>NC_136409.1:36497500-36942500 GCF_051521515.1 Lactuca serriola
ATATATATATATATATATATATATATATATATATATATATATATCAAGGTTGTAGAAAACGTTAGACGTTAGCTAGTCGGTGGTCTGGAGTCTAGGGATTAATCGGCTAGGCGGGGATTAATCGGGGACCATTAATTAAGAAAATTATTCAAAAAATTATAAATCTAACTTTATTCGTAAGAATATAAATAAATAAGTATAAAACTTTAATAATAAGTTTAACAAACACAATAATTTGTCATCCAATTAATAAAAAATGTTATTCAAATTTTAATATATCTTAAGAAAATAAGTAAATTCGGGTATTTGTATATTTGAAAACATAGAAATTTTGAAAATTTTGGCGAAAAGCTTTAAATTTGTTTTAAATTTTTTTTTCATATATTAGTTGAACATTAAAATACTATGAACTTTTGAAAATTTGAAAATTTTGATTTAATATTTAAAATTTTGAAAAATTGAAATTTAGCCGATTAGGCCGCCTAGGACCGATTAGGACCCGCCTAGGACCGATTAGAACCATCTTGCTCCGACTTTGACCCCTTTGACCAAAACCGATTAAGCCAACCGATTATCCTTAATCCTATTCGGTTGAAGACCGCCTAGCGATTAATCACTGATTAATCGGCCGCCTAGACCGATTTTTACAACACTGATATATATATATATATATATATATATATATATATATATATATATATATATATATATATAGAGAGAGAGAGAGAGAGAGAGAGAGATTGAGAGAGACTCATTTAAGACCGTGGTAATTTTGTGACACATAGGGACGCGATCTTAGCTACTCATTTTGGAGATAAAAAAATTTATAAAATGAAAAATAATAGGAAAAAACCGATAATTCTATTTTTAAATATTATTTTCGTTATTTATTTATCCAAAATAAATTAAAAAAATAAAAAATATTGGTTTTTTTAATATAAGTGAAATATTCTAATAGAATATTACGTTGAAAATAATCAAATCGAAATTTTAAAATGTTATAATATTTTAATATTCTACTATAATTGGTAGATATTTTAAAATATTAAAATATTCTAATATTCTAGTATAATTGGTAGATATTTTTTTGAATATTTACAGTTTAATATTATAGTAGAATATTCTAACATTCTAAAAATTCGATTTGAATATTTACATTATAATATTCTATTAGAAAATTTCACATATATTTTGAGACAAAAACGATAATTTTTTTATTAGTTTTTTGGATAAAATACATAAAGAAATTAATATTTAAACAAATTAGAAAATTTTCATTTATTTTGCATTTTAAAAATGTTTTTTTATCTCTAAAATGAATAGTTAGGATTGCGTCCTCATGTCTCACAAAATATGATGATCTCACATGAACCTAACTTTATATATATATATATATATATATATATATATATATATATATATATATATATATATATATATATGAACCTAACTAGTTGTGAGACCCATGTATTACATGGGTTAAATTTTTGGAAAAAGTTAAATATAAAAGTGTAAATATTTGAGAACTTTGAATTTATAAGAAAATAAGAAAAGTATGAATTATTAAAATTGAAATGTTTTTTTCTTTTAAATTTAAACAAATAATTTAAATAAATAAACAAAAGAAACTAATGAGCTTAATTTTAGAATTTTAAAATTAGAAGGTAAGTTATTAATGAAATGGATATCCATATATATATATATATATATATATATATATATATATATATATATATATATATATATATTGTAACACTCGGTTTTGGATTCGTTTCATTCTTTGGGGCAGCGGCCCAATCTTCAGTTTTCATGAGGCTTAGGACCTTGGGGAAGAAAGAATTTGATCCTTTTCGGATGTGGGTGTTATGGTTTAAGTGATCCAAGAGTTCGATGGTGTTTTCGTAGCCCAAGGGTATAATCGTAATTTGATAACTTTGTTCTTTATGAATTTTGGGTTTTGTTCGGAAAGTTTTAAGGCTATGGTGTGTTGTTAGAAGCATAGGGCTTCTTGCCACCTTTCCGTGGATATAAGGTTCGTTGTAAACGGGCCTAAGATGAGGAAGTTATGCTTCATTTCCAGCTCATTTAAGGTATCAAGTTCATACCTTGGCTTCTTGTTATGCTTTATGGGTTTAGGGCTATATTTGTGCTCATTTATGAGTTTTGAGTCCTCCTTGTGAGTTCGTAAAAATGGTATCTTGATACTTGCTTTTGGTCCATGCATGTTCTAGTTGGATTAGAATGGATCTTAATGGATTAATATGGTTGTTGGGTCCCACTAAGTGATTCAAATGCATAAAGGTGCCAACTTTATGCATTAAAATCTTTATTTTGAGGTTCTCTGAAGTTTGGGTGCAAAGTGCTTAAGTGGTAAGCCATAAAATCAGTTTTGGAATGAGTTGAGTTAACCCCCCCTCCCCCCCGCATAACTGAGCGTATGCCCAGCGTACCTAGTTATTTGTCGCGATTTAGATTCGTCGAGTATGCTCATCGTAGATGAGTGTAAGCCTCGCGTACAACGCTCAGCTAGGCTTTGGATTTGTTGTGTTTTGGGCTTCGCGTCTTTAGGCCACCTTGTTTCTTTGGGCCTTTTGGGCCATCTAAGATCGAATTTTTAGACTAAAGAAATTATTGGCTTAGGATAAGGTGCATATAGGGTTGAGCCCAATTTGGAAAATTTGTCAATTAGTGGGCCTTTGTGGATCTTTTGGTTTTGGGCTTGTTTGGTTATTGGATTTGGGCCTTAGTTTTGGTTCAAGTTGGGCCAGGGGTAAAATGGTCATTTTATCCCAAATATGGACTGTGGGCCATAGAATGGAACCCAATTGCTAATTGGGTATTATTTTGTACTGATACCTTAGGAGTCATCAGGGAAACAGTTAAGGATTTCTTTCAATGAGCTTCAACATTCGAGGTGAGTCTCCTCACTGTTTTGTGGGTCGAAGGCACCGATGTCAGCCCATTTGGTTTATATATTATAGGAAGACCCGGGGATAGCCTTGGCATTTTATATGAAAGACTAGGAAGCAGCTCCTGACAATCTGTATGCATGAACAGAGTCTGAACTCTGTGAAGTTAATTAGTTAAGTAGTTGTAGATTGTATGCTAGTTGCCTTTGTTATGCTTGCATGGAAGACCAGGAAGTGGCTCCTGACATTTTTCTGTAAGACTCAGGGTATTTTCCCCCTACCTGGCAAGGAAGACCATGATATGGCTCGTGGCACAATGGTATGACTATGGTTGGCACATGGAACTTTTTATTGATTACTATATATGTATGGCTCGTTTGATATGTATGTTATGTGGTATTTGGAAAACTCACTAAGATTTATGCGTACAGTTTGCGGTTTATGGTTTCAGGTTTTTCTGGTTCTAAAGGGAAGGGACCGACTTGATCGCAGCACATACACCCATGTTTTTCCGCAATTCATGATTTTGGGATTTACTCTGATAATTGTTTTACTTTGGAATACTTTTAATTGTTTGGATAAAGATAAAGGAATCCATGAATATATATATTAAAAATGAAATTTTTACCCCTGATTTCCGGGATGTTACAAGTTGGTATCAGACCCTTGGTTTGAGGGATTCCGGCATACTCTCGGGTGTGCTTGAACTCAAACTTAGGTTTTAGTGAATGTTTTTATAAAATAAACAATTAATTAAAAAGAAATATTTAATCAAAGAAAGGGGTGTGATGTGTGCAATCAACCGAGCTCAAGTAAGTGGTTCCCGGAATACCAATACATATTTATTATGATATATGATATGATTATGAGAATTACAAGCTAGATTAGGGCTAAGGATTTGCTCAGTATTATATGATAGGAGAGATGCCTTTATATGCCTGATTGTATGAGCTTTAGAATTGTATGCTATTATGAATTCTAGGTAAGTGGATAGAATAGCTTGATTAGTGTATGTTGTTTAGATTTCTCGTTGCATGAATATTGCTTGCTTTGTGATTTCTGGGACTCTTAGTGACGTGAATTGAGTGCTAGGTGAATATGCTAAGTCACATGTGGAACATGTTAAATAATCTCAGAGTGATAGATTTGACCCTATTGCGCAGCTCTTGTTTGAGTCCAACCATTCTAGGGTTGAGTTTTTTACTTGAAGGATTATTTGATCTCTGTTGCATGTAAATATATTCATGAGGATGCTATTTGACATTGGTGGGAGTCCTTCAGCAGCTGAGGGATGGGTGAGGTCGGGAACTTAGGAGAGCCTAGTATATATTTCAGTGGGTTTGGTGGTGCGATTTAGTGAGTCTTTGGTGAATCAGTTGAGTAGGTGATTTAGAGGATTCAGGATGATCCTTAAGGAAAGTATGGATAGGTGTGGAAGGCAATATTAGCCCGTACTACTAAAACCATAGGATCCATACTCAAATCAAGGAGAGTCTTGGAGAATCTAAGAAGCTTGAGGAAAGAGAATTTTTGGGTATGTTCTGATCTTTGGCATGTTTTATTTCAGTTTGGTCATGAGCTCACAGAGAGGAGGTCCTGGTTTTGGTTCTGATTCCGGCTCAGGTGCAGGTACTGAGTCGATTAGCGAGTAGATGCGGGAGTTCATCTCATCGGAGATTACTCGCTATATTTTGTAACAGACCCCTGTAATATTTGATTTCGTCATGGAGGGTATATTGGAGATCTTGGGTGAGCCCTTAGATGTATTTCGTGCTAAGGTTATGGCTATCATCGGAGCTCACACTCTTTCTTTCTGTGAGTTCCGTGCGGAGCTCCTGCGTTCTATAAGGAGTGGGACCCCATTGCCAGTACGAGGTGTTTAGCAGATATGGCTAACGCATTCAGGATGAGTTTCTTCCCCAAGGAGGAAAATTTCATATATGCTTCCTGTCTATTGAAGGACAGGGCACGAGATTGGTGGGAAGAGGTTGGTTGTGAAGTGGGTGATAATGTTGTTGATGCTATGTCACGGGATGACTTCTCGACCAGGTTCCGAGCTGAGTTTGCACTGGTGATTGAGGTGCGGTAGTTGGCATGAGAGTTTCAGGATCTCCGCCAGACTACGGATACAGTGGCAGAGATCACTACCAAGTTCCAGGATAGGGCTTTGTTGGTTCCGAACTATGCAGCACGTGAGGAAATGAAGAAAGTGAGGTACCATGATATGTTGCGAGATGATATCAGGGAGTTTGTGAGTATTTCAGGGTGCAAGACCTTGAATGATATGATTTCTAGAGCCCGAGAGCGGGAGATCGATTTGGAGCACCTTGGGAAGAGGGGGCTAGATCAGGTGCATATAGTGGAGGGTCCCAGGAAGAGACCCAAGACTTCTGATCATCATTTGAAAGGAAAGCAGGGCCGGAGTCAGTACAACACATGCGGGAAGCTGCTCGATGGATTTTGTCATTCCAGGGGTATCGGATGCTACAAGTGTGGCATGGTTGGTCACGTCAGCATGGATTGTCCTCAGGGGGAAGCCCGTTATGTTTTCACTACAATCAGGTGGGCCACAAGAAGGCCGAATGTCCGATGTTGAGGGGAAGAGCAGTGAATGCACCTGCTCCTATTACTTTGAGGATCACTGATGGACGAGAGGGTAGGGCAGGAGCCCTAGCACAGAGGAGTGGGGCATTGTAATGTCAGACAGGGGATGTCAGGACTCCAGCAGACAACATTTTCAGGTATATTATCTTTTTCTTTCTTTTCGGTTTTTATTAGTATTTATGTTGATTGGGATCTTGCATCGGTTTGGGTAAGTGTATCTTTTGTTTAATTCTATATTTATGTTTGGGTTATATTTTCAAGAATTTGTATATGCCATTTACATGCCATGAATCATTAGTGGTTTAGTGAGGGGTTGTTTCTCATATAGCGGGTTCCAAGTGTTTGGTTGTTATTCTGGTTTTTTGTCGAGATCAGTTTAGGAGCATTGTATGGAAGGTTTATGGACATGATTCAACAGGGTTAATGCTCTAGTATCATCAGGATTCGGTGGTTTTAGCAGTTATGCTTGGTTGGCTCTTGTGGTGCCAAAGAAAGTGGTCTATTGCTAAGGTTTTGGTCTGAGCATTTGCTCTTCGCATTTCAAGATTTGAGTCTGGTATCATTTTAAAGCTTCTGGAGTTATCATTTTTGCTAGGATTCGGGGAGTGTTCATGTGGTCTTCAAGGGTTATGCGGTATTTTAGGTTTGGCTAGTGATGGATCACTAGCATTGGTAAGCGCAAGCTGTCAGTAGTTCGGTCATTAGAGGGTAAGAAGGATTGGGACTCCTTCAAATGTTATGTGTTGTAAGAGCTGAGTCGAATCAAAGTGGGGGAGAATCATTTAGCTATTTAGGAACAGAAGCAGGTGTGAAACTAGGGTGATTTTTGCATCCCCATCGGGGAGGAAGACGACCCAAGTGGTTGTCTGGATTGATGATTATGTGAGTTGGGAGTTCAAGAAACTTCCCAACATTTGGTTCGCGCCTTCTTGGTGCCAGATAGCAAGCCTTGGTGGACCAAGATTGGGGTTCCAATCATGACCTAGTTTCAGCTTGAGTGTTTGGTTGAGTACATGCTCGACTATGGATGCGTTCGGATTAATAGATTAGCGGTAAGACCATAGGCGGCAACTATGCCAAAGTGGAAGTGTTTTAAGACTACGGGGTGGCCCGTAGCATTCACTATGTAGCAGATAGTGTTGAAGTGTTGTAAGACTGCAGGGTGGCCTGTAGAATTCACTAGTGAGTAATTAGTGTGGGAGTGTTTTAAGACTGTCCTGTTACCGGTCCATGTACAATGGTGAGATTATGGCACATCTATGATTTGCTCACGAATTTCTTCAGATGGTTTAGGCTAGGGTAGGTCTATTCGTAAGGTTATGGGAGGGCCACAACATGTTTGCAATTATGAAATGGTAGGGCGTGGGAGATCGGGTATGATGTAAGACTATAGTTGGTCTCGTAGCATTTAGTTTATTATTGAATTTGGTGACGAGATGGTTCGGTAATAATTGCAGTTGAATCTTTCTTTCAGAAGTCAGGTGGGGTGACTGTGTGGGTGTTTTTTGGCCCAGCAACTGGGCAGGAATCCGGTAGTTCAGCTAGTTGGCAGAGAAGTTGGGACTAGGGAGGTATCGACTGTTTTTTGTAAGCAGCTAGGAGGCAACGTGATGTTTCAGACAGTATTAGCGAATTGGGACTCGTGTGTGTGGAGTAGCTTGTTGCTCGGGAAACTCTAAGTCACTTGCAGTTTGGATTAAATAATCTTAGAGTAATTGATTTGACCCTGTTGCGCAGCTCTCGTTTGATTCCAACCGTTGTAGGGATGAATCTTCTACTCAAAGGATTATATGAGCCTTCTGTCAAGTATAAGTTTTCTACAGTTGTTTATGGTTAGTGACTTTGTTTTCATTGGTCGCATCAACATAATCAGTGTTAGAAGTGTTTTTTTTAGTCCATTATTCAAGGAGGAATTGACATGGTAATGATTCAACATCGGCGATCTGTCGGGGAGTCAGACCAATGTAGATTTCAGGTTTCAGAAAGGTAGAAGTGATTTTCTATAAGGGATAAGGGTTTGTTGTTCTGCTGGTTGAAAGTTTCGGTTTGGGTTCGGTTATCTTAGGAAGCTAGTTTTATGCCCAAAATTTTTGGTTGCATTCATTGGGTTGTTTGGTATGATCTGAGTGTTAGTACGGAGCAATTTCGAGGAACAAATCTAATTTAAATGAGGGAGCATTGTAACACTCAGTTTTGGATTTGCTTCATTCTTCGGGGCTGTGGCCCAATCTTTAGTTGTCATGAGGCTTAGGGCTTTGGAGAAGAAAGGATTTGGCCCTTTTTAGATGTTGGTGTTATGGTTTAATTGATCCAAGATTTCGATGGTGTTCTTCAAGCCCAATGGTATAATCGTAATTTGATAAGTCGTTCCTTATGAATTTTGGGTTTTGTTCAAGAAGTTTTAAGGATATGGTGTGTTGTTAGAAGCATAGGGCTTCTTGCCATCTTTCTGTGGATAAAAGGTTTGTTGGAAATGGACCTAAGATGAATAAGTTATGGCAATTTGAAATTATTGGCAGAAATGGCCCCTAATGGAAAAGAATGCCAAATCATTCCCATGCGTGCATGGTAAGTGGTGTGTGCCTGGGTGAGTACGCCCAGTGTAAAGATCAGAGTGCCAAACCCTAAGTTTTAGGGTTTGGGCATTATTTAAGCATCCTTATAAGCTCAAGGATCTTTCATTTCTCAGCCTCCATTGACTTTTAGCCTCATTTCAGAAACCCTAACCTCTAATTGAGTGTTTGTGAGATCTAAGTGTGCATTTTTGTGTGCTTTTGCTCATTTTCAAGGAAAATGTGCTTGGTGCTAGCTTGTGGTTCAATGGAAGACTTATAGATCCAGACTCTCGGCTTCATTTCCATCTCATTTAAGGTATCAAGTTCATACCTTGTCTTCTTGTTATGCTTTATGGGTTTAGGGCTATATTTGAGCTTATTTATGGATTTTGAGTCCTCCTTGTGAGCTTGAGCCACTCCAGGAGCTAAGATTGCTAGATTTTGCCCTTTCTGAGTTTATAAGTTCATAAAAATGGTATCTTGATCCTTTCTTTTCGTCCATGCATGTTCTAGTTGGATTAGAATGGGTCTTAATGGATTAATATGGCTGTTGGGTCCCATTAAGTCATTTAGATGCATAAATGTGCCGACTTTATACATTAAGAGCTTTATTTTGTGGTTCTCTGAAGTTTGGATGCAAAGTGCTTAAGTGGTTAAGCAATAAAATCAATTTTGGAATGTATCGAGTTATGCCCCGCGTAACAAAGCATACACCTAGTGTACCTAGTTATTGGTTACGATATGGATTTGTCGAGTACGCCCAACGTAGCTGAGTGTATGCCCCGCGTACAACGCTTAACCTGGCTTTGGATTTGTTGTGTTTTGGGCTTCGCATCGTTGGGCCATCTTGTTTCTTTGGGCCTTTTGGGCCATCGAAGATCGACTTTTTGGACTAAGGAAATTATTGGGCTTAGGATAAGGCCCATACGGGGTTGGGCCCAATTTGGAAAATTGGGTCATTAGTGGCCCTTTATGGATCTTTTGGTATTGGTCCTTTTTGGTTATTGGATTTGGGCCTCAGTTTTGGTTCAAGTTGGGCCAGGGGTAAAATGGTCATTTTACCCCAACTATGGATTGTGGGCAATATAATGGAACCCAATTTCTAATTGGGTGTTATTTTGTATAGATAGTTTGGGGTGTCATCAGGGCAACAACTAGGGATTTCTTTCAGTGATCTTCAACATTCAAGGTGAGTCTCCTCACTGCTCTATGGGTCGAAGGCACTAATCCCAACCCATTTGGTTTATGTATTATAGGAAGACCCAGGGGTAGCCCTTGGCATTTTGTATGAAAGATCAAGAGCCGGATCCTGGCAATCTGTATGCAAGACCAGAGTCTGAACTTTGGCAGTCAATTAGTTAAGTAGTTGTAGATTGTATGCTAGTTGTCTTTGTGATGCTTGCATGGAAGACCACAAATACCATGATACGGCTCGTGGCATAATGGTAAGACTATGGTTGGCACATAACACTTTTTTTTGATTATTGTATATGTATGATATATATGGTTCGTTTGATATGTATGGTATGTGGTATTTAGGGAACTCACTAAGCCTAGTGCTTACAGTTTGTGGCTTATGGTTTCAGGTACTTTCGGTTCGAAAGGGAATGGGCCCAACTTGATGCAGCGCATACACCCATGTCTTTCGACAATTCATGATTTTGGGATTTACTCCGATAATTTTTTTACCTTGGAATACTTTTATTTGTTTGGATAAAGATAAAGGAATGCCTAAATATATATATTAAAAATGAAATTTTTACCCTTGATTTTCAGGATGTTACATAGAGAGAGAGAGAGTGTGTGTGTGTGTGTGGTGTAGTGAAATTTGATACTAATATTAACATATTATTATTCATATATTGTTTTCTGAATAACAACATAAAGTTGTGTTTACAAAATTCATAACAGAATAATATTGTTATCACATTCTCATTTTATTTAGTGTTTTTATTT
This sequence comes from Lactuca serriola, assembly GCF_051521515.1. Taxonomy (NCBI): domain Eukaryota; kingdom Viridiplantae; phylum Streptophyta; class Magnoliopsida; order Asterales; family Asteraceae; genus Lactuca; species Lactuca serriola. Next base: position 36,507,525 of record NC_136409.1, read on the forward strand.
AAACGATATATGTCGAATGAAAAGTTTGCTGGTCCAAACTACATGGAATGGATAAGGAATCTGAAAATGATTATTCGTTATGAGAACAAAGAGTATTTATCAATGATCCAATTCCCGAAATTTGCATGGAAACTACTACCCCTGAAGAAATTAGTGTTAATGACAAACATGTTAATGATGCTACAGAGGTTGCTTGTATCATGATAGCCACTATGTCATCTGAGCTCCAAAAGTATTATGAAGATTACTGCCCACATAAAATGAACTTTTCATTTTGTGAAATGTTTCACAAAAAATCCAAACAACAACGTTATGAATTCGTCAAGGCCCTAATGGCGTGTAAGCAGAAGGAAGGAGAAGTTGTGTGTGTTCATGTGTAAAAAATGCAGAGATAGGTGGAAAGACTTGAGAAGATCAATGTGAACTTTGAAAAGGAGTTGGACATTGGGACGGTTCTCAATTCTTAGCCTAGTTGTTATGATCAATTCATTATGACTTATCATTTGAACAACACTAAAATGGCTTTGATGACTCCACAGTTTGTTGCAAACTGATGAAGCGGGAATGAAAAAGTCTCATTCCACTAGCTTTGCTACTACTCTTATCCTGACGGTTCATCAATACAAAGGGGAAAAAAAGGAAGGATATGCCCCAGCCCAAATGGAAAGGGAACTCCCATGCTAGAGAGTCTGGTAGTTGGTCAAATGGGAATGCTAAATGAAGTTCCACCTGTCAACGATCCGAAGGAGGCCATTTTTTTCACTGTGGCCAAAAGGTGCATTGGAAGAGAAGTTGTCTAAAATACCTCCAAGAAGTAAAAGAAGGAAAAGGCAAATTTTTTGGTTCTTTTTCAAGTATATACATGATCAAAATCAATAACACAAAAATTTCTAGTTCTTGGTTCCTTGATATAGGATGTGGTTTTCACATTTGTTTTGATATACAGCTACCAAGGGAAACTGAGAAACTCAAGCATGGAAAGGTGAACCTGATCATCGGAAGTAGACATACCTCGCATGTTACAAGGATCGGGATTTATGAGCTTAAGTTTGATAGTGGTGTTAGAGTAGATTTGATTAATTTTTGTTATTCATCTAATATGACAAGGAACATAATTTCATTTCATGCTTTAATTAGACAAGGATTTCGTTACTCTTTTTATAATGATAAAGGTGTAATTTTGGTATATAAGAATGGTGTCTTCATTTTTAAAGATTATCCTTGTAATGGCATGTACAAGATTTTATTATGTGTTTATAATATGAGCAATGGTGTATTTAATATTGATTCTTCTAATGTTTAAAACAATGCATGCTTATGACATTGTCGTCTTGGGCATATAAACAATAAGCGCATCGCCCAACTCCAAAATGATAGAGTGTTAGAATCATTTGACTTAAGGTCAGATGATAAATGTGGATCTTGTTTATTAGGACACCACAACTTAATGGTGTAGCTTGGAGGAGAAATCAAACCTTTCTAGACATGTTTTGTTCCATGATGAATCGAGATACACTTCCTATATCATTTACGAGGTATTCCTTGGAGGCTTCTGCTCATATCCTAAGTCTTGTTCTTGCCAAAAATGTTTCCAAAATCCCTCATGAAATATGGAGTGGAAAACCTCCCTCACTCGTACATATCAAAGTTTGGGGTTGTGAGGCTCTCGTTTGGAGTAAGAGACAAGACCCAAGATAAATTGGAGCCTAAATTCTAGAAGTGAATTTTCATTGGTTACCCAAAAAAGTTCTTTGGATAATAATTTTACAGACCAATTGAAAATGTGGTATTTGTAGCTCAAAAAGGGATTATTTCATGAGAGAGAGCTCAGATTCATTGAGGATAGTGGGAGTTCTCTTGATCTTGAAGAAATTTATGAGTCAGGCGATGAGGAAAATTTGGTTGAAACTAGCGCTCAACCTGAGGTTGAAACACCTATTATGTCTATTGACGATTCATTACCTCTTCGTCGATCTAGTTGAGTTATTATGCCACCCGACTTTTATGGATTCCACATAACTACGGATGGGGACACATTTATTATTGATAAAATACTAGTGAATTTGGATGATCCAACTAGATACAAAGAAGTGATGACAATCCATGAGGGTGCACAATGGAAAGAGGCAATGAATAGCAAGATTCAATCCATGTATGATAACCATGTCTGGAATTTGGTTGATCATACACCCGGTCTAATGATAGTGGTTTGTAAATGGATATTCAAAAAGAAGACCGACATGGAAAAGAATATACACACGTTCAAATCTAGGTTGCTGGTGAAGATATTTACTCAAACCTATAGGATTGACTATATGATTATGAGGTATGGAAATTAGATGTTAAAACTGCTTTCCTTAACCGGAAGGTTATTTAGGACATCTATATAACTTAGCTAGAAGGTTTTGAACATTCCAAATATCCTAACAAAGTGTGAAATATTGAGAAGTCAGTCTATGGACTTAAATAAGCATCTCGTAGTTGGAATCTTCTCTTCCATAAAAAGGTCAAAGAGTTTGGATTTTCTAGCAATGAAGATGACTCTTGTGTGTATGTCAAGGATAGTGGGAGTGTTGTAACCTATCTAGTTTTGTATTTTGATGACACACTCCATATAGGAAACAATATTCCAGCTTTGATAGAGGTGAATCTTGGCTTAGGCAATGTTTCTCTATGAAAGACTCGAGAGAGGCGACGTACATTCTTAGAATAAAGATTTGTATGGATAGAAAGAAACTTCTAATATGACTTAGCCAGAGTACATACTTGGATAAAATATTGAAACGTTTCAATATGGAGAATTCCAAGAAAGGGGATGTTTCCAATACATCATACTATAGATTGAGCAAGACTCAATGTCCTAGTAGTGATAAAGAGATAGATGCTATGAGTCAATGTAACGCCTATAAATTTGGGCTAGACATTCAAGATGTAATAAGTAAAAGTTATTCGTCGTGCAAGCGATAAATAGATGATTTTGATAGAAGATTATTTAGGATAAATAATATTAACCAACGTTATAGTAGATGTAACAAGGAGTTTGTAGACATAAGTTGTGCTTAAATAAGACTTCATATGAAGAAGTTATGTTTCTTGGAAGTTTCGCGATTAAACCAACACAGCTATGTGTGTTGTAAAAAGTGAATTTTAGATAGGTTGCTAATTAGCCTAAGTAATTTAAATGAAAGTCTTACTAATCATAAAACCGAGAGTGTATATATAGAGAACGTCCAAATTTAACTTCATATGAGGAAGTTACGATTCTTCGAAGTTTCAGTGTAGATGTGTTATCATAGAAATCGTAATTAAAATCTATTGATTGTTAGGCAAAAAAAAATCTAAAAAAGAGTTGACATTCTCTTCGATATGATCATGTCAATATAAAGACAGTCGAGAACAGATGTCGTATGAGAGAGTTATGAATTTTATACAGACCTTAACAGTGTAATCTTGTAAATAATATAAATTTAAAAATAAAATAAGAATTAATTGATAGAGTCTAAATGAAAGTTGTAGCTCTCGTTGATATCTACGATTGGATATTTAAAGCGTCGAAAATGAGTTTGTATGAAGAAGATACGGATTTTTGAAGATTTCTCGGCGACTCCACATGTAGGATGCGCGGATTACGCTTCTAGAAGACACAAGTGTGGACCACAAAGAAGTTGGCACGTGGCACAAAATGGAAGGGGATACATCACCTTAAGTGTGACGCACAAAGTCAAAATCACCTATAAATAGCAAGCATCCCCTCATTGTTTCCTTATGCCTCCAACCCTTTCTCTCTAAACTCTCTAGAGACAAAATCTTGATATTTCCTTAGGATTTAGTTTAGTCAGCTAGGCTCTGAAGTATTTAAGAGCCCAACAAGTATAAGCTCTTGATTCAAAGTTCTGCTAATGCAATTTATGACTTTACGTTAGAAAATTTTCTATAAGTTAAGCTACACTTATATTACTTTCAGTGTAACTTATATTTATATTCATAGTAGATGTCATGAATTTATAAAGAACATTTATTAGTGATTGCATGTCATATTACTGATTGATCTACTTACAGGGGTGATGTCTAGGCTAGATTTAGTGAGGTGTTTAAAATGAGATTTCCAAATAGTATACTCTATATACCAAACAAACCCTACCTTCGATATAATCTTACCTGGTTGCTCCTTACTTGATAGATCTTAATGTAGACACTGAGATTTTTGAAGTATCTAAAATATCTTTAGTCATGAGGAGTATTAGACTAAGACTTAGTGGTATTTACACCTACGTCATATCAAAGGAAAAGCTATGTGTTAAGGTTAAGCGCTGCCCAAACTCTGAGTCGTACACTTTTAGAATATGAGTGCATAGTTACTTTCAACTTACTGATAAATAAAAGTATTCAAAATTATTAAATGTTATGTGTGTTGTTTAGTTGTGGTTAATATATCTATACAACATGATATGAATATTACCTGATTAAACTGTATATTTATCATATTTAAAATATGATTGGGTAGTGAATAGTTGTTGGAAATAATAAAGAAAGGTTGTGATAGTGCAACATCTAAAAAATGACAAAAAATTTAAACTTTTCAAAACAACCCATAATCATAAATGTTTAGAAAATCATTTTTTCCAACATGTGTATCAATATGAGAGTATCCCAAAACCATAAATACATGAAACAGGAGGATGTGTACGGTCACGCCTTCGCCTTCGCACGATCATCAGAAGTACCTGAAAGAGTAAACTAAAACTATAAGCCAAAGCTTAGTGAGTTTCCCCCAAATTACCACCACATAAAACATATAAAACATCAGCATGCACAACAGAGCCTTCAGACTGCCTGCACAACCATGCAGGACCTACATCCTATCTGGACCACTCCCGAGCCTTTACCATGACTAGGCCCCCTCGTAGGGCCTACAGACTATCTAGACCGCTCGTCGGGCCTTCAGCCTGATAGAACCGCCTCGCAAGGCCTCCAGTCTATTCGGACTGCCATGGGTATCTTCGTCTTCAGAAAAAAGCAGGAGCACCTCAACCTAATCAACCATAACATGTCGACATACACATAACATATAAACATATAACAAGGTATCAGACAAACACACAGATTTATAGATCACTACCGCATGTTAACATCCTATATACTAGGATACCGATCTAACAAATCTCTACAGCATAATAACATAATATCATATAACAGAATATCCAATCCACTAGGCCGACCTTGGTGCCTTCGACCCGTAGGTACAGTGAGGAAGACTCACCTCATAATCTAACGAAAAGTTGAATGATAACTGCTCCAAATACTGGCTCTAGAGGTCGCCTATTAAATAGATAAAGACCAAGACTCAACTATTGCACAAATACTCAAAATACCCTTAAAGTCAAACTTAGACAAAGCCAACAAGTAAACGGAGTCAACACAGCCGAGTCAACTCAGCTGAGTTAACTCAACATCGTACGTAGGGCGTACTCCGAAGGTACGCGGGGCGTACTCAAGTCTTGACCGCAATCAGGATGGTTGTCCATCTACATGCTACGTACTCCAGGTTGTGCAAGGCGTATGTGAAGACTTCCCAAATCTTCAATAAGAGCTTAATACCTTAAGCTCGCACGTCCAACTTTCAGATCCAAGGATAAATTACCTTCAAGAGTCATAAAGTTTCGAACTTTATGACTTTACATGTCCATTAAGTGCCCAATACCCCAAAGTACAACACCTAAATGCATTAAGACTTTCTAAAGAATGCATGGATGAAAACTAACCTTCAATACCACATTTTTATGACTTAAGACGCTTCCTAACTTCTGAAAGGATGACTTATTGGGTCAAGAACATGCCATGCTCAAAAATCACCATTTTGGGACAAAAGTAACTTAATGGAATGAAATGTCTGGATCTACAAGATGGAGTGATAAATTTGCAAGCTTCATACCTCCTGGAGGTTGCAAACAAGGAAGGAATCTCAGATCCAAAATGATTCCAAGATCCAAGCTCTTCTCACCACCTTCTTCTTCTTCAAACATACCTCTAAAACACTCCTATGGGCTCAAAAATGGACTCTTCTCACTTATGGTACCTTGAAGACGTTTTTCACAAAAGGAGGCTGAAGAAGAATGAGATATGAGGCTATAATGAGGTTTAAATATGAACTAAACCCTAAAAATTAGGGTTTATAATTTGTTCACATACACCCTGCATACGAGGTGTAGACCCAGCATACTACAGCGCGCCCTAGTACGCCTATCATACACAATGTATGCTCAACGTACTCTACTTGGGTGAAATTACGAAATTGCCACAATGGGCCAATCTAGCAACCTTCCTCAACTCAAGGCTTAAAATTGCAATAATATACAAACATAGGGTTGAAATTAATTTACCTTGACATCAGGATGTTACAATTCTCCCCCACTTGAACTAGACTTCATCCTCGAAGTCGACCGTCACGAAAAAATTAGGATAATGCTCTTGCATCTCAGCCTTCGGCTCCCAGGTCCACTCAGAGCCTCTCCGATGCTGCCACTGAACCTTTACCAAAGGTATCTCCTTGTTGCGTAGGACCTATATCTTTCTTTCCAGAATTGCCACTGGCCTCTAAATATAATTTAGGCGCTCATCAACCTAAAGATCATCCAAAGGAACGACGATAGCATTGTCCATCATACACTTCCGCAACTAAGAGACATGGAAAGTGTTGTAGATCTGACTGAGCTAACTCGTCAAATCCATCCGGTAGGCCACCCTGCCTACCCGGGCGATCACACGGAAAGGTCCAATATACCAGGGACCCAATTTCCCCCTCTTCCTAAAGCGTATCACACTCTTCCTGGGCGAGACCTTCAGTAATACTATATCGCCAATATGAAATTCCAACTATGATTGACATCGGTCAACATAACTCTTCTGCCGACTAAGAGTTGTCTGCAGTCTCTTCCTGATCTGCTGAATAAGCTCCATGGTCTGGAGGACCACTTTGGTCCTTACCATGACCCTATTACCAACCTCTCCTTAATATATCGGGGTACGACATCTCCGACCATACAAAAGATCAAAAGGTGGGGAACCAATGCTGGAGTGGTAGTTGTTGTTGTAAGAAAACTCCACAAGTGGTAGATATGAATCCCAACACCCACTAAAATAAATGACACAAACCCGTAAGATATCCTCGAGTGTCTAGATCGTTTGGTCACTCTGATAGTCGGTCTACGGGTGATATGCAGTGCTGAAATATAGCGTCATGCCCACTTCCTCGTGGAACTTCTGCCAGAATTGGGCATTGTGTTTTTGTTCAAAAATAGTTTCATAAACTTGAAAAATATGACAATGGAAGTTTTTAATTTTTGAATTAACATAAACATGTTATTCCCACCAAGGATCTTCTTACAAGTTATAGAAAGATTAAACACCAACAAAAGGAAGGATTAAGAAATAACAACCTTTGTAGTTCTTTGGGTCCTCTTGGGAGTCTTGGAAGTTAATGAAGAATGTGGAACCATTGAGACACCAACAATGACTCAACTTGATGTAGATGCTATTCCATAAACTACTAAACCCTTAAGATTTAAGTTCATAACCAATATGAACTTAAAGAGGGCATGAAGATGCAAGTGTTCTTCAAGATTTCTAACCAAAACTAGAGAGAATGAGAGAGGAGAAACTAGTTTCCACCACTAGTAGGGAAGAAGGAATGAGCAACATTTCAAAAATGCAAGCCTATTATTTATATGCATAAAGTGAAAGTATTAACCATTAGGTCTTAACACTTTAAGAACTTATGTCCCCATGTCATAAACATGTCTCCCATGCTTCATTACTTTTGAATAAACTAATGAAAAGCCCATACTTTTCTTCTTTTTATCAATTTCTGAAAAATGATTAAAAAAAGGAAGTAAAAAGTTTAAATTTTATAAAACCAAGTTTTATAAAATATAAATTTTGTCTTTTGAGTAAAAGACAAAAGGGTTTCAACTAGTCCAATAAGTTGTACGCAACTTATTAATTCATACCATATGAATTACGTAATATTACTTGCTAATGAAAATTATCATTTCCATGAAGTAAATAATTGCCAATTTAACTATAAGAGTTATTGAATATTTATTAAAATCAATTTCTAATAAATAATCAATTGTATCAAGTTGTTAGTGTGACCCATTAATATCATATGCTATTTAGCAATATCACTTTAATATAACTCTTGAGCATACTAGACCTTTCAATCTCCCACTTGCGCAAGACTCATATTCGACTGATATAGACAGTGTTGAATGTCTAGCAACATTTCACTGCCCCCAAGACCATACGAATTTTTGTGCCATTCTATCAACACACAATTCCCAAAAAGCTCAAAGCTACAATTGGTGTATAAGGTAAGTTTTCCAGTTATCCTTTTGCTATAGACGTCATGTTGAACATGAGAATCAGATTACGATCAATCTCGTTAGTTGTTCAACTTTTGGTAAGATGCCTTACATGTGTAACTCTCAACACATAAGAGGAACAAATCCCATCTTGACTAAATAAGCCTCTTTCATAGTTCACACCATACCTGAAAATGGATTTTATAACTACCCAGTTAAGGAACAACATATGACCATTATCAAAGAATAATACTTCCTACACTTAAGTCCCATTATGTATCTCAGGTGTTAAGGATGCAAAGATAGTACCTTTTAATCAAGTATCATTCATGATAGCGATCCATGATATGATCTTGATGCGGGTCAGTACAATACTAGTTCTCTAACAAGTACCTATGAAACTTGGTTACAACCACTTGTCTACTTTCATCTAGTGAGAGTCAACCAATCCAATTCATATTAGTCTTACTTCATAATTGCTCCCAAAATTATAACCGACTATGAACTTTTAGAATAATAACATTATTCATGGATTAAACATGTTAATATAGAACACAACAAGTATTAATGTGATGAATATATCCCAATATATCATAATATTATCTAATAATTGTTATAATGTTCCATTATCCAAATACTAAATCCAAATCAAAATCCCATTACTAGAATAATAAAGTATTGTAGCTGAAGTGTGACCAATCATACTTAGCTCAAAAGAATGACTTTATCAATGGCTCTGTAAAAATTTATTTTGTGTGAATTCTGTGAATACTATCATCTCCACACTTAACTTTACTCTAAGTATAGTTAAATATCTTGGATAATATGATTGGTGTTCTTTCGTGACATAGAGTCTCTTAGCTTGATTAAGTATACTCTCGAAGTTACAAAGATTTTTATGTGATCCTTGAATGGCAGAAATCAACATAGTTTTTAAATGATCTCATTCATCCAATCATATTTCAATTCAACTTCTAAAGTATTGTTTTCTTATTTTGCAGTAGATTGTGTCATTATGTTTTGCTTGGACCTCATTCCAACAAAACTTACCCTTCATTCCATAATTATGTCAAAATTCAATTGTAATTCATAATTATTTATATAAGTAGAAATTAACATCTTGTGTAGATCTTTTCACAAAGATCCTTTATAAACGGATTTTCTCATATACATTCTCTTAGTTCTTATAAAGTACTCTTAGAATGCTCTCTTAGTCATCTAGTGACTTAACCATGTATCAATTAGTATCCTATGACAAGCTTACGACATGATCAAATACCATGTCCTACGCATAATATGGCATCAATGATGAATTCATTTGCCAAGAAAATTGAATAGAAATCATTTCATCTAGTTCAAGCCTATGATCTATGTACTATTGAGGCTAGCTCAAAATGGTGCCATATAACAATGCCAAGAATTCTCCAAAAGAATCTTGTGTCATGATCCTTTTCAAGATATTGCCAATATATGTATAAGGACATGAAACTTTTAACATTCATTTTATCTATCCCTTATAGATTTTACATTCCAAGAACGTATCTTTTCCTTCCTAAGTCCTTCATTTTAGAATCACTTTCCGAGTCAAGGTTTAAATGACCTTGCTTAGTTAGAATGTGATTCCAAATGATTAAGTATGTCTTATTCGTACAAGATTAGGAATTTCACTATGCTCCCACTAGTTCTTAGTAAACAAACATGTTCTATTCGTTTTGATATAAAACACACCTTGTAGTTTTACATAAAACTATGATTATAACATTTAGATTTTTTTTATATCCACAAGCGGATCTCAAGCTCTACACATTTTCTTGGATTAAGAAAACCTCCAGGTTAATCTATATAGATATCTTCTAGTAGATGTCTATTAAGAAAAACGGTCTTTCTTGAAATCTATTTAATATATCTCATATTAATAATATGAATTTATAGTAAATAATATCCTTGTTGATCTAATCAAATAGCTACTTGTGAAAAAGGTTTGATCACATTCAAAGTCATGAGTATGATGAGGACCATAGTCAATGATATGAGTATGAGAAAATCCTTTTAATACAAGTCTTGCTTTAAATGTGTATGGTTATCCATGTAATTTATTCTTCCTAGAAGAATCATTTACTCCTTCTAGCCTTTCTATAGGGATAAATTTTAGTCAAGCACGTACTTGATTCTCATACATGGATTACATCTCATGTTCATGACTCTATGTCGTTTATCGGATTCGACATCTGACATAGCATCTTGGTATTTGACGGATTTTTCAGAAACCATTAATAAAATATCATCAATGAGAGATTCCACATTTCTCAAGTCATAGATGATTTCTACCATTAATGCAAACAATTTGTGTTTATGAATAGCTATTATTCAAGTCTAACAATCCTTGTTAAAACTAGTCCCAACTATTACTACATAAGGTTATGGTTCTTGATTTGCTTCAAGTTCCATGTACCTCCCACTTTCTTTGTCATTATAAGCTTTCTTTCTACTAACTTATCTTTCACAAGAATAAAAGAACTTATTCTTGGTGGGTTTGAATATGATAATCTAAGCCACATTTAGAGTATTATAGAAATATGTATTTAGTAGATTTTGGGATTAGAAGCTTTAGTCCAACATCGTCTTCTAATCTAGAAAACATTAAGTAAGATGAGGATGGAGCCTTTCCATACAAAATCCTATAAAATGTTTAATCTACTTATTAGTTGGTATTTGTATTCACGATACAATTAATAGGGATTGAAGTATTATCCCAAAAAGATTAAAAGGAGGATATTTCTACCGATTAGAAAGTAAATCATACTAAGTAAGATTTAATTCATCATTTATTATCATCAAGGCCTTAGATGGTTCTTACCGGTTTGCATCTCAACTTTTGAAACCTTCAAGAAAGATTTCACAATTATGCTTTAACATGTAAAATATAATTAAAACTACTATAGTTATTAATAAATTTGATTTGGTATCTTGTGCTTAATCTCATACATTTATTAGAAAGGAAGTCATACACCAAAGTGCATAGTTCCTTAATTATTTTCTCTACAGCCTACACCTTAGTGAAAATATCATTAGGAATCCTTTACATATAAATAAGGTTCACATATGTCAAATAAACTACATTATTTTCCTTCAAAGATTCCTTTCTTGAAGTTGGAATATGTGAATGTCATTTATATAATAAATATAACAATGTCAAAGATGAGTTTGATTTTACAAATAAGTTTAAGTCAAAAAAATGCTTGAATATAGAACTTAATTTTATTTATAAAATTTTGATATTTACTTCATAATTCTATTAAGAGATCTAGTCTCATAAATAGAAGTTAATCGTTTCAAAATATGAATACTATCATTATGAAAAACGATTAAGTAAATGATCAAACATTTGAATAGAATAACCGAGAAATAAATTCAGACATGCTAAATTAAAAACTACTTTGTTCCAAAACAAATATTGTTTTACATTACAAGTAATTTATGTTATAAGCATAAATAATAAACTAAACTCCTAAAGTATAGTTCCAACTTGATTGTGCTCGGCTTGGTTACTCTTCAATAAATATTTGCAAGCGATTTAAAAATATTAGATTAACATTTAAGTACCAGGTACCTAAGTGTTATATGAAAAGTGTTGGATTAGTGTCTACGTCCATAACTATAATTGGTATATACTTGACCCGACCTGGCATGGTCCATTTAGGTTGCATGACATCGGAACATTTGGATAGACCTTTTGTGAGAAGAGGATATTTTTGACATATTAATATATTATAAGTTCTAATATATTAATATCAAATCATATTATTTAATTAGTATTGACCAAGAATTAATTTGGAATTAATTTTGTGATCAAAAGAGACTAATTAAATATATGGGGATTGATTGTGTAAATCATTCATTCGTATATATGTGGGCTTATGATCCTTGACTCCTTATGTTGGGCTATATCCATGGGGTGACCCATAGATACTCCATGGAGGTTAAAACCCATGGAGCATAAGGAATGGGTAAAGACATGGGTTACATGGTGTAACCCTAATGTACACACTACATAAAGATCCCATTAGTTGGTGAAATGGGCACTAGTGTATACACGAGAGGGCAAGCCGATTTCTAAGAGTCAAGTATCCCTTCTCATGGTTATTCCAAATGTTGTTAATGTTGTGTGAACCATTTAAGGTGTCACACTTGGGGCACTAGGCTCTTAAGCTCCATGGAATCCAGCTACAACAAAGAGATATGTATTCTATCTAGTTTTGTTATCCTAGTACATATGATTGTATGCTAGTTAGGGTAATACCTTGGAAAATTGATATTTGCATGTATAATAGAGAAAACATAGATCCAAAGTATTTAGGGTTGCATATACACCTTAGGAGTGTTAAAATGCTCAAAACCCAACAAAAAATACGAGTTCTATCTATGAGATACTAGAACTACTAGTCTCTTCCAGACTTTCTTTCCAAATGAGAGGAGTAAATCCTCTTCCAGTGTCCAGTTTCTTCATAAAAGAAACAAGATTCATCTACGTGGTCTTTAGTAGATTTATTGGGCTTAAAGGTGTTTAGTCCATAAAACATGGGCCTCCTGGATCACACAAGGTGATTCTTATAGCCTTGCATTATTTCAATGTTTAAACTAGCTTCAAATAAAATATCACTATATTTATTGGAATATTGTTTGACATGTCATACCATCAGATATATGTTTAATTTATCCAAGACTTCCTAGAAGTCATGAATAACTATTCCTAACTTGATGTTAAAAGCATCTTTAACATCACAGTGATGTCTTTACTAGGTATTATGTTCAGGCTTATTGCTCAAAGCAAGTAGTTTAGGACTAGGACCTTTAAGTGTATACAATTTTATATCTCTGACGAGATTGTCTCTTAAGACACGAACCCATTCATTGAAGTTGTATCTATTGAATGTTATTTTTTCATTAAATCATTAAAGAAAATGACAATTCATGATCATGAGAATGGATTATATAGCTACAAAATTTTAACAAAATTCATTTAGTATTTCCAATATTTAATATTTAATAATTAAAACCCTTTTAGTTTCCAAAAACATTAATTATCAGAGTCTAGTATCCAAGTTGCAAAAAAGTAAATGGTTAGGTATCATTTATCCCATCCATCTGAATTCAACCAAGTAGATATCGTTTTTCCATTATATCTCACTATATAATTCCTAGATTTATGGGACTGCTAATAACAAATTTAATTAGACATGTTTGATCCCAACTATGCCTCGGATCTCGATCACAAAAGATTTCCGATCAAATCGTCCAATTTGAAAAACTTGTGTAATCAGTTATAACTTGGTTATAGAAATCACGAAGACACCCTGACCATCAAAAGACAACACTAAGAGGTTAGGTATACTTTATCCCACTAGTGCATACAAGAGATGTGCATGTGTTTTTAAAAAGATTGCATAGATTTGAGGTTTGTTAAATAAGGGACTTTATATGTTTTATAGTTCTAGTCTAAAAACATATGATATCATGGTTATTACATGCATATAATAAACCATGGTATCAATTTTCAAAAGAAAATCACTTTTAAATGTTCTATATAAAAAGCTAGCTTTTATATAATTTGAAGCAATTTAATTTTAATAACCGGTATTAATTTTGAGTGCATTTTAACCTTATATATCTTTAATAAAACTTTATTTTATATATATATATATATATATATATATATATATATATATATATATATATATATATATATATATATATGGAGTTTGTATAAGTTACAAAAATCACAATTTTAAAACTTATAATGGAGTATTTCAAAATTTTCCGTTATTAACGATTTTATAAAATCTGGTTTTACTTAAAAATGATAACTTGTTACATCTTATGTCCAAGTTTGAAAACCCAAACTCCATGTGATGTTTATTTTGTCCAAAATTATTTGAGCATGTGAAAAACTATTTTATCAACTACACATAATAATTGCATAAAATAAACAACACAAACATGCATAAAAAGATATGTGCATAAAGATGGCCAACTAATGACATTTTGTGAGCCAACACAAAAATTTCAAGTCCATTCCTAAGGGGACATTTAAAGAGACCGAAAACTTCTTGTAATGTTGTTGTAGAAGCTCTCACTTTAGTAAACTCCCATTGCTTACAAAAGATAGGAAAACTTCTTAAAGACTAAAATTCAACAACTGTCGCTAAAAGTCTAACAGCCCTTTGTAAACAGCATTACCGACACTTTTCAGAAAATGTCACTCAAAATCCCGCACACCTTTTAGACATGAAAATTGCTCTCTTGTCTTCAAAAATGGTTCCAACTTGATTTCTTGTTACATTTCGTATAAATAAATTAATTCTAAAAAGTAATCTATTACTTTACGAAAATCAACAAGAAAACTAATCTATTTAATTTATTACATTACCATATGAATAACTAAATTATTACAACCATTTTTTAACAAAAATAATCAACATAACAACACATTGGTCATTGGCTAGTTTATGCACATCATATACATGAATATACACATCAAACGACCTTTGCTTTTCTAAGACAACTTTAAATGACAAAAGATGCATGAAGCTTTTGTCACATAACATAACAAAAAAAAGTTATCATTGAAAATATGGATGAACTTATTTTTATACAAACACAAGTTAACAATATTCTCCAAAAACTAAGATTTCCAAAAATCAAAAAATTTAACCAAACTTGAAAGGTGGCTCTTATACCAATTGTTGGGTTTTTGTTCAAAAATAGTTTCATAAACTTGAGTAATATGGCAACGGAAGACTTTAATTTTTGAAATAACATAAACATTTTATTCCCACCAAGGATCTTCTTGAAAGTTATATAAAGATTAAACACCAACCAAAGGAAGGATGAAGAAATAACAACCTTTGTAGTTCTTTGGGTCCTCTTGGGAGGCTTGGAAGTTGATGAAGAATGTGGAACATTTGAGACACCAACAATGACTCAACTTGATGTAGATGCTATTCCATAAACTCTTAAACCCTTAAGCTTTAAGTTCATAACCAATATGAACTTTAAGAGGGCATGAAGATGCAAGTGTTTTTCAAGTTTTTTAACCACAACTAGAGAGAATGAGAGAGGATAAACTAGTTTCATCCTCTAGTAGGGAAGAAGGAATGAGTAACATTTCAAGAATGCAAGCCTCTTCTTTATATGCATAAAGTCAAAGTATTAACCATTAGTCTTAAGACTTTAATCACTTATGTCCCCATGTCATAAACATGTCTCTTATGCTTCATTACTTTTGAATAAACTAATGGAAAGCCCATACTTTTATTCTTTTTATCAACTTCCGAAAAATGATTAAAGAAAGGAAGTATTAAGTTTAAATTTTATAAAACCAAGTTTTATAAAATATAAAGTTTGTCTTTTGAGTAAAAGACAAAAAGGTTTCAACTAGTTCAAAAAGTTGTACACAACTTATTAATTCATACCATGTGAATTATATAATATTACTTGATAATGAAAATTATTATTTCCATGAAATAAATAATTTCCAATTTAATTATTAGAGTTTTATTGAATATTTATTAAAATCAATTTCTAATAAATAATCAATTGTATCAAGTCGTTGTTCGTGTGACCCATTAGTATCATATGTTATTTAGCAATATCACTTTAATATGACTCTTGAGCATACTATACCTTTCATCGGGAAGTGAACCGAACATCTCCGTCTTAAACAATGGAGACCAAAACCCCATGATGTGCAACAATCTCCCGAACATACACATCAGTCAACATTTTGGCCGAAGAGCTCTTTGATGGCCAAAAAGTGGGAACTCTTGGTCAATCGATCCACGACGACCCATATAGCATCAAAACCCTTGGCTGTTTTTGGCAACTTGGTGAAAAATCCATGGTGATCTGTTCCCACTTCCACATGGGAACCTCCATAGGCTGCCTCTTGTCATGCGGCCTCTGCTACTCGACCTTGACCATCCTACAAGTCAACCTGTCGACATACCAGGCTATCTCCCTCTTCGGACACAGATGCCAGTAACTCAGTCTCAAATCCTGATACATCTTGGTGGCTCCTGGATGTATAGAAAAACGATACATATGAGCCTCCTGTAATACTATCTGCCTCATCCTACCAGAAACTGGGACACATACCCGACCGTACCGGGTCAGCAACCCCCGACTATCGGTGACAAACCTGTCAATCTCGCCCCATATCCTATCCTGTTTTTAGTTCTCCTTCCGAAATCCCTCTGCCCACGCCTCTCTGATTAAACCCAAAAGTGAAGAATCAACGAATATCCTCATACACATCTCCCCAACTTAAGATCTAGCCAACTTGTGGCTCAAAGAATCCGTTGCCACATTCTCTTTACCCGGACGGTAAAGGATCTCACAGTCATAATCCTTGACAACGTCCAGCCACCAGCGCTGCCTCATGTTCAGGTTCGGCTGGTCCATAAGATATCTCAAAATCTTGTGATTCGTGTATACAGTAATATCTCTAACTCTTGAGGCCAAACACCATTGT
Source organism: Lactuca serriola (assembly GCF_051521515.1). Lineage (NCBI taxonomy): Eukaryota > Viridiplantae > Streptophyta > Magnoliopsida > Asterales > Asteraceae > Lactuca > Lactuca serriola. The sequence continues at coordinate 36,524,415 of NC_136409.1, forward strand.
CTCCAACTCCAGGCCATGGATAGGATATATTGCATCACACAACTTCATCTGCCAACAAGCATAAGCAATCACTTGTCCCCTCTGCATAAGGACCGCCCCCAAACCGGTGATGGATGCGTCACAAATACCATAAAATCCTCAACGCCCTCTGGAAGGGTTAACAACGGGGCCTCACATAACCTCTGTCGCAGCGTCTCAAAAGCATCCAGCTGCTCCAGGCCTCACCAGAAATCTACTCGCTTCCTCGTTAGACAAGTAAGGGTTACTACGATCTTGGAGAAATCCAATATAAATCTCCGATAGTATCCTGCCAAACCCAACAAACTCCTGATCTCTGAGGGATATTTCGGAACCTTCCTCTGCATCATGGCCTCAATCATGGTCAAATCCACCAAAATCCCATCCTGGTTAACGAGATGTCCCAGGAACCAGACCTCTTGTAACCAAAACTCACACTACGAGAACTTATCGTAAAGTCGTTCCCGCCTCAGTACTCCCAAAAGCATTCAAAGGTGCTCCTCGTGCTGCTCTCTAGTCCTGGAATACACCAAGATATCATCAATGAATACAATTACAGTTCGGTTGAGCATCAATCTGACACCCAATTCATCGAATCCATAAACATTGCAGGTATGTTGGTGAGCCCAAATTATATCACCACGAACTCGTAATGCCTATAACGAGTTCGGAACATGGTATTCTCTACATCCTCCTCTCTCACTCTCACCTGATGATACCTATACCTCAGATCGATGTTGGAGAACTAAGATGCACCCTACAACTGATCATAGATGTCATCAATCTGTAGCAGGGAATAATGGTTCTTCACCATTAACCTTTTCAACTCCTGGTAACCAATGCATATCTGGTGTGAACCATCCTTCTTCTTGATGAACAGTTTCGACGCTCTCCACGGCGAACTACTTGGTCTGATGAATTTCTTGCATAACAGCTCTTGAAGTTGAGAGGACAACTCCTGGATCTCGAGAAGGTCCAAACAGTATGGAGCCTTGGAAATCGAAGCCACACCTGGCACTAGGTCAATCCTGAACTCAACCTGCCTCTCGGGAGGCATACTGGGTAACTCCTCCGGAAACATATCAACAACCTCCCTGAAAACTGGCACCTCTGAAATTGAAGTCTGCTCCCTGGGTCGAGTATCAACCACATAAGAAAGGTAACCTACACAACCATGCTGAATATACTGTCGAGCCCTGCTGGCCGAGCAAAACCCTAAACCAACCCTAGTACCCTCTCCATAGATAACCAGTTCTCCCCCATTGAGGGTTCAAACCACTCGCTGACCCTTGCAATCGATCGTAGCACCAAACCTACTCATCCAATCCATCCCTACTTTCATGCACACAATCCCCATGGGCATAGGGACCAAATCAATCAGATAAGGCACCCCGAAGATCTCTAATACACAACCCTGATACACTTTGGATGCAGAAACCCCATGTTCGTTGGTGATAGAAACCCACAACAGACACTCCAACTCACTAAGGGGCATACCAAAATCCTTAATAAAAGACTAAGGCACAAAGGATCGACTCGCAACCGAGTCAAATAATACAAGAGAAGGCAAAAAGTTCACTAAGAACATACTTATTAGAAGCAAAAACATAAGCATACCATAAAAATAATCAAAAAAACAATAAGTAGAAACATACAGTCATGACGTATGGTGCTGCTCTGGCCTCCTCGGCAGTGAGCTGAAACACATGGCCACGAGCCCTCGGGGGGATCCATCCTCCCCTGGCGCCCACCGGTGGTCCTCAGAGTGGCTGGCGTTGGGGCCTGCACTGGCTTGGGGGCGAGCAATGGACAACTAATCTTCATATGGCCAACATGATCACAGTAGTAGCAAATCCTGGTACTCGAAATTAGGGCTGGCTGGCGACAATCCCTCGCATAGTGCCCCTACTTGACATATTTGGGGCATCTAGAAATAAGTCGACAAGGAACCTCGTGAACCTTTCCTCACTTTCGACAAGTAAGGCCCCTCTGACTCCCATACCTTACATCAGCGGCCATAAACCGCTTCGCTGCAGGATGCGACTGCACAAGTATCGAGTCATCTGAGCTTGCTCAGAAGCAGCAAAATCAGGGCAAAACATAGCTCTGTTTGTGGTCATCTTGGTGATCGATGTCACCAACTCAGTCCCCTGCCTTAGGTCCAAAACATATCTCTCTCAGCCACTCCACCAATGGAACATATCTCGAGCATAACATCTCATAGAATTTCTCCCGTGATATTTCAATTTGCTGCTTTGGGGTGTATGAACTAGTAAGCAACCTCCACCAATCCTTCGCTCCAGACTGAAGAAGGTTTAGAACACACCTGACCTTCTAGTTAGCTGGGCAAGAGTGATTGAAGAAACATCCCTCAACATCTGACAGCCACATCATGGCAATGGTCGGATCCTAAACCCCGTCAAAAACCAGGGGCTTCATATTGTCGAAGTCCTGATACTGAAAAGCCCTCCTAATACCAATCACCGCAACAACAATGATTATAGTGGCTACAGCAGTAGCCGTCTCTAAAAGTGTAGCATATCGGTCATCGAAGAACTCCATGATAGAGGTCTTGATAGACCCAAATAGCTCCAGTATCTGCCTCCGAACAATAGAAACAACCTCCTGACGAATGATCTCCCTAACTCGATCCTCAGTCAATCCCGACCTATACTGCCCACTTATCCCGACACCTAATCTAGATCCTGTCTCAAATTGCCTCGTAACCACCATACTGAAAATAAACTAGGGACATATCAAATAATACACATATCATACCATATGATCGATTTCCAACAAAACCTTAGGGGTGTGACTTCCCTGCTACGTGTATGAGTCCTGTGCTTCCGGCAGTATGGGCCAATACTACCTTCCACACCTACCCATATTTGTCTCAGAAGATCATCACAACAACCCTAACTACACTCATTGAAACACACATACACCTTATTCTCACTTCCTACAGAAAGGCTAGACATTCCTCAGCTGATTGGCTGACCCCACATAACTCATCCATGAAACTTCCACCAACCTTGCATCACTTGTGTATGATAATCATACATAACACTGGATCCTATAGATAATCGAATACTTGATTCTCCCTAAGCCCACAACCGAACAAGGAACAGAAAATAAGGCTAAATCAAACATTCTCAGGCTATAAAATCTTAGTTATATACAGTTTTGATGAATACACTAAACAACAACGATAAGGATGTCAATTTCTTATAATGAAGAACCCTAGGCTATGAGACATCATATAATCAGCCAATTCTATCATGCAATTCCTAAAGATCCATAGCCAATCACTAGCACGTTGTTCTACTTAACATAATAACAGTTAAATGTGTGGTAACTTGGGGTATACTTACTAGCTCCGACCGATCATACATATCACTTCCTTCCTTGGTTACTTTTGAAAACAATTTTAAAAATCATTTTGAAACCTTTTCACATCCTTCGTTTGACTCTGGAATCGCACAAATGCTTATCCAATTCTCTCAAACCTGGGCTCTGATACCAACTTGCAACACCTCAAAAATCACAAACATTTTAAACTTTTCAAAACAGCCCATAATCATAAAAGGTTTACAAAATCATTGTTTCCAACATGTTTATCAACATTAGAGTATCCAAAAACCATAAGTACATGAAACTTGAGGATGTTTACAGCCATGCCTTTTCCTTCCTGGATCATCAAAAGTACCTAAAATAGTAAACTAAAATAGTACCTAGCAAACCATAACATGTTGACATACACATAACATATAAACATATAACTAGGCATTAGACAAATAGGCACATTTACATATCACTACCGCATGCCAACATCCTATATACCAGGATACCGATCTAACAGATCTCTACAATATAATAACATACTATCATATAACAGGACATCCAATCCACTAGGTCGGCCTTGGTGCCTTCGACCCATAAGTATAGTAAGGAAGGCTCACCTCACAGTCTGACGTAAAGCTGAATGATAACTACTCCAAATACCGAATCTACATGTCACCTATTCAACAGATAGAGAAAAAAACTCAACTATTGCTCAAATACCCAAAATACCCTTAAGTCAAACTTGGTCAAAGTCAGCAAGTCAACGTAGTCAACACAGCTGAGTCAACTCAGCTTCGTATGCATGGCGTACTCTGAAGGTACGCGGAGCGTACTCAAGTCTTGACCGCAATCGTGATGGTTGACCATGTACGCATTGCGTAATCCATGTTATGCAGGGCATACGTCCAGACTTCTCAAATCTCCAATAAGAGATTAATGCCTTAAGATCTCACGTCCAACTTTCAGATCCAAGGTTAAACTACCCTCAAGAGTCATAAAGTTTTCCAACTTCATGACTTTACATGTCCATTAAGTGCCCAATATCCCAAAGTACAACATCTTAATGAATTAAGACCTTCTACAGAATGCATGGAGCAAAACTACCCATCAAGACCACATTTTTATGACTTAAAACCCTTCCTAATGTCTTAAAGGACGACTTATTGGGTCAAGAACATGTCATGCTCAAAAATCAGCATTTTGGGACAAAAGTAACTTAATGGAATGAAATGTCTAAATCACCATTTTGACATCCCAAGTTTTTAATAATAAATGAAAAAACATTTATTTGAAAATACATTTTATGGGATAAATTTCACAATATAAAGAATACTATCTTTTAAGCATAATGAAAAGGTCTTTTCAGACTATGAAAATAGGGATGTCATAATCGAGCCCCATATGCTTTGGATATTGGATCAATCATGTATGTTATGACTATTACTCGTCCTGATGTGTCTTATGCCTTGAGAATGATTAGTCAATTTTAGGACAATCTAGTGGAAGTAATTGGACAACAGTAAATAATATTCTTAAGTATTTGCGGAAAACTAAAGAAATGTTCTTGATTTTTGGTGGCAGAGACGAGTTAAGAGTGATTGGTTATAGTGATACCAACTTTCAAATGGATAGATATAACTTTTGTTCACAATTCGGATGGGGGTTTCTACTTAATTATGTAGTAACTTGGAAAAGTTCCTTAAAAAATGATGGTTGATTCTACTTGTGAGTCAGAGAACATCGCAGCAAGCAAGGCAGCGAAGGAAAAAACTTCGTTGAGGAATTTTATTGGTGATCTTGGAGTTATTCCATCAGTCCAAGAACCCATTAAAAATTTATGGGACAATGAAGGTGCGATTGATTTAACAAAATAACCAAAAGATCATGGGAGATCAAGCCACATTCTAAGAAAATGCACATATGTCCGACATAGAGTTGAAGATGGTGACCTCAGTATCATGAGAGGATAATCATGTTGATCCTTTTACAAAGGCATTATCCAAGAATAAGCACTTTGATCATGCTAGGAGCACTGGATTAGGAAACTATATTAGTTTTAGTGGTTACTTGATAGTCTGAAACAATGTAACAAAATAAATTGTAATTGTTTTGGTGATTAAGTAATAGGGATTTATTTAGGAGTTTGTGAACTAACATCTTCAATTATTTATTCTTGTGTTTTCTTTTGCATGTTTACTTCCCGAGTATTAAATTATTCAAAACACCACAGTCGGTCACACTGTTGGGCCTAGCCTGGGCTAAATTGATGTGTTCAATTTGTAGTTTAATAAGTTCCTCATAAATCGGAAATCGACAAAAAAAATCTTAGACTATGAGACTGAAATGTCCATACGATATCTTGTAGAATAAAGGAATAGTTGATTACTTCTCTTAGGGACAACTTCTTATATTATTGAAAGTTCAGCAGTGGCTTTGGAAATCACACTTTGCTGGTTATTGAAGGTATGCACATGGAAAGGTGTCATCCGATTCAGGAAGTGGGGTAAGTTGGGCACCAGATATATTGATCCTTTCAGGGTATTATGTAACACCCCCTCTGGCACGTATCACAATATTGTCCGCTTTGGGCCACTCGGCACGAGGACTTCCCAGGGGGTCACCCATCTTGGTACTACTCCCGCCCGAGCACGCTTAACTGCAGAGTTCTTATGGGATCTGCTGCCCTCACGGTTTTAAAACGCGTTGTGATAGGAAGGTATCCACATCCCTTATAAGGAATGCTTACTTCTCCTTCCCAGCCGATGTGGGATCAGATCTAACCCACTTTCACCCCCCATATTCAACTCTCTCAAAATGGAATCTATTCCAAACATATATGCCATGGTTCCTTACTTCGACAGGGTACAGATATCTAAAGTTTTTATTTTTAGATACTTTTTCAGACCTATTGCCGATACTAAGTAGCAGTCAAAAATTTGTATCCATTCCTGGCTCTGATACCATTTGTAACACCCCCTCTGGCACGTATCACAATATTGTCCGCTTTGGGCCACTCGGCACGAGGACTTCCCAGGGGGTCACCCATCCTGGTACTACTCCCGCCCGAGCACGCTTAACTGCAGAGTTCTTATGGGATCTGCTGCCCTCACGGTTTTAAAACGCGTTGTGATAGGGAAGGTATCCACATCCCTTATAAGGAATGCTTAGTTCTCCTTCCCAGCCGATTTGGGATCAGATCTAACCCACTTAATTGTAACGCCCGGGTTTCAGGGCTAAGCATTTTTGTCAATGTAATAGTCTAGTTCAACTCTTGTAACTCTTTTTGAAGTAATAAAGATGAAATATTTGAGTATTATGTGAATTATATGTGTTTATTATTTAATCATAAATGTATAATTAATAAAGAATAAAAATGAGCGTCAAAATTAAAGTGTGAGATAATCCCGATATCTCTACATAAAGTTGTAGAATACGTCTCAAGGTTTCCGTGCATATAAGGAACGCCGAAATCCGAGTTATAACGAAGAAGTTATGACCCGTCGAAGTTTCACGACAGAACCGGCACGATACCGGGAAGCATGAATAGTGAATTTACGATAGAGCGAGATTTAGCCTTAGTGATCTAAACGAAAGTCATAGAATATGTTAAACTAAGAACATCGAGATAAAGAACGCCCAAATCTGACTTCGTATGAAGAAGTTATGAGATTTTAAACAGACCAATCCTGTCCCGGCTTGTTAAAAATATAACTTTAAAAATAAAGTCAAAATTAGCCGAAGGAGTCTAAATGAAAGTTGTAGAGTACGTCTTCGCCTACGCGTGGATATAAAGAACGTCAAAAACGGAGTTCGTATGAACGAGTTACAAATTATAATAGCATATTTATGTATTAAAATAAAGTATAAATCATGTATACGTACACATATATATACATAAGTATATATCATTAGAAAGGTATCGACGATGCGGTCATTATAAGACTAATGTTGAGTTCTTTCGACATTAGTTTAGTACAAATATCATTAAATCCATTTATAATAGTATTATAGAGGGGTGTTTAGTTGTTTATATAACTAAAAGGTCATTAAGTAATTATGGAGGGTAGTTTTTGAAAATTCAATTAGTATAAATAAGAGCCTTGGGCTCTCATATTTCTTGCACCATTCTCTTGATTCAAGAGTCTTTCTCTCCTTATCCCCCGAGCATTTCGGTCCCTCGTGATTCGACTTCTCTTTCTGTAGCTTAGTATAGTAAGGTGAGCGCTGAAGCGCTGTACGAATCTTTCTTAGAAAGATTCAGCGACGAAGTTCTGCCCCTGCAGAGCCCGACTCCTAGCTAAAACCCCCTTGTAAGTAAGTTATGCTTACCTTATTTTAATATAGCTTATATTTAAAATTAGTATTATTATTATGAACTTATAATAAATATTTGAGCTATTATTATAACTTATATAAGTGTCGTTATAATATTTTTTTTAACTACTCGCGGTACGGGGAATCTGGTTTAAAGGGCCGCATAGGGTTGTTGGATTTCAGAAGTGCTATATGCCAAAATGGTCCTGCCATCCGGTGTTTTATGTTTGGCCCCTGTCTGTACATAGTGGTTGGAAAATATTGTTTAACGCTTATATAATAATAATAATACTAAGACTAATAGTTGGTCACGGTAATATTAGACTAAAATTTAGCGATAATAATGCAAGGTTTCGTCGAAGGAAAATAGAATCGTTAGAAGCAAGCGCTGCCCGATTTTGGAATCATCACCTTAACAAGTGAGTGCATAGTTACTTTCAACTTACACATAAATATGAAGTATTTTATATAAATTACGTGCTATGTGTGCATATTATCTGAATACTTGCTATCTATGCTAGATGAACGTTGTTATACATGTTTTCAATGATTTAAACTGTATATGTATTTTATATCTACGAAAATGTTGGGGTAAAACATGGGTAGATGCAATAGGTGATGTGTGATAAAATGACGAGAGGCCTCGATGTTGATGTTGTTGATTCTGTCATCTAGCGGAGTATGGATGACGACCACGGACTCTTCTAGACAGTCCAGTGGAACACTAGCAGGCTCGCAACCTGTAGGTGTTTGTGAACGATATGTTCACCGGTGTACTCAATCCCCCACATGGTTGCCTTTAGGACATTTATTGCTGAGGAATCCCCTTAGCAGTAGTGTCCGTCCCGATGATGATCCTTAGGCTAGGTCCCTTATGATAGGTGTTTAGGGACGTAAAGTGAGGATAACGGGAACGGGTAATCGGGTTATTGTTGATCGATGAAATTAATAAACTTATTTATTGTGGGTTGAAAACCCTATGTGCTCACCAGGCTCCCAAGTCTGACCCACTCAGTTTTATGTATTACAGGTAGTGGCGCATGAGCATAGGTGTGATGTTTTGGACGAGGGATTACGGATATAGGCATGTAGATATGAAATAATGTAGTAAGGCTTATATTGTACTGTTTATGCTTTTGATCTGTACGAAAATGACATCCCGAGTCTTTTAATGAAATACATTTCTATGGAAATGCTTTTGATAAATCTTTATCATATTTTTGTTTTGGGACAAATTCCGCAACACTTTCATTTAAAATGTAACTCTAATTTTTAAACAAAGCATAAACAAACGGTCTTTTCTGGCCGTGATTTTGGGGATGTCACAGTTGGTATCAGAGCATTAGTTTAAGCGAACTAGGAATTTGTAGGATTTCTAGACTTAAACTTAGAATGCTAAGCGATGATTGTGAGGTGTGAGCACTAACTTATTTTATGAATTGTGCCTAAAATGCTTTTATGTGCTAAATGCTTTGTGCATAATATGCTGTTAATTGTTCGGATCTATGGTCTGTTGCCGACCGGATCTGGAAACCTTATGTGTTTAGGATTCTAAACGTACGACTACGATATTAGAACTAGCATGTAAACGTTTCGGAGTGATAAGGACGATTTAAAACGTCTATCCTAAATAAAGATCTAAATTCACCTTATTCGGTGTATAGATCAAGATGGCAAGGACCCGTAGCGGAAACGTGAACGCAAATGGAGGTAGGAACCAACCCCCAGTGGTTCAGCAAATACCTGTTGTTGAAGAAGTTGCACCTGAGCCAGTCACCATGGCTGGAGTTCAAGCCATGATTCAGGCTATGCTAGCTGAACAAAGGGAAGAAATGAGACGGATGCTCCACGAAAATAGGGACGAACCTACCATACATGTTGAACCGACGGAGCCAGTTCCCGAGCCATCTGAGGAAGGGAACTATAGCCGCCAAGTGAGTCAAGTAGGGACTCAAGGTGAGCAAAAGGATGGCCCAGAAGGGAGAAACAACAAGGATGGGCGGATGTACAAAAATTTCTTGGGTGCGAAACCACCAAGTCTCTCAGGAAGCCCAAATCCCGTTGAGATTATGGACTGGATCTCCGAGATGGAGATGGTGTTTGAGAGCTGCGACTGCAGTGAGAAGCAGAAGACTGTCTTCGCTGTGAGACAATTGAAAACTGGAGTCTTGAGCTGGTGGAAGCTATTGGCAGATACAATGCCACGGGGAGAAGCTCTGAAAATGTCATGGGATGAGTTCTTGGAACAACTGAAGGCGCAGTACTGTTCAGAGATAGACCTGATTGATCTGAACAATGAGTTCCAAAATTTGAAGAAGGGGAGAATGAGCATCGATGACTATGCTGCTGCATTTACGGAAAAGAGGAAGTTGTTTCCATACCTAGTGCCAACCGAACTTTCCAAAATTGAGAAATTCGCAAACGGACTGCCGGCTGACTTTGGCCCAACAGTCAAGATGGCAACCACTCTGAAATCAGCTGTTCGAGCAGCTAAGAACGTGGAGACCCAACAAAAGGAAAGAGGTCTGGAGAGGGCTGAGGTTGGTGAGAAACGGAAGTTCAATGGATCCTCGAAGTCCAACAAGAAGAGTAGATTCTCGAAGTCTGGTTCGAGGGGAGGAGGATCAGAAGCGAAGTGGTGTGACAAGTGCAAGAAGAAGCACTCTGGGAAGTGTGACGGAGGAGTCACTTGTTACAAGTGCGGAAAGCCTGGGCACTACGCCAATGAATGCACCCTCAACCAGAAAGCCTGTTATGGGTGCAATGAAGAAGGGCACATTTTGAAGGACTGCCCGAAGAAGAAGGAGACAGGAAGACCCAACATACCACCGAAGCCGAAGGCGAGAGCCTTCCAGATGACGCTCGAGGCTGCAAAGGAGGAAACAGACGTCGCTTCAGGTACCTTTCTTGTAAATGGTTTGCCTGCAAATATATTATTTGATTCCGGAGCCAACTACTCCTTTGTGTCGCATAAATTTGGTGGGAAATTAGCATTGCCTGTAGAAAACTAGATAATGCCCTGATTGTAGAAGTTGCCAGTGGCAAATTCGTACCTATTAGTAATCGTATTAGGAACATCGTCATTGACCTAAACGGAAACGAATTCCACGAAGAGCTATTACCCATAGAGTTAAACGGTTTCGACATCGTTTTGGGTATGGATTGGCTTAGCGCCAACGATGCTGAGATTCAATGCCGAAAGAAGATAGTAAAGGTAAACCCACCCGGAAAAGAATCATTTATGGTGTATGGGGACAAACGCAGAGTGAATTCTGGAATCATCTCCCTGATGAAAGCCAGGAAATGTTTGTCCAAAGGATGTGCATCATACTTGGCATTCGTAATCGATGCCAAGAAGGAGAAGAAAGAGGTGCAGAATATACCGGTTGTGTGTGATTATCCGGAAGTCTTTCCCGAAGATCTTCCCGGATTACCACCTGATAGGCAAGTGGAGTTTCGTATAGACTTGTTACCAGGAACAACACCGATAGCAAAGGCACCTTACCGATTAGCACCGACGGAGATGAAGGAGCTCATGACGCAACTTCAGGAGCTATTGGACAACGGTTTTATTCGACCTAGTTCATCACCCTGGGGAGCTCCGGTGTTATTCGTGAAGAAGAAGGACGGAAGTATGAGAATGTGTATAGACTACCGAGAGCTGAATAAGGCAACGGTGAAGAACAAGTATCCATTGCCGAGGATTGATAACCTATTCGATCAGCTGCAAGGTTCGAGCTACTTCTCAAAGATCGATCTTAGGTCAGGATATCATCAGCTAAAGGTGAGAAAGCAGGATATTGAGAAGACTGCATTCAGAACGAGATATGGACACTACGAGTTCTTGGTTATGTCATTCGGGCTAACCAATGCTCCCGCAGCATTCATGGATTTGATGAATAGGGTTTGTAAACCATTCCTCGATAAATCCGTGATAGTGTTCATCGACGACATTCTCATCTACTCGGAAAGCCAAGAGGAGCATGGCAAGCATCTACGGGAAGTATTAGAAGTGTTGAAGAAGGAGAAGCTTTTTGCAAAGTTCTCCAAATGCGACTTTTGGATACGGGAAGTCCAATTCTTGGGTCATGTTGTTAACCAGGAGGGAATAATGGTTGACCCCGCAAATATCGAGGCTGTAATGAAGTGGGAACGTCCAAAGAGTCCCACGGAGATTCGAAGCTTTCTAGGATTAGCCGGATATTATCGACGATTTATCCAAGGCTTTTCTTCGATAGCTGCTCCATTAACAGCTTTGACTCATAAAGGAGCTACGTATACGTGGAGTGAGAAACACGATGAGGCATTCGAGAAGCTAAAGAAGAAGTTATGTGAAGCACCGATACTTTCTCTACCCGATGGAGTCGAAGATTTCGCGGTTTATAGTGACGCTTCTGGACTCGGGTTGGGTTGTGTTCTGACCCAAATAGAAAAGGTGATAGCATACGCATCTCGACAATTGAAAGAGCACGAAAAGAACTACCCCACTCATGATCTGGAGTTGGCAGCGGTAGTTTTTGCCTTAAAGATATGGAGGCATTACCTCTACGGCACGAAGTGCAAGCTCTTCACTGATCATAAGAGTCTCCAGTATCTCTTTAATCAGAAGGAGTTGAACATGAGGCAACGACGCTGGCTAGAACTTCTCAAGGACTACAACTGTGAGATACTTTACCACCCAGGTAAAGCAAATATTGTTGCTGATGCTCTCAGTCGAAAAGTCAATCTGGAAAGGAAAAGGCCAAGAGCGTTAAGAATTGAAGTCGTCTCGACGATTGTGGAAAGTATCAGGAAAGCTCAAGAAGAAGCTTTAGAGAAAAATTACCGAAAGGAAGAATGTTTGGGAAGAACGTTAGTGTTTGGTACAAACAGTCGAGGACTGAAGGTATTCCAAGATCGAATTTGGGTACCTAAGACGGGAGGAATAAGAGATCTTCTGATGGAAGAAGCACACAAGACCATGTACTCGATTCATCCCGGTAGCACTAAAATGTATAGGGACCTAAAACCCTACTACTGGTGGCCGACGATGAAGCTCGATGTTGCGAAGTATGTGGCCGAGTGCGTAACATATGCGAGGGTTAAGGCACAACATCAGAAACCGTATGAGAGTTTGGAACCTTTACCTGTACCCATGGGTAAATGGGAAGACATCACCATGGATTTTGTGACTAAACTGCCCAGGACGAAGAACGGTCACGACATGATTTGGGTAGTCGTGGATCGTTTCACCAAGAGTGCACACTTCATAGCAGCCAACGAGAAGTGGTCTATGGATAAGCTCGCAAATGCTTACGTGAAGGAAATTGTAAGACTTCACGGTGTCCCTCTTACGATTGTATCAGATCGTGATAGTCGTTTCACGTCAAGGTTTTGGAGGAGTCTACAAGAGGAGTTAGGTACAAAGTTGTGTTTGAGTACTGCTTATCATCCGCAAACTGATGGTCAGAGCAAAAGAATGATTCAGACGCTGGAAGATATGCTGAGAGCATGTACCCTCGAATTCCAAGGGAATTGGGACGAGCACTTACCTCTGGTAGAATTTTCCTACAACAATAGTTTTCACTCGAGCATCAAGATGACTCCTTATCAAGCCTTGTATGGGCAGAAGTGTCGTACGCCGTCTTGTTGGCTTGAAGCCGGAGAGAAGCAGTTTATGGGCCCCGAGATAGTCCATGAGACTGCTGAGAAGTTGAAGGTGATTAGGGAAAAGATGTTAGCAGCCCAGGATCGTCAGAAGAGCTATGCTGACAAGAAAAGACGACCGATAACTTTCGAAGTTGGGGATTCCGTTTTGCTTAAAGTCTCACCGTGGAAGGGAATTATACGATTTGGGAAACGAGGAAAGTTGAGTCCAAGGTTTATTGGACCGTTCAAAGTTCTTCAGAAGATAGGGAACCAAGCTTACAAGCTGGAATTGCCCGAAGAACTCAATGGTATTCATAACACCTTCCATGTGTGTTATTTGAGGAAATTCAAGGGAGATGTTCCCGACATAATTCCAATCTCAGAGTTAAGGATGGATGAAAATAAAAGGTTGATCGAAGAGCCTGAGGCAATTGTTGACCGTAAGACTAAGAAGTTACGACGCAAGATGGTCGACTTGGTGCTAGTCCGATGGAAACATTCGAATGGGCCGAATCTCACTTGGGAAACAGAGGATGACATGATGAGTCGCTATCCACATCTGTTTGCTGATGCATGATTCCGGGACGGAATCATCCTAAGGGGGAGAGAATTGTAACGCCCGGGTTTCAGGGCTAAGCATTTTTGTCAATGTAATAGTCTAGGTCAACTCTTGTAACTCTTTTTGAAGTAATAAAGATGAAATATTTGAGTATTATGTGAATTATATGTGTTTATTATTTAATTATAAATGTATAATTAATAAAGAATAAAAATGAGCGTCAAAATTAAAGTGTGAGATAATCCCGATATCTCTACATAAAGTTGTAGAATACGTCTCAAGGTTTCCGTGCATATAAGGAACGCCGAAATCCGAGTTATAACGAAGAAGTTATGACCCGTCGAAGTTTCACGACAGAACCGGCACGATACCGGGAAGCATGAATAGTGAATTTACGATAGAGCGAGATTTAGCCTTAGTGATCTAAACGAAAGTCATAGAATATGTTAAACTAAGAACATCGAGATAAAGAACGCCCAAATCTGACTTCGTATGAAGAAGTTATGAGATTTTAAGCAGACCAATCCTGTCCCGGCTTGTTAAAAATATAACTTTAAAAATAAAGTCAAAATTAGCCGAAGGAGTCTAAACGAAAGTTGTAGAGTACGTCTTCACCTACGCGTGGATATAAAGAACGTCAAAAACGGAGTTCGTATGAACGAGTTACAAATTATAATAGCATATTTACGTATTAAAATAAAGTATAAATCATGTATACGTACACATATATATACATATGTATATATCATTAGAAAGGTATCGACGATGCGGTCATTATAAGACTAATGTTGAGTTCTTTCGACATTAGTTTAGTACAAATATCATTAAATCCATTTATAATAGTATTATAGAGGGGTGTTTAGTTGTTTATATAACTAAAAGGTCATTAAGTAATTATGGAGGGTAGTTTTTGAAAATTCAATTAGTATAAATAAGAGCCTTGGGCTCTCATATTTCTTGCACCATTCTCTTGATTCAAGAGTCTTTCTCTCCTTATCCCCCGAGCATTTCGGTCCCTCGTGATTCGACTTCTCTTTCTGTAGCTTAGTATAGTAAGGTGAGCGCTGAAGCGCTGCACGAATCTTTCTTAGAAAGATTCAGCGACGAAGTTCTGCCCCTGCAGAGCCCGACTCCTAGCTAAAACCCCCTTGTAAGTAAGTTATGCTTACCTTATTTTAATATAGCTTATATTTAAAATTAGTATTGTTATTATGAACTTATAATAAATATTTGAGCTATTATTATAACTTATATAAGTGTCGTTATAATATTTTTTAACTACTCGCGGTACAGGGAATCTGGTTTAAAGGGCCGCATAGGGTTGTTGGATTTCAGAAGTGCTATATGCCAAAATTGTCCTGCCCTCCGGTGTTTTATGTCTGGCCCCTGTCTGTTCATAGTGGTTGGAAAATATTGTTTAACGCTTATATAATAATAATAATACTAAGACTAATAGTTGGTCACGGTAAATATTAGACTAAAATTTAGCGATAATAATGCTAGGTTTCGTCGAAGGAAAATAGAATCGTTAGAAGCAAGCGCTGCCCGATTTTGGAATCATCACCTTAACAAATGAGTGCATAGTTACTTTCAACTTACACATAGATATGAAGTATTTTATATAAATTACGTGCTATGTGTGCATATTATCTGAATACTTGCTATCTATGCTAGATGAACGTTGTTATACATGTTTTCAATGATTTAAACTGTATATGTATTTTATATCTACGAAAATGTTGGGGTAAAACATGGGTAGATGCAATAGGTGATGTGTGATAAAATGACGAGAGGCCTCGATGTTGATGTTGTTGATTCTGTCATCTAGCGGAGTATGGATGACGACCACGGACTCTTCTAGACAGTCTAGTGGAACACTAGCAGGCTCGCAACCTGTAGGTGTTTGTGAACGATATGTTCACCGGTGTACTCCATCCCCCACATGGTTGCCTTTAGGACATTTATTGCTGAGGAATCCCCTTAGCAGTAGTGTCCGTCCCGATGATGATCCTTAGGCTAGGTCCCTTATGATAGGTGTTTAGGGACGTAAAGTGAGGATAACGGGAACGGGTAATCGGGTTATTGTTGATCGATGAAATTAATAAACTTATTTATTGTGGGTTGAAAACCCTATGTGCTCACCAGGCTCCCAAGTCTGACCCACTCAGTTTTATGTATTACAGGTAGTGGCGCATGAGCATAGGTGTGATGTTTTGGACGAGGGATTACGGATATAGGCATGTAGATATGAAATAATGTAGTAAGGCTTATATTGTACTGTTTATGCTTTTGATCTGTACGAAAATGACATCCCGAGTCTTTTAATGAAATACATTTCTATGGAAATGCTTTTGATAAATCTTTATCATATTTTTGTTTTGGGACAAATTCTGCAACACTTTCATTTAAAATGTAACTCTGATTTTTAAACAAAGCATAAACAAACCGGTCTTTTCTGGCCGTGATTTTGGGGATGTCACAGTTGGTATCAGAGCATTAGTTTAAGCGAACTAGGAATTTGTAGGATTTCTAGACTTAAACTTAGAATGCTAAGCGATGATTGTGAGGTGTGAGCACTAGCTTATTTTAGGAATTGTGCCTAAAATGCTTTTATGTGCTAAATGCTTTATGCATAATATGCTGTTAATTGTTCGGATCTATGGTCTGTTGCCGACCGGATCTGGAAACCTTATGTGTTTAGGATTCTAAACGTACGACTACGATATTAGAACTAGCATGTAAACGTTTCGGAGTGATAAGGACGATTTAAAACGTCTATCCTAAATAAAGATCTAAATTCACCTTATTCGGTGTATAGATCAAGATGGCAAGGACCCGTAGCGGAAACGTGAACGCAAATGGAGGTAGGAACCAACCCCCAGTGGTTCAGCAAATACCTATTGTTGAAGAAGTTGCACCTGAGCCAGTCACCATGGCTGGAGTTCAAGCCATGATTCAGGCTATGCTAGCTGAACAAAGGGAAGAAATGAGACGGATGCTCCACGAAAATAGGGACGAACCTACCATACATGTTGAACCGACGGAGCCAGTTCCCGAGCCATCTGAGGAAGGGAACTATAGCCGCCAAGTGAGTCAAGTAGGGACTCAAGGTGAGCAAAAGGATGGCCCAGAAGGGAGAAACAACAAGGATGGGCGGATGTACAAAAATTTCTTGGGTGCGAAACCACCAAGTCTCTCAGGAAGCCCAAATCCTGTTGAGATTATGGACTGGATCTCCGAGATGGAGATGGTGTTTGAGAGCTGCGACTGCAGTGAGACAATTGAAAACTGGAGTCTTGAGCTGGTGGAAGCTATTGGCAGATACAATGCCACGGGGAGAAGCTCTGAAAATGTCATGGGATGAGTTCTTGGAACAACTGAAGGCGCAGTACTGTTCAGAGATAGACCTGATTGATCTGAACAATGAGTTCCAAAATTTGAAGAAGGGGAGAATGAGCATCGATGACTATGCTGCTGCATTTACGGAAAAGATGAAGTTGTTTCCATACCTAGTGCCAACCGAACTTTCCAAAATTGAGAAATTCGCAAACGGACTGCCGGCTGACTTTGGCCCAACAGTCAAGATGGCAACCACTCTGAAATCAGTTGTTCGAGCAGCTAAGAACGTGGAGACCCAACAAAAGGAAAGAGGTCTGGAGAGGGCTGAGGTTGGTGAGAAACGGAAGTTCAATGGATCCTCGAAGTCCAACAAGAAGAGTAGATTCTCGAAGTCTGGTTCGAGGGGAGGAGGATCAGAAGCGAAGTGGTGTGACAAGTGCAAGAAGAAGCACTCTGGGAAGTGTGACGGAGGGGTCACTTGTTACAAGTGCGGAAAGCCTGGGCACTACGCCAATGAATGCACCCTCAACCAGAAAGCCTGTTATGGGTGCAATGAAGAAGGGCACATTTTGAAGGACTGCCCGAAGAAGAAGGAGACAGGAAGACCCAACATACCACCGAAGCCGAAGGCGAGAGCCTTCCATGGAAATGCTTATATTATACTGTTTATGCTTTTGATCTGTACGAACATGACATCCCGAGTCTTTTAATGAAATACATTTCTATGGAAATGCTTTTGATAAATCTTTATCATATTTTTGTTTTGGGACAAATTCCGCAACACTTTCATTTAAAATGTAACTCTGATTTTTAAACAAAGCATAAACAAACCGGTCTTTTCTGGCCGTGATTTTGGGGATGTCACATATTAGTCCGGGTAGGCGGGGTTGCATATCGGTTGGATCTGCTGGAGGAGCTCATTAGATTCATATCACCTTTCATGTCTCTCAGCTGCGGAAGTATTTTGTTGATGATTCCGTAGTGGTTCCATTAAAGGACATCCAGGTGGATGAACGCCTAAACTATATAGAGACATTGGTGGTGACAGGAGGACGAAGACTCGGCAAAAACAAGGTTTTAGATCTCGTGAAGATGCATTGGCATCACCGAAAGAGTTCATAAGGGATATGGGAGCCAAAAGTCGAGATGAGAGAGCATTACCTCGAGCTGTTTAAGGTGGATAATTTCAAGGACGAAGTTTGATTCAAGTAGGGGAGAATTGTAACATCCAGATCCTTGAGGCATTCAATTTCTTGAATTTCTAGCTTTTCGAAGAGGGTCACGACGTGAGATATAGTGCTCATGTCGTGAGTAATCATTGATTAGTTGACCCACATCTTTTTGAATCTCGTGATTTAAGACATGAGGTCTCACGACATAAGCATGACCTGATGACCTAAAACCCTAATGTTATGAGTATTTAATAGAGTGAGAGGCTACAGTTGCCCATCCTTAACCTCTCTCACCCTCTAATCCTCCCGAAATCCTTGATTTCGACCCTCTTTAGGATCCTTGGTTATTCTTGGTGTTTTGCTTTCTTGGAGGAGAATAGAAGAAGAGAAACAAATATCATTGTGGTGGTAGTTGCAAGGAAGCATCATTACCATCATCTCTTTTTCATGTTGGACCCTTGTAAGTACCAAGACTCAAACTTTATTTTATTTCATGGTTATATCTAGCTTTTTGGTCCCATTTACTCAAGTTATAGCTAGTTGGAGTGAAGAAGATCCATAAAGCAAGCATTTTTATGGAGCTTTAGGGTCCCCTTAAGCTTCTGTATGTGTTGAGTTTCAAGGTTTAATGGATTAAGAACGTTAAAACCATTGATTTGGCTTCAGATATTTCTCATGATGTGAGACATGAGGTCTTACGACGTGAATATGAGAAACATGTCCCTTGTTAAGTTGTCTAAGTCAGGACCGAGTCTTCGGAATTGTATCAGGTGACGCGAACAAGGGTTGGTCACCACGTGAGACTTGATGGTGAGATTGTTGATCGATCTTGCAAGTTGAATCGCTGTTCGAGAATTATTTTGGTCATTTTGGGCTTTAGGGCATGTTTGGTAAAGTATAGACTCGAAAGGGTAAAATGGTCTTTTACCTTAAGGGATAGAAGGATGATTATTTAGGCCCTTGATATTGATTAAATTCCTTAATTTATAATTAAGGTAACATGTATGTATTTAGTGTGAGGAGCCTTCGTATCAGCAGCCCGAGCATCTATTTGTGTAGCAGATGAGCAAGGTAAGTTTGCTCACTATATTATATGACACTAGGATTGTATGTGTTTGTAGTCTTTGTGACTCATGTAGTATTTGTTGTATGCATGTGTGCCTGTTTGCGATATGTATGTGGGGTGAAATACACTCGGGGGTGAAATAGACCCGATACAGCGTTGTGCTGACATATGAGTTGAAATAGACTCCAGGGTGAAATAGACCCAGGGGTTAAATAGACCCGGTAGGCCTTGTGCTAACATATGAGTTGAAATAGACTTGAGGGTGAAATAGAACCGTGGGTGAAATAGACACGGTACAGCTTTAAGCTGACATATATGTATAGTATGCGGTATTTTTGGGAACTCACTAAGCTTTGTGTTTACGGTTTTCAGTTTATGTTTCAGGTATTTCCGGTTCGAAGTGGAAGAGCTCAGGATGATTGCATTACACACACCAAAATTGTCGTCTTATTTGACTCTAATGTACCTTTGGGATATTTATGGATATTTTCTGAAGACTCTATGGCTTTTAAAAATTTGTTTGGTTGATGGTTTAATTAATATAAAAACGAAAAATTTTGGTTCTGAGTTTTGGGATGTTACATTGAGGCCAAAAAATCGTACCATAATCAACATTTTCACCAGAAAATAAACCATAGATCAAAGTTTAGAAAGACTTGCTTGCAATATCTGGACCACTAACCTTTTTTGATAAGCACTTGAATAGTATGGTGAACAATGCATTTCAAACAGGAGGCAAGGAAGATTTCTTGAACTTGGATAAAATATAAAGATCAGAGTTGTACCCCCATTTGATGAAACATAGTAATGAGGCGAGAAATTGCTTCGGAATCTGGATGAACAACTTTAGATGAGGTTGAAAGACCTGACACTTTGCAAAAGATCGCCTTTGAAATCAAGGTTTTATGCCCATAAACTTCAAAATTCACCACTTTTAGAGTACTATTTTAGATAGCAGTAGAATACGTCTGAGATAACAGAGAGAAAATATGGAGAATATTCCATGCATTCAATCTAGGGGAAAATTCTAGGGTTATACTTGAGTGCTTCCAAAACAGCCACCAAATTCTGATTTACTTTAATCTTCTTCATGGCAGTAAAGACAATTTGATCCATGAAAAAAATGTTCTCATAAGAATCCATTTGTAGAGGAAGAAAACTTGTAGACAATTGTAGAATTATAGAGAGAATTAGAGAAGGATTTGAAAACTTTTGTGAGTGTAAAGAGCAGAACGTACAACTCTTTAGCTTTATATAGGCTTGTATACCCAAACAGTTATAATTTGAATTTGAAAAAGTTTAGCTAAAATAGAGAGAGAAACCACCGCTCACACATTAAATCCATGTCATCCCACGTCAGCCAAGAATTCCCACGCCTATCGTGTCTCAAATAGAGGCTCAATAGAAAACTGCTAGCTCATGAGAAATTGTGACAACCTTTGATGCCATTTGAAATTATTAAACATCATCATTAAGCTCCAAAATTTTCTCCATGATTTGATTTTTCATTACTTAAACATTTCATTTCATTTTATAGAAGTTTCATAATCACTAATCTACCATTTAGGTTTGCATAAGCCAAAATACAATCCATTGGAATTACGATTAGGATTATTTTTCCATCATTTGTAGTAACCAAGGTTAAGAAGAGTTTTCATCTAGTCATGGGAAGAATGACTTGAATCATTAACTAGAATTTGTGAAATATTGGTTCAGATTGGTTTGACCGGAGACCTCAAAGATTTCAAGTGATGTGTGTGAAAGTTCTAGACAAACTAGATTTTGGAAATAGGAAAGGTTGTTGGTGCATGACGTTATCCTACGATGATAGTAGGTGATCATTGCATAGAATTTTGTAACACTATATGTTATGAATTGTATTTATTTGTAACCTAGGGGTGTTACGTGAAAAGTAATAGAGATATGGACGAAAGAATTAAATGGAGTGATAAGGGAATTATTTAATGGGTCTCACTCTTCATCATGGTAATAACGATGAAAAGATCATAAACACAGACTTTTTGCAAACTTACATTCTAGTTGTTATTGGCTAGAGATGTCTCATGATATGCGTCATTGTGTGTGCATAGTGTAAGAAGTATAAGATTGGAATAAGAAACGAGTTTTTCAGAGTCTCATGGTGAAAATGAGAATGATCATAAAACAATTATTGAGAAAGCATAACTTTGATTTGTTATTTACTAGAAATATGAAGGGTTAAGTAATAATTATTGTTGTAGAAACCGTCAATTCCTTAACGCTTAGAAAAAAGGAACACTATCTATGGATTTGTATATACCCAAGACATCATCGGTTTCCAATATTGGCTAAAAGAAATATAATACATATGTTGCGAAATATGAACCAAGAAGAAATCTCTATACTCCGAAATGATTAAAGATAGGTAGCTCTTTGGTTTTTGTAATTAGAACCTATTGAGAAGAAATTCTTAGAATAAGAAATTTCATTAAGGCTTTTCGCAAACAAAGAATCTTTGAGACTTCGGAACTAGTATAATTTGAAAACGAATAATACCAGATCCCCAAGAAAGTAGACATGCCATGTGGAAGCAGCAAGTGTCAAAAAAAGAAAAACAAAAACAAAAAACAAAACAAAACAAAAAACAAAACAAAGAAAAACCCTTTTTGGATTTATTATTATTTTTTTAAAAGAAATTGAAAGACAAAAATAAAGAAAATATTTTTGAATTTTTAAATTTTCTGAAATTTAAAGAATAAAATAAAAGAAATATTTTTGGATTTTTAAAATTTATGAAATTTAAAGAAGACAATAAAGAAAATCTTTTCGGATTTTTAAAATTTTAAAACAAAAATAAAGAAAATCTTTTTGGATTTTTAAAATTTTTTAAATTTAAAAACAAAAATAAAGAAAAGAAAGTTACCTTAGTGTACCGGCCTACGAACGATCGTACCATCTCACAACTAAGAAGTAGCTGCAAAAAAAATCCAAAATGAATAGTAAATTCTGATTGCTTCCGATGATCATAACAATTCGTAATTAATTAAAGATCAAAATTTGAAATGAACAATGAAATCTGATGGTTTCCAACACTCGGAACATTTCAGAATTAACAATCTGAATCCAAGATGAATAGTAAATTATGATAGCTTCCAACATTCGGAACAATTTGGAATTACGCAAATGATTTTGGAACCGATTCAGCCTCAATCATTCCGAGCCCTTGAAGAACTCGATTGAAAGTAACTTCTAGTAGGGCTTTTGTGAATATGTCCACTAATTGATCAACTAATCTAACAAAATCAACCTCAAAGTTTCAATCTTCAGTGTGATCTTTAATAAAATGATATCTTCAGGCGATGTGTTTTCTCTTAGAGTGCTAAACTGGATTAAGATAAATTCTAAATGCACTTTCTAGGTCACAATAAAGAGGAATCTTCTTCATGCTAATTCCATAGTCTCTTAATTGAATTTGTATCCAAATAATTTGTGATGTGCATTAAGCGGCATCTATGTATTTGGCTTCAGCAGTTGAAAGTGAGACACAAGTCTGCATCTTTGATTGCCAACTTATGAGTTTCCCATCTAGAAACTGATAGCCCCTATAGTACTCTTCCGATCAAGTCCACAACCTCCGAGATCAGCATCTGAAAAAACCTCTACGAAAAATCCAAAATTAGTTGGATACCACAAACCAAGTGATGATATTCACTTCAGAATTGTAAAAACACTTTTCACTGCTAGCGTATGTAGCTCTCGAGGATTAGATTGATAACATACACAATAGCGCACTGCAAACATAATATCTGGTCTACTCGCTGTGAGATACAAAAGCGATCCAATCGTTTGGCGATATTTTGTAAGATCTGCAGTAGGTTTATCAAGAGATGGATTCAATTTTGTGTACTTTCCCTTTTGAATCACCTATCATTCCGAATTTTATGACTAATGATTTGGTGTAAGCTTCCTGATTAATAAAAGTACCTTCCTTACTCTATTTTATAATTAACCCAATAAAGAAATTAATTGGACCCATTGAACTCATTTCAAATTTAGTGTCGATCAATTTTCAAAATTCATTAGTGAACTTAAGATTAGTGGATCCAAAAATAATATAGTCAACATAAATATGCACAATCATATTTTTTTTCACCTTCCTTCTTATGAAAGAAAGTGGGATCAATTGAACCTTGTTTAAACTTTGATTGTTTAAGAAATCACGTCAGAGTTTCATACCAAGCACGAGGAACTTGTTTCAAACCAAAAACGGCTTTATCAAGAACATAACAATGATTTGGATATTTTTCATTTACAAAACCTGGTGGTTGTTCGACATAAACAGTTTCTTCAAGCTCTCCATTCAGAAACGCACACTTCACATCCATTTGAAAAACTTCAAAGTTTTTATGAGTAGCATATGCCAAAAAAAATAATATCAAATTCCAGTCGAGCAACAGGAGAAAATGTTTCTTTGTAATTAATTCCTTTTTCTTGGCAGTGTCCTTTGACCACAAGACGAGCTTTGTTCCGAACAACATTCCCTTGCATTTCAAGCTCTCCATTTCTAAAAACAGTTTCTTCAAGCTCTCCATTTCTAAAAACCCATTTGAGACCAACAACAGAAGCATCTTTCGGAGTTCGAACCAATCTTCAAACATTGTTTCTTTCAAAGTCATTTAATTCGCCTTGCATTTTTTTCATCAAATCTGCATGATCAAGAGCAACTTTAACAGATTTAGATGCTATTTTAGAAATAAAAGAATTGAGCATGAAAAATTCTGTTTTTGAAAATAAAGTAGCCTAATTTTCTTTTTGTTGAGCACGAGTTAAGATTCCTGAAAAAGTATCTCCAATGACTTGATTTTTCGGATGATCTTTTGTCCATTTTATCAAAGGTGGATAATTCTGATCATATATAGGATCAATTTCAACAATTATTTCTTCAACTTCTGGTTACACATCAGTGTAATCATGTATTGAAATCTCCCACTGTACATTTGTTTTCAGATTTGAATTCTCCCATGGAAACAATCAAGATAATTTAAGTTCTACCCCTACATAAGATCATCATTATGTAAATCATGATTGGAGTTAGAAATTGAAGTAATGATTTCTTCACTCAAAAGTGGAACAAAATTTTCTAAATCCTCGTGAATTTCAATATTTTCAATTGCATCATCAACTAGCTTCAAAAATTCATCTTCGTTGTTATCTTTATCTTTCTCTTCGGAACAAATTGCCTTTTCTGGCTCATTAAAAAGATTTAAAATTTTTTGTAACGAGTCATAAGAGGAAATGTTTGAGAATTGGAAGATGGAAAAATCTCATAAGATTGAACATTAGGATTTTGTTGTGTAACATCCCAAAAATCACAATGAATTTAAAATTTTCAAAATCAACCACTTAACAACATTGTTTGCAAAAGAAGTCATTGTTTCAAAAACATTATTTAAAATCAGAGTTTTCCCAAGACCCGGTGACATAGAACAGGAAGTTGTGAACAATCATACATTCACTTTCCCACGATCCTCTGAAGTACCTGAAACCATAAACTAAAACTGTAATCCAAAGCTTAGTGAGTTCCCTCAAAGTACCAATACATGGCCTACAACCTATCTAGACTTCTCTATGTGCCTTTGGCATGTCTAGATCACCTCGCAAGGCCTACAACCTGTCCGGACTGCTCTACGGGCCATCAGCCTAACCTGACCACCTCGTAGGGCCTACAACCTATCATGTTGTCCCCGGGTGTCTTGGCCAACAACACAAAGCAAGACTGCCTCAACCCAACACAATATGTCAACATATGAACAAATAATCATAACACTGAATCAACGAACATAGATAATTATGTAGATATACTAACCAGTTACATTCTAGCATAACTATATCCTATCCAGGATAAGTAATCGAGTGAGCTGCATTAGTGCCTTTGAGCCACGAGTACAATGAGGAAAACTCACCTCAAGCTGCTGAATCTATCGGATAAAATCATGGTCTACAGATGCAGAAAAATCTCCGAGCTAAAACCATCAAATAATATCCAATTAACAATTGGTCCACAACCCATAACTGAAATCCTTGTTCGATTTCCAACCTTTAGGTAAAAGTCCATTTTACCCTTTCCTTAACTAGCCTAAATCTGAGGCCCAATCCAATAGCCCCAAAAAGCCCATAAAGGCCCAACCTCCTAATTGGGCCCAAAACACATCATGGGCCTAATCCAAGAAGGCTCAAAGCCATATAATGCCCCAATATCAAAATACTATTGGCGCAACAAGGCACAAACCTTAAAAGTCCGAAATATAGCCCAATATGTGAAAGTCAACGGAAGTCAAATGACTAAGTATGCCATACGTACTCAATCTACACCCAACGTACATCACCCTTGGCCAGTACGCCCTACGTACAAGCTGGGTATGCCCAACGTACTCCGCAAAAGCCCATTTTCCTTATTAAGTGCTTAAATAGTTAAGCTACTAAGTTTACTTCTCAGATCTAATCCTAATCAAAGTCTTAACATGTAAAGTTGGCAACTTTACTCCTTTGCATGCCTTAGTAGGACCCAATACTTGCTTTTATCCAAACTAAGGACACCAATTCTAGCATGCTTCAACAAAAAAACCTTAAGATAACATCTTATGACTTAAGAACCTCAACAAAGGCCAAATATGGGGCTCAAAGGTTCTGTAGTAACTTCTACTCATAAGAACCACAACCTTGGGACCAAAACATGATAAAGTACCACCCAAAACTAGATCTGTACAAATAGGCTACCAAGATTAAGACTTTATACCTCCAGAAGATAGATCAAGATGCACAAAGTCAGGATCTAAAAGCTTTAAGAAATCCAACACTCCTTGAAGAAGCTCCTTCTTCTTGAATAAGTAGCAAAACACAAGAAATCACCCCAAGAACTCAAGAACGACTCAAATAGGTACTAGGGTTTCATACCTAGTGAATGTAGTGTTTCCATTTCTGGTTCCATACCGGGATACGAGGTATATAACTACATAACTATATATTCATATTTATATCTACTTTTTTTATCTTTTTATTTACTATTGGGTTATTAAATGCACACAAACACTTTTTTTAAAGAGAAATGCACAAAGACAGTTGGAGCAAGGGCATACTTACTTTGAAATTTTGACCTTGTTTTTTTTTAAATAAATTACAGGTGGTTCCATTGTTAATGAAACCTATTGGATGGCAAGGAGAAAGTATACTAGTCTTTGAGACACTAAAACGTGTGGTGGTTGCTAGAAATAGGGCATGGGATGCACTTGTTGCACAAGGTCTTAGGTTAGTAATCATGTTGTGTATCTAAAATCCAATCATCGCCATCGATCCAATTCGACCTCGATCTAGAAAAAGGTCACCTGTTAGTTTTATAGGAATGTATAATCCATGTTATCAATGTATTATTTTTGTTTAACATTTGAATGATTATTTGTATGACATATTATAATTTGTGCAATTTATTTTATTTTTTGCGTATGAAATTTTATTTTATATTATGAGATATTAAATGTGTGATGTAATTTGAAAATTAGTAAATATACAAAAAATATATATAATTTTTAAAACATTTAAACTTTATGACACGCAAAAGTGTGTGTCGTCTTTCTTTATGACATCGGTGTGAATGATAAGCAATGCAAGTCGTAAATGTGCATCGCTTATGACACGCGAATGCGTGTCATCATCTTTTATGACAGGGCCTTCCTTAACACGCATTGCGCGTCGTAAATGCGCATCGTAAGATTACGACGCAAAAAAGCGTGTCGTCTCTCGTTATGACAGGGCCTTCCTTGACACGCATTTGCGCATCGTCTGAGCATTTTACGACACACATTGCGCATCGTAAAAGGCTATTTTTTTGTAGTGATCCAAACCTTATCAGCTCAGGTGTACCCCCACCTGGAAAATCACTCGAAACATTCACAATGAACTTCTTGAATCGAGACTCTATAGCCAATACCTAACCTTAGTAACCAAACCCCTAATATCAGTTTGTGAAAAAAAATGATTTATATTGCAAACACTCTACACGAGACTTTCTGATGCATGACTAATACTCCCAACAACCCTTAACTACTCCATTTATCCAAAGCAGCTGGTTCGTGAGTCTCCCAACTTCCATTGATACACTAACACCAAAAGTACCACATATAGAAGAAATAAACAATCATGATCACTGGGCCCACAACCTATGACTGAAATGCTCCTGGTATCACGCCAATCTTGTCAACATTCTATCACTCGCCTGAAAACTCACAACCAGCACCATGGGGCCTAAAGAAACTCAACCTCAATCCACCGTCTTGTAGGAACCCAATCAACCCCCACCACCCCCCCCCCCCCAAATTCTAAACGAGCATAATAATGTCTTACTATTTCACCACATGCAATTCCTTTCATTGTACAAGCTGCTACCAATACAAAATCTGACGAAAACTTGGTTGCACACGAAATGAGAATGGGATAGACGGTCTCAATCTTGTTCTAATTTGAAGGCTATAACCCAAATAAGAACCATGCATATAGTTTGAACCAATTGCTCCATTGCTATCTTGCCCAACCTACATATACCCCTCACGACAATATCTAATGAACTTACCACAATACACACCCTTAGGGAACCCATAACCTTACCCAAAAGGGGTGAAGTACCAGAGTTCTAATGAAACGACGAACCTCAACCATTAACAGAAAACATCCTCGTGAACGATCGAAACAACACCCCATACCTTGATTAAGACCGAACAGACCCCATCAATACGTAACTATCTTGATAAAACTTTTAACATTATCCAGAAATGTTGCTAAGAATCTAGTTGGATCCATCCAAATACCAACCCTGCCACCACGACATGCCAAAATTAGATTCCACACACATCTAATCTCCCATATGGAAAAAAGAGCATCACCGTCCCAAATTCTAGATTCCCAATAACCAAGGACATCTTCCAAAATCGAGCCAAACTTTATGATAGGTTGATGAATCCATTGAACTACAACTGATATAGCTCAAAACTTCCGAAGAATTTCCGCTTTGATGATGTATGAAATAACGAATGATTGAGAATGCATTGACAATTAAACCAGTCAACCAAAATCCACGCAAAGCTGCACATACCCATCTTTGAAACTAATTTACCGATTGACAACTGCCCAATCTAGACTATAAATATCAACCCATAAAACGAGTTAACAAGTCCCTCAACCACCGATGCTCAGCCTAAACACTCTTAGCGCCTACTTATATATATATATATATATATATATATATATATATATATATATATATATATATATATATATATATATATATATATATATTGGCATCCCAAAAAGGAATCCATGGCCACAACGAGCTCCTTGACCAACTACTTCCTGCTATGAGACAACTTGTGTATTTCCTAAATACATACCTCTGATAGCCACTTGCTCTACACCCCTGACCTGACCAAATCTTAAACTAAAAGCCCACATACCCGCATCGCAGATCCCTATGAACTATTCTTCTGACACCACAAACTCGAACGGATCGATGATCCTCTAAGCAAAATACCTAGTTATCCCCCACTTAGGGTTCGAACTACCAACTATTAGTGTTGTAACCAAACTATAACTTAAACCAGCTCAATCAGGTACAAGCCACCCCTGACTCTTCGAATGTATAACACACGCAGGATGATCATCCAGATAAGGACAAAGCAAACCCTAGGAGATTCTAAATCTTAGATGAAGACCTCAAAATTTTACAACCATAACCACCTTTAACATTAAGGATTTCATTCAAACGCTTAAGCAAAACACCAACTTACTATCCAAAAACATACAGTCCTCACTAGCAATCACAACAATCAATTCATCGTAAAATCGTTCATAAATACCAAAAGGCATCATTCTCATAGTCAGGATACATCAGAGACAACAAAAGTTGTCACTCCCGATTCGCCTGAAACCATCAGCTAGTGCGTGACCTTCCCATATCCCAGGAAGCAGACCCTTACTCTCATCACGAGGCATCTATACTACAACAATCCTCCTACCGAGATTCTTGATCCACTGCCGATAATCGCTTCCTTCTTGAGTCTCGTGGCCCAAGTAGCACTACTTGAGCAAGGCTCCTGAGATACCAAAATTAACTAACTCACTTAGGTTTGCACCATTCAAACCAAAATTGGCATGGCCACTAAGACACAACAATCACTAAACTCATCCTGAGTTTGAACAACCATAACCAAAAGGTTGACAGATATAGAAACACTGCCACAAGTCATGGTTATCTAACTATGTTGTCTACCCTCAACCAGCTCCTTAGAATCCTCATGACTTTCGTTATTCGAGTTTGGATCATGTGCTTCCAATAGTACGAGCCAAATACTACCTTCTACACATATCCATACTTCCTCAAGAATCATCCCGTTTCCTCTAAGTTACCTACTCATAATAGTACTTCCAACACCCGCTAAACAATGTAGCAACTGCACTAAAGCACTCCCTAGGCTCTCCTAGGATCCACACCTCACCCTACCATCAATTACCAAATGACCCTCATTCGTGACAGTTAACTACTGCATGAATACCATCACATGCACCAGAACTTAAATAATCTTAGATTAAAAGATTCAACCTTACAACGGTTGGACTCAGACAAGAGCTGCGCAATAAAACCAATCCTTTACCCTAAAATTATTTAACTCATGCAGCATGTGACTTAATGTATTCAATTAATAGTTAGTTCACACCTGAAAGATTCATACATCAATTATCAAGAAAATGATGGGTTTTGAGCATAACAACAATTCCTAAGTGTGCATGCAACCCTAATGCTTTGGATCTAGGTTTTCTCTAATTGAACATGCAAACTTGAACACAAAAAGAGAAACCCTAGGATGTAACTATAATTTTTGAAATCAACATAAAACTGGGGTTAGGTTACATACCTTGATTGTTATATTGTAATAACAATAATTCCCTTGTAGATCTTGAAGCTGAAGAACTTAGTGTCACAAGTGCAACACCTCTAATGGCTCATAAAAACACAATGCAAGAGAATGATATGAGAGAGGAGGAGGAGGTCAAATTTTCAGTATTTCTTCTTCCAAAGAGTGTCCAAAAATTATATCCCTAAGGGTTGTTTAGATAGTACACCAAGGATGCTATGGGTTAACCCTAATTTTAAATATAATAATTATCCACCTCCTTTAATTATCCATATATGGTAAGATATTCTAGAAACTCTAAAATAATCTTACATATATCATCACAAAACCGTCCACGCTTCCCTAGGAAGGTTCTGGACCCTTTTGCTCAACTATTAAACAGTTGCACTTTCAGTCCCTAAACTGTTAATTAATTCCTTTAATTCCAAAATTAATTCCAAATTAATTTCTGATTAAATATTAACTAATAACATGATTAATAATTAATATATTATTTCCATAACACATTAATAAATCATTAACTCTAATTTATTAATCAAATTAATAAATTCTTCCCCTTCCTCAATTAATGATCCTGTCCATTTGCACGTGTGAACTCAGCCCAAAAGGACCATGCCACTACCAATTCAAGCACATACCAATTCTAGTTATGGGCTTAGACACCTAATCCATAGAAAACTCTATAGGAAATAAGGCATCATGTATCATGCCATTCCTGAGGATTCCTATCCTACAACTAGCGTGCTGTTCTAACATAAACATGATATCAAATAACTGCGTAGGTAATTTGGGGTATTCTTTCTTGCTCCGGCTGATCGTAGACATTGCATCCTTCCTTAATTGTTTATGGAAACAATTTTGAAACCCATTTAAAAACTTTTTCAATTCCCTAATTTGAGTATGGATTCATACGAATGTTCATCCAATTCTATCAAACCAAGGATCTGATACCAACTTGTAACATCCCAAAAATCACAATAAATTTCAAATTTTCAAAATCAACCATGTAACAACACTGTTTACAAAAGAAGTCATTGTTTCAAAAACATTATTTAAAATCAGATTCTTCCCAAGACCCAATGACATAAAATAGGAAGTTGTGCATACTCACTCCTTCACTTTCCCACGATCATCAAAAGTACCTGAAACCAGAAGCTAAAACTGTAAGCCAAATCTTACCGAGTTCCCCCAAAGTACCAACACACCACATAACAAACTAGCATACAAATATGAGCAGCCAGCCTGACTGTTCTGCCTCTCAGGGCTTACAACCTATTTGGACCGCTCTACGAGCCTTCAGCATGACTGGACCACCTCATAGGACCTACAGCCTATCTGGACAGCTTTATCGGTCACCGGCCTGACTGGACACCCTCACAGGGCCTACAGCCTATCCGGTCTTCCCCATGTGTCTTGACCTACAACACAAATCAGTATCGCCTGAACCCAACTTTGTATATCGACATATGAACAGATAATCATAAAACAGAATAAACAAATACATATAATCATGCAGATCTACTAACCAGGTACATACTAGCATAACCATATCCTATACAGGATAAATAAATTAGTGTACCAACATTGGTGCCTTCGACCCATGGGTACAATGTGGAAAACTCACCTCAAGCTGCTGAATCTCTTGAATAAAATCTCGGTCTGAAGATCTAGAATATTCATCGCGTTAACACCATCAAATAATATTCAATAAATAATTCGTCCACAACCCATAATTGAAATCGTGGTCTGATTTCCAACCCTCAGGGTAAAGGTCAATTTTACCCTCTCCTTACTTGGGCCAAAGTATGAGGTGCAATCCAATAGCCAAAAAAAGCCCATTATGGCCTAACCTCCTAATTGGGCCTAAAACCCATCATGGTCCTAATCCAAGAAGGACTAAAGCCTTATACTTCCCCATTATCAAAAGACTATTGACCCGAGTGAGAACAATCCAGGGATGGGTGACCCCCTGGGAAGTTTTTGTGCCAGGAGCCCAAAGCGAAAAATATTGTGATATGTACAAGAGGGGGATGTTACAAATGGTATCAAAGTTGGGGCACGGGGTGATGTGTTCGATGGGGACATCAAAACCTATAATGGGGGTGAAGGTGGGTTGCACCTGATCCCACATCGACTTGGAAGGAGAACAAAACATTTCCTTATAAGCGGTGTGGATACTTTCCTTGTCACAACGTGTTTTAAAGTCATGAGGGCAGCAGATCCCATAAGAACTTTATAGTTAAGCGTGCTCGGGCGAGAACAATCTAGGGATGGATGACCCCGTGGGAAGTTTTCGTGCCTGGAGCCCAAAGCGAACAATATTGTGATACGTGCCAGAAGGGGATGTCATATAAGTTTTTTTTATAGTTGGAAAGAATAATTTTGTAAGATTCATTATTTAGGTAATTTATATTTTTCACCCTTATTATGTAATTTGTTTGCAAAGTGGTCCAACTGGTATTTAAATGAAAAGTGTGGATCTGATTATGTATGTTGGGCGTACTCCATGTACGCAGGTCGTACGTGGCTGATGCCCAAACCCTAATTTTTAGGGCTTGGACCCTATTTAAGCATCATTATTTCATTGAGGTCTCTTCTTTCATCAGCCTTGATTGACTACCTCGTCCTTTACAAACCCTAATCCCCATTTATGGTGTCTTCAACTCATTTTTAGTGTTTAGTGTCCATTATGGAAGGAAGGAAGCCATCGGAAAGCAAGGAAGGAGCTCCAAGCTTCATAGATATGAGTTTTACACCCCTTGAACAACGTCTAGAAGGTATAATTAAAGTTCTTAACTTGATGATTATATCTCTAGATTTTACTAGTTTTTGAAGTTATGTGCTTTTAGTCCCATATTCTTGCTCTAAGTGAGTATGGATTGATCTAGACCAAATGAGTTGTCCTTTTGGACGTTTTGGATGTTTAAAGATATAAAAATGTGATCATGGTCCTTCTTTTCCTTCCATATAAGAGTTGTAATGTCTTAATGGATTATTGAGTTAGGTTTTTAGCTTTTGGGCCTTGTCTAGCCATGGAAAGTCATAAAGGTTGAAACTTTATGACTTAGAATAATGTTTTGAGTCTAAATATTTGTTTTGGTGGATGGCCTTAAAGGAATAAGCACATTTTGAAGAGAAAATGGGGTCGGGTGAAGTACGCCGGACGTACCAAATGGTACGTTGCGCGTACTGGGCTGAAGCCTCGATGGTTCGCTTGGTCCTCGACTAAACCTAACATAATAGTTGAGTACATGGAGTGTACTGATCCATCTTGCTTTCCCTTGATTTTTGACTTGTTGACTTTGACCATTGACCTGGAGTTTGACCTAGGGTCATTTTGCGTATTTTAAGTTATAGTTTGAGTCTACGTTACTACTTATTGTATAGGTGACCTACAAAGGTCGTTTTTGGAGCATCATTCTCTTCTGGTATATTTTCAGACTATGAGGTGAGTTTCGTCACTGTACTTGCGGGTCGAAAGCACCAATGTCGGCCCATTCGGTTATTTATCCTGGTATATAGGATGTTGTTATGTTGTAGTGATCTGTTAGATCTACATGATTATTTGTTTGTTGGTTATATGTTTATATGTTGCATATGTCAACATAGTGGGGTTAGGTTGAGGAAATACTACTATGTACGGAAGCCAACAAACTTGGGAGCAAGACAGACACAAGTTGCAGGCCAGAAAGGCAAGCCAAACTTATGTTGTAGGCCCGGGAGCAATCCAGACATGAGCTATGTGTCAGAAAGGCAAGCCAGATTCATGTTATTGGCTCAGGGTAATCCAGCTTGATGGTTTTATGCCCAATATTCATGCTATTATATGCTTGTGTGGTGGTATGTCAGGGAAATCACTAAGATTGGCTTACAATTTAAGGTTTATGTTTCGGGTACTTCAGATGCTTGGGGAAAAGCAAATGTGTGATTATACACATCCTTCGACGTGATGTTTTGGAGTTGTTATGGTACATTGATTTTGGAACAATTGTACTTGATCTTGGGTTTGATTGAAAACAATGATGGCTCCTTAATTAAAAAATGAAATTTTGTATTGTGATTTTGGAATGTTACAAGTTGCTATCAGAGCAAATTAGATAAACACTCGTTTGAATCTAGACTCAAACTAAGGACCTTTAAGGTTTTCAAAAAAATTAATTTCCAAATTATTTTCACAAAATTATTTTCAAGGACAACTAAAGAAGGATGAGATGTGTATGGTCAGTCAGAGCAAGAAATTATACCCCAACATACCCACATTGTTATTCGTCATGCCATTTATGATAGAACTACATGCTACTAGCAGGCTAGGGATCTTCAGGAATTGAATATTAGAATTGCCTAAAGTGTGATGCTTGATAGCTTCGGAGAATTTCTTGTAGATTTGAAGCAATTGACATCATTATTGTAGTTGCTAAGTGTGTGCATCATAGTTCTACATAACTAAGATTCCATAGCCTGAGAATGTTTGATTTAGCTATATTTCCCATTCCTTATTTGTTTGTGGGCTTAGGGTAGAATCAATTATTCAACTGTCTAAGAAATCTGGTGTTATGCATGATTAGCATACACGAGCAGATATAGGGTTGGTGGAAGTTTCATGAGTGAGTATTTGAGTAGCCGGCCAGATGAGGAATGATTAACCACTCTCGAGAGAGTGAGTATAGGATGTATGTGTATCCTAGTTGTGGGTTTGTTCTTGAGTAATTTGTGATGAAGTATTGAGACAAATATGGGTAGGTGTGGAAGGTAGTATGGGCCCATACTACAGAAAGCACAGTAGTCGTTCATGTAGCAAGCAAGTCACAAACCCCAAGGGTTAGTTTCTTTGTGTTCACGAGAAGATCTCGTTCTAGATCTAGAGTGACTGGCCAGGATAGGCCACGATTGACAGATGACCAGATAAGGGAGTTGATTGCCACTTAGGTGGCTACTGCTGTCAAGGGTTCTATTCCGGAGTTATTCGAGTATATCAAGGCCATGATGATTGAGTTGTTTGATGATAGTTATGTTGCTCTCACTGAGACTGATATTCCTGTAACCACCGCCGCTGTCGTTGCCGCAAGAGGCTGAGGAGGAGGTTCATTCCAGTACCAGGACTTCAGTAACATAAAGCCCCCAGAGTTCAACGGGTTCAAGGACCCGATTGTGGTTACGAATTGGATTTCGGATGTGGAGGGTTGTTTCTTCACCTACTCTTGTCGAGAGGACTGGAAGGTCAGGTGTGCCCTGAACCTCCTTCAAATGGGTGTGATTGGCTCAGGAGTACCTAGAATTGAGACATATGACTAAGACGGTAACGGACATCACCAATATGTTCATCGATAGGGCTTTATTTTCTCCCGAGGTTGCTGCTTTGGAGTAGGCCCAGAGGACGCGATACTTGAGCATGCTCAAGACTAAGATTTAGCAGTTTGTGTCTACCTATGGTTACAGTAACCTCGTCGAGCTTCTGGATACCACGAGTTGGCGAGGGATTGAGATAGAGACTCGGACGATGGAACAATGTCAGACTCCAGTTTAGTCCAACCTGCAGCTAAAGCGGTTCAAGCTCGTTGATTCACGACCAATAGGTTAGAGGGGATGCACTTGTAGCAAGTGCATCAAGTTTCATGAAGGTGTTTGTTGGTTTTCTTTGGGTTGCCACAAGTGTGGCAGGGAGGGTCATATTGCTATGGATTATTGTCAGCAAGCCATAGTACCGAGCACTAGGATTTTCTATCATTGTGATCAAGTTGGCCATGTGAAGGTCAACGGCCCCTTGGTCATAGCGAGACGAGTTTACGATCCAGCACCAGCTACTTTGAGGCTAACGGGTGGACGCTAAGTCAGGAAAGAGCCCCCGAAGGCTCGAGTTTGTGCATTCCATCTCACAATAGAGGAGGTCAGGGTGGCGTCGGACATTGTTACTGGTATGTTTTCATTTATTTTTCTTTCATATTATCTTATGGTATGCTTATGTTTATGATTCTGCTAGGTACCTTCTTAGTGAACTCCTTGCTTGCTCATGTGCTTTTTGACTCGGTTGTGAGTCGTTCCTTTGTTTTTCGGTCTTTTAATTGGATTTTTGACGTGTATCTTGGAGAATTTGAGTGCCCGTTGCGAGTTTCCATCGCCAACGAGCACATGGTTTTTTCTTTGAGCATTTTTCGGTATTGTGTATTGGAGATCTTCGGGGTCTCTTGCATGATCGATTTGATCCCCATTCATATGGGGGATGTGTGCGTGATAGTGGGGATGGACTAGTTGAGTAGATTTAGTGCGATGATTAACTATGAGGGTTATCGGGTGGTAGTTCGAACCTCAAGTAGGGGAGAACTGATTATCTATGGAGAGGATACCAAAGTTGGATCAGCCTTTTGTTCTGCTGCCAGGGCTTACCACTATCTTCAGCATGGGTGTTTGGGTTATCTAACATATGTAGTCGATACTCAGGTCGGAAGGATTTTTCGAATTCGGATGTGCCTGTAGTCAGAGAGTTCCCAGATGTTTTCCCGGAGGAATTACTCGGTGTGCCTCCTGAAAGGCAGGTTGACTTCAGGATTGGCACCACCAGAGATGCATGAGTTGTCCTCTCAGCTTCAGGAGCTGTCGGACAAGCAGTTTATCAGACCAAGCAGTTCACCTTAGGAAGCACCGATCTTGTTTGTGAAGAAAAATGATGAGTCTCATCACATGTGTATTCATTATCGGGAGTTGAACAAGCTAACGGTGAAGAACCGTTACCCACTTCCACAAATCGATCACCTTTTTGATTAATTGCATGCTGCATCTTGGTACTCCAAGATCAATTTGAGCTCCGGGTATCATCAGATGAGGGTTAGAGAAGAGAATGTCGAGAAGACAACATTCCGGACTCGTTATGGTCATTACGAGTTCGTGGTGATGTCTTTTGGGTTCACCAATGCGCCTGTGACATTTATGGATTTGATAGATCGAGTATGCAGGCCAATGTTCGATCAATCAGTCATCTTTTTTATTGATGATATCCTGGTCTATTCCAAGACCAGGGAGCAACATGAGGAGCACCTTTTAGAGCTTTTGGGGGTTTTGAGGCAGGAACGATTGTATACTAAGTTCTCGAAGTGTGAATTTTGGTTACAGGAGGTCCCGTTCTTGGGAAACCTTGTTAACCAAAGTGGGATTTTGGTTTACCCATCCAAGATTGAGGCTCTTATGCAGTGGGAGGTCCAAAAGTCTCCCTCAAAAATCAGGAGCTTTATGGGTTTAGTAGGGTATTATCAGAGATTTATTAGGGATTTCTCCAAGTTGGTTGTAACCCTCACTCGTCTAACGAGGAAGGGCATGGATTTTTGATGGGGCCTGAGCGGTAGGCTATATTCGAGACACTAAGACACAATTATATGAAGCCCAAGTGTTGAATCTTCTGGAGGGTGTTGAGAATTTTATCGTATATTGTGACGCATCTATCTTCGGTTTAGGGGCAATACTTATGGAGTGAGG
Organism: Lactuca serriola; assembly: GCF_051521515.1. NCBI lineage: Eukaryota > Viridiplantae > Streptophyta > Magnoliopsida > Asterales > Asteraceae > Lactuca > Lactuca serriola. The sequence goes on from NC_136409.1 coordinate 36,562,254, forward strand.
GAGGGTAATTGTGTATGCTTCTAGGAAGCTGAAGCAACATGAGGTTCGGTATCGGACACATGATTTGGAGCTGGGGGCGGTGGTGTTCGCTATAAAGATTTGGCGGCATTATCTTTATAGGATCCGGTGTACCATATAAACTGACCACAAGAGTTTGAGGTATCTGTCACACCCCAAAACCAAGAATCGCAGAAACGTTCCGAGGTGGAGGATGTCATGTGAAGTATCATAACAGTGTAAAGTAGTAAACAAGCAACAACATCATCCATTGCATTAAAGTAAAGTTTTAATACATGTGTGTTCTTTCATTGTAATAAGACATCAAAATATGTAATCAAAATAATATACGAGTCTTATCTGTGCTCCGTCTTCTCAAAACCTGGCCATCGTACCTGTCTAACTGGTGACCTGAGAATACAAGTTATTTTGAAAGCTACTATCAGCGTAAAGCTGGTGGATTCATAAGTATTAATGTGTCTTTGATTTGTAAAACTGTAAAGTAATCACTTGGGAACCTTTGGAAAAAAAGACTGTATAAGTGTGAATTGTTTGAAAGCAGTTGAAAACGTTTGAATACTCTAGCAAATCCCTATGATATCTATTAGTATAACGAGTAGCCTTCTACCAAGACCTAAATCTTTTGAAGGTAGTCTTCTACCAAGACTCGTCTGTTTTGTAAGTAGTCTTCTACCAAGACTCGTGTGTTTTGCTATAACAAAGATGGTTTTCCTTCTTTTTTACTATTACTAACAGTACTTAGTCTAACTCATCGTTTATGTGAATGTATCACAAAATAAGGTAATAGGAAAAATATAACCATGTAAGTGTTATCCTTTTGTATTAGGATTAACACGATATCGCGAATAGCGGCATGTATAACCTTTGAACATCCGTAGATTGTTCAATTTTCCTCTGTAGCTACAACAGGTTTAAGGAAGGGTTAGTCCCGTAAAGGTACTCCTAGTATAAGTATTAACCGTAGGCATCCGTAGATGGTCATTTACCTCTGCAGTGAACAGTAGGCCAAAGGAATGGTTAGTCCCGTAAAGGTACCCCTAATATAAGTAACAACCGTAGGCATCCGTAGATGCTCATCTACCACTGTTGCTAACAGGTGGGTTCCGGAATGGTTAGTCCCGTCTTGATATCCCGTTGAACTGCGATAGGCAGGACAATCTACACATAATGTTCTAGTAAATCATCCTAGTGAATCTAGGTACAAGTATCCATGTAAGTGTATACATGTAAATGTATCTATGTAAAGGTATTCATGTAAGCGTATCTATGTACATGTATTCATGTAACATGTAATGTATAGTATAGACTCATGAATGAACTGACTCTAGTGTAATTCCTTGTAATAGGAATAATGTTTTGTATCTTCTAACTATCCCTATAATAGCTAACTGGAAGGTAATTGGTTGTCCAAGCAGGTTTATACACCCTTGCTACACAAGAGTGTGGGAAACTGAATGAAGGATGAAAACTATAATATCAATACATATATAAGAACATAAGTATATAGATATAGTTTTGTTCAAGAAAGTAAAAGAAATGGTTTTGTAATAAATTTAAGAGTTTTCAACAATAATTAACAATGACTTGATGTCATTTTAATAAACATTTAAAACGTAATACTTTTGATAACATGGTATTTTTAAGATAGAAAACCATTTCATACACCACATTTTGAAGCATGTGAAATCAGCTGGATGAAAACACAGTTATATAAATATATGTGATTGATTTAAGAACATGTTGTTTTCTACTTGTATCCCCCCCCCCCCCCATTTAAAGCATTTAAAATCATTTAAAACATTGATTAAGGGGTATGAACTCACCTGTTGTGAGTGGTTCTAACGGGTATGCGTGTAGGGATGAGAAGTTCCACGAATGAAGTCTCGAGACACAATAATTCCTAAATGAAATATAAGGACACATATTGACATGAATATAGTGTTTATAACATCTATATGAAAGGAAACACCTTCCGGGACTAGGAAACACCTTGACCAAGTGTTGGAATCACATGTGATTCAACATAGGAAGGTATAAAGGCACTCACATGAGTTTACTACCATGAGTTCATACCGTAAACTCATGGCTACTCATGTGGGAATGCAAGTTTGATGGCTAGGGAATGATTTAGGGACATTAGCTCTAACCTAGGATGAAAAAGAGCACCATCTTTGGAGTTTTTGAGGAGTTCACGGCCCTTATGAGTTTACTGCCGTAAAATCATGGCCATTTATGTTTATGAGGGTCCTAAAGGTCATAAGGAAGCATTCTAAATTCAAGCATAAGCCTTAGGAAGTGTTTGTGGCATCAAAACACCCCTTACTTGAGTTTACGGCCCATGGACCATTTGGTCATGTTTTTGCGGCCGTGAACACCTATGGGTGTTGGTATTTTGATTGTTTTGGGTCCTAGACACATCAAGGTAAAGTGCTATGCTAGTCTCTTGGCTTAATGAAGGCATTTAGGGCATTTTGGCAACTTAAAATGGAGTTCACGACCCAAGAACATTCTTGGCCGTGAACTCACTTTTAGCCCTTGATTCTTAATGTTTTTGATGTCTAAACAAGCCATGGGTAGTCTCTAGGTTCAGTTCCAAAATTTGGAGGGACATTGGGCATACTTTGGCCCTAAATTTAGTGTTCACGGTCCAAGAAGATCTTGTGCCGTGAACACCATTTCCTTGGTGTTTTGAGGTTTTTTTCTAGCCCTAAACTCATTAGGGTACAAGTCCAAACTAGTTTCATTGCTTAAGGAAGGGACTAGGCAGCATTTGACCCTTGTAAAAGAGTTTACTCCCCAAGGTGTTCTTGGGCGATAAACTCTGAAATCTTGTTGTTTTGATATGATTTTGATGTTATTAAGCACAATCTAAGCTATATAATACAACTAGATAGAAGTACTCACGATTTGGGATGAAAACCCGAAGATCCGTGAGAGAGAATTCGGCTTTTCTCTAGTTGGAAATGTAACTAATGAATAAATATGGTTCAGAATCCTATATATAGTCCTGGGATTTTTGGCAGAAAATATTTTATTTACGAAATGAACTCTAATATCATAGAGTTTTGGAATAACAGAGTTGCACAAAACCCTAGTGCATCCACTCTCCTGATACCTCCTTAAGTGTAAATCCTGAAATACTCAAACTTATACCCAAAAGTATGGAAATTCACTGTAACTGTTCTAACTTCTATTGACTTGATATGGTTTGTACAGAATGGAAATTTTGGGTTGTCACATCATCCCCCTGTTAGAGGGAATTTCGTCCCGAAATTAAAATCTATGTAAGGAAGTAGGTCGAAGTGATCGAGTCATGAGGTGGGAACTTCCTAATCGATTGGTTCTCGTGCTCGTAAGTGAATTCGGGTCCTTGGTAGGTATCCCAACGAACCTTCACTAACGGGCGACGGCGTTGCTTCGTCCGCTTGACCTCTCGGTCGAGGGTCACTACGGTACTAATACGAAGGCGAGGATCTCGTTAAATCTCGATCTCGTCGAGTGGCTTACGAGAGTCCTAACAGAAAGGTACAGTTTAAAAATCGAGACGCGAAGAGTAAAATGTACGTTACTGAGTTCGCGGAGTAGGTCTAGTTTATGAGATACAGGACCGATTCTGGTAAGAATCTCGGAGGTCCTAACTATATTGGATTTAGCTTTCCACGCTTTACGAATCATATTAAGCCATTCCCAGAGTGAGACTTCCTAAACAATTTGGTCGCTCACCTGGAATTCCAAAGGTTCTTTCTCTTGCTTAACTTCCCAGTCAAGGGCCACCCCTTGCTGGGTCAAAGTCGAAAGGGTTTCTGTAATTTGCGAGGAGTTCTGAATGGACTACGATAGTAGGTCTGTAAGACCTAGAATTTGGCGAATTTTCTGTCGGTGTCTACGGTGTTGACAAATTCTCAACGATTTTGACAAATTTAAAGAGTACTAAAAAATTCCCTCATCACTAACAGTGTATCTTAGGAATCTGACTCTGCAATTTCAAAACTCGTGTTTAGAGAACTTCGTGAAAGTTCCTCTGAAGGTAAAGTTTCCATGGCTTCCTTCTTACTTCGAGTGTAGATAAGTAAGTCATTACAAGGAGAATGACGAGCTGATATAAGTAAGAATGGCATACTCTATTCATTAAACTCATGAATGCTACAGGCGTATTGGTCCTATCCGAGGGGTATCACTACGGACTCGAAGTGTCCGCATCGAGTTCGGAGGGTAGTCCCCAGGACATCCTGTAACGCCTGTGTTTCCGGGCTTGCCGTTATTAGCAATATAATAGTCTAGGTTAACCTCTGTAACCCGTTTTGAAATAATAAGATTGTATTATTTGAGTATTATGTGTTTTGTGATTAATTGCTTAATTATGTGGTCTGATTAATTAAGAATAAAAATAAGCGTCAAAATTTAAGTGTAAAATAAACTTAATATCTTTGATCTATGTTGTAGTAGTTGAAACGAGGTTTCCGAATATATATAGAACGCCCAAATCTGACTTCGTATGAGGAAGTTATGATTTATCGAAGTTCCGGCTTAGCGGTGTGCAGCCCGAAATACTCGATTTGAGATCGAGCGGTTTTTAGCCGAAGCAATCTAAATGAGAATCGAAGATCTCGTTGTTGGTATCGAAGTGATAAAAAGTTAGGCGAGAACGGACGTCAAACGAAGAAGTTATGAATTTATAACGAAAGTTTCTGTCGCGGCCTATTAAAAATAATTAATAAAAAATAAAGTCAAAATTAGCCGACGGAGTCTAAACGAAAGTTGTAGAGCGTAGTCTCACCTTCGCGTGGATATAAAGAACGTCGAAAACAGAGTTCGTATGAAGAAGATATGAATTTCCGAAGTTTATTTAATATTTTGTATTTAAATTTAATTGGAAATTCGGAAGCATTATCCGAAGGAGTCACCGATCTGATCCGAGGTACGCCCCGCGTACTCGAGTACGCCCCGCGTACTCCGAGGGATGTCGACACTCGCACTCGAGCACTTCGGATACGTAAGCAATGACGTTTTGGGCAGTACGCCCCGCGTAACGCAGTACGCCCCGCGTACTCCGAGGTTCCAGCCTCTATATAAAGGATCCGAAGGCAGCCTCATTTCTTGTTCATTTTCTTCTCTTCTCTCTAGTCTTTTACATCGTTTTTCGTGCCGAAGCTACCCCGAAGCCCCGGTATCATACTCTAGCCCCGAGGCAAGTCCTGAGATCCCGAAGATCCCGAGAAGCGCGGTTCCCGAGTCGAAGCTCTGCCCGCGAGAAGTTCGATTTTCGAGGAGATCTTCCAGATCTGCTGTGGATTACTACTTCTATAAGCCGTAGTGCTGTCGGATCGTCTTCTGATCAAGTGAGTGTGTAGTTATTTCTTCTAATACAATAATACGAAGTATTTTATATAAAAATACGTGCTATGTGTATATATTTGGTTGTGTTATGTGTGAATGAGTATTCACTCTCTTCTATCTTATAGATCTGCTTATTTCTTTATGAGATATGTGTTATGTGTGTGTGCCTCATCTGTTATGTGACATATGTGTTGATTAAAAGCATGCTATACAGGTTTTCTTTAAACTACGTATGAAAATATATATTTTATCTACTAATATGTTGGGTAGAACATGGGTAGATAGTTGGTGTGTAATAAACAGATGAGAGGCCTCGATGTTGTTGTTGTTGTTGATCTAGTTATTCAGCGGAGTATGGATAACGACCACGGACTCTTTCTAGACAGTCCAGTGGAACGCTAGCAGGTTCATAACCTGTAGGTGTTGTGAACGATGTGTTCACCGGTGTACTCTATCCCCCTCATGGTTGCCTTTAGGATATCTATTGTTGAGGAAACCCCTTCGCAGTGATGTCCGTCCCGATGAAAATCCTAGATTAGGTCCCTTGAGATAGTTGTTTTAGGGACGTAAAGTGAGGATAACGGGAATGGGTAATCGGGATAGTGATTGGTTGGTGAAATTAAATATAACTTATTTATTGTGGGTTGAAAACCCTATATGCTCACCAGGCTCCCAAGCCTGACCCACTCAGTTTTATTTGTATTACAGGAAGTGGCACAAGGGCGTAAGATGGATGGATCATCTTGTTGTTTTGTTTACAAGTCTGTATATGTATATATTTGTTGAATGACTTGTAATGTTTATCGTTTATGCTTTATGGTCTGTATCGGAACATGACATCCCGAGTTTTGATTATATAATGAAATGCATCTCTTGATGAAATGCTTTGATAAATATTATTTTATCATGTTTTGTTTTGGGAACAAATTCCGCAACTCTTTCAAATCAAAAGGATTTACTCTGAAAATATTTAAAAGCATAAATGAAAATCGGTCTTTTCTGGCCGAGATTTTGGGGATGTCACAGTTGGTATCAGAGCATTAGTTTAAGCGAACTAGGAATTTGTAGGATTTCTAGACTTAAACTTAGAATGCTAAGTGGAATTTTGAGATGTGTGTCTGTTGGATTTTAGACACGAGCACTAGTTTATTTTAGGAAAGTTGCCTAAAATGCTTTATGTGCTAAATGTTATATGTTGCAATATATGATATTATTTGTTTGGATCTACGGTCTGTTGCCGACCGGATCTGGAAACCTTATGTGTGTAGGATTCTAAGCGTATGCCTACGTTATTAGAACTAGCATGTAATCGTTTGGAGTAATAAGGTGAAATTATTCGGTGTAGATCAAAAATGGTGAGAACAAGGAGTGGCGTTGGAAACGCAGATGAAAACAGGAATCAACCGCCAGTGATTGAGCAAATACCTGTTGTAGCAGCAGCACCAGAACCAATAACAATGGCTGCGGTGCAAGCCATGATTCGGGCTATGCTAGCCGAACAAAGGGAGGAGATGCGACAAATGTTGCATAATAATAGGGATGAACCTGTCATACCTATTGAGGAACCGGAATTGATTCCCGAGCAATCGGAGGAAGGGAACAATAGTCGCATGGTGAGTCAAGTTGGGACTCAAGAGGAACGAAGGAACGATCCGGAAAGGAGAAACAACAAGGATGGGCGTATGTACAAGAATTTCTTGGGCGCCAAACCGCCAAGTCTTTCTGGGAGCCCAAAGCCTGTTGAGATAATGGATTGGATCTCCGAAATGGAGATGGTATTTGAAAGTTGCGACTGTAGCAACAAGCAGAAGACCGTCTTTGCAGTTAGACAACTGAAGACTGGGGTCTTGAGTTGGTGGAAGTTGTTGGCAGATACTATGCCACGAGGAGAAGCTCTGAAAATGTCATGGGAGGAGTTCTTGGAACAGCTGAGGGTGCAGTATTGTTCAGAGATAGATCTGATTGATCTGAACAATGAGTTCCAAAACTTGAAGAAAGGGAAGATGAGCATAGATGACTATGCTACTGCGTTTACTGAGAAGATGAAGTTGTTTCCGTACCTAGTGCCGACGGAACTCTCCAAGATTGAGAGGTTTGCTAACGGACTGCCTGCTGACTTTGGTCCGACAGTCAAAATGGCAACCACTCTGAAAACGGCTGTTCGTGCAGCTAAGAATGTGGAGGCCCAGCAGAAGGAAAAGGGTCTGGAAAGAATAGATGTTGGAGAAAAGAGGAAGTTCGATGGAACTTCAGGGTCCAACAAGAAAAACAAGTTCTCGAAGTCTGGTTCGAGGGGAGGTGGAGGTGAAGTGAAATGGTGCGACAAATGTAAGAAGAAGCATCATGGAAGATGTGAGGTGGCGAACACATGCTACAAGTGTGGAAAGCCAGGGCACTATGCCAATGAGTGTACCCTCACAAAGAAAGTTTGCTATGGTTGTGGTGAGGAGGGTCATATGTCGAGGGACTGCCCGAAGAAGAAGGAGGCAGCTAGACCCAACATTCCGCCAAAGCCAAAGGCGAGAGCATTCCAGATGACACTGGAAGCTGCTAAAGATGAAGCTGATGTCGCTTCAGGTACCTTTCTCGTTAACGAATTGCCTGCCCAAATTTTATTTGATTCTGGAGCCAATTACTCCTTTATATCGCATGAATTTGGTAGAAAGCTAGCTTTGCCTGTTGTTAGACTAGATAATGCTTTATTAGTCGAAGTTGCTAGTGGCAAGTTTGTACCTGTTAGCTATCGCATGAAAAACATCTTAATTGATCTGAATGGGAATAAGTTCCACGAGGAATTATTGCCTATCGAACTTAATGGTTTCGACATCGTATTGGGAATGGATTGGCTTAGCGCCAACGACGCCGAAATTTTATGCAAGAAGAAAATAGTCAAAGTAAACCCGCCTGGGAAAGATTCGTTTATGGTGTATGGAGATAAACGCAGAGTGAATTCTGGAATCATTTCATTGATGAAAGCCAGAAAATGTTTGACCAAGGGGTGTACATCGTATTTAGCATTCGTGATTGATGCTAAGAAGGAAAAGAAGGTGATGCAGAATATTCCAGTTGTGTGTGATTATCCGGAAGTATTTCCCGAAGATCTTCCTGGATTACCGCCTGATAGACAAGTGGAATTCCGTATTGACTTGTTGCCAGGAACAACGCCAATTGCGAAAGCACCTTATCGATTAGCACCGACAGAGATGAAGGAACTAATGATGCAACTTCAGGAGTTATTGGACAACGGTTTCATTAGACCTAGTTCATCGCCCTGGGGAGCTCCGGTGTTATTTGTAAAGAAGAAAGATGGAAGTATGAGAATGTGCATCGATTACAGAGAGCTGAACAAGGCAACAATAAAGAATAGATATCCGTTGCCGAGGATTGATGACCTGTTTGATCAATTGCAAGGTTCGAGCTATTTCTCGAAGATCGATCTTAGGTCAGGATATCATCAGCTAAAAGTAAGAGAGCAAGATATCGAGAAGACTGCATTCAGAACTAGATATGGACACTACGAGTTCTTGGTTATGTCGTTTGGACTAACCAATGCTCCAGCAGCGTTCATGGATTTGATGAATAGGGTTTGTAACCCGTTCCTTGATAAATCCGTGATAGTGTTTATAGACGACATTCTGATTTACTCGAAAAGCCAGGAGAAGCATGGCAGACACTTGCGAGAAGTGTTAGAAGTCTTGAAGAAGGAGAAGCTGTATGCTAAGTTCCCCAAATGTGATTTTTGGATTCGTGAAGTCCAATTCTTGGGTCACGTGGTCAACCAAGAAGGGATAATGGTTGATCCAGCGAAGATTGAAGCTGTGACGAAGTGGGAACAACCGAAAAGTCCCACGGAGATTCGAAGCTTTTTAGGATTAGCCGGATATTACCGAAGGTTTATCCAAGGCTTTTCTTCGATCGCTAGTCCATTGTCAGCTTTGACCCACAAAGGAGCTACTTATGCTTGGGGTGAGAAGCATCAGGAAGCATTTGAGAAGCTAAAGAAGAAGCTATGCGAGGCACCGATACTTTCTCTACCCGATGGAGTTGAAGACTTCGCTGTCTATAGTGATGCGTCTGGTGTTGGTTTGGGTTGTGTTTTGACCCAAAGAGAAAAGGTGATAGCATATGCGTCTCGACAGCTGAAAGAGCATGAAAAGAATTACCCGACTCATGATTTGGAGTTGGCAGCGGTAGTTTTCGCTCTGAAAATATGGAGGCATTACCTCTATGGCACGAAGTGCAAACTTTTCACTGATCATAAGAGTCTCCAATACCTCTTTAATCAGAAAGAATTGAATATGAGGCAACGACGCTGGCTAGAATTACTTAAAGACTATGACTGCGAGATACTTTACCACCCCGGTAAAGCTAATGTTGTTGCTGATGCTCTCAGTCGGAAAGTCAATCCCGAAAGGAAGAGGCCAAGAGCGTTGAGAATTGAAGTTGTGTCAACTATTTTGGAAAGTATAAAGAAAGCTCAGAGGGAAGCTTCTGAGAAGAATGACAGAAAGGAGGAACGTTTGGGCAAAACGTTGGTGTTCGGTGTAAACAGTCATGGACTGAAGGTGTTCCAAGATCGGATTTGGATACCTAAGACAGGAGGAGTCAGAGATCTTCTGATGGAAGAAGCTCACAAGACCATGTACTCGATTCATCCGGGTAGCACTAAAATGTATAGGGACCTGAAACCCTACTACTGGTGGCCGACGATGAAGCTTGATGTTGCAAAGTATGTGGCCGAGTGTGTGACTTGTGCGAGAGTCAAGACACAACATCAGAAACCGTACGGGAGTTTAGAACCTTTGCCTGTGCCTATGGGTAAGTGGGAAGACATTGCTATGGATTTTGTCACTAAACTGCCCAGAACAAAGAATGGTCACGACATGATTTGGGTGGTCGTTGATCGATTCACTAAGAGTGCGCATTTCATAGCGGCCAGGGAGAAATGGTCTATGGATAAGCTTGCGAATTCTTACGTGAAGGAAATTGTGAGGCTTCACGGTGTTCCGTTAACGATTGTGTCGGATCGTGATAGCCGTTTCACATCGAGGTTTTGGAAAAGTCTACAAGAGGAATTGGGTACCAAGTTGTGTTTAAGTACAGCTTACCATCCGCAGACTGATGGTCAGAGCGAACGAACGATACAAACACTTGAAGATATGCTGAGAGCATGTACTCTGGAATTCCTAGGTAATTGGGATGAACATTTACCGTTGGTAGAATTTTCCTATAATAATAGTTTCCACTCGAGCATTAAGATGGCACCTTACCAAGCTTTGTATGGACAGAAGTGTCGTACGCCGTCTTGTTGGCTTGAGGCTGGGGAAAAGCAGTTTATGGGACCGGAGTTGGTTCATCAAACTGCTGAAAAGTTGAAAATAATTAGGGAAAGAATGTTAGCGGCTCAGGATCGTCAAAAGAGCTATGCTGACAAAAAGCGAAGACCGATGACTTTTGAAGTTGGAGATTTGGTTTTGCTTAAAGTCTCGCCGTGGAAGGGACTTATAAGATTTGGTAAAAGGGGAAAGTTAAGTCCAAGGTTTATTGGACCGTTTAAAGTTCTTCAGAGGATTGGGAACCAAGCTTACAAGCTCGAATTACCCGAAGAACTGAATGGAATTCATAACACTTTTCATGTGTGTTATTTGAGGAAGTTCACGGGAGAAGTTCCCGACATAATTCCAATTTCTGAATTGAGAATTGATGAGAACAAAAGGTTGATTGAAGAACCAGAGGCAATTGTTGACCGAAAGACTAAGAAATTGCGACGCAAGATGGTTGGGTTAGTGCTTGTCCGATGGAAACACACGAATGGGCCGAATCTCACCTGGGAGACGGAGAGTGACATGATGGGTCGCTATCCGCATTTGTTTGTTGATGTGTGATTCCGGGGACGGAATCATTCTAAGGTGGAGAGAATTGTAACGCCTGTGTTTCCGGGCTTGCCGTTATTAGCAATATAATAGTCTAGGTTAACCTCTGTAACCCGTTTTGAAATAATAAGATTGTATTATTTGAGTATTATGTGTTTTGTGATTAATTGCTTAATTATGTGGTCTGATTAATTAAGAATAAAAATAAGCGTCAAAATTTAAGTGTAAAATAAACTTAATATCTTTGATCTATGTTGTAGTAGTTGAAACGAGGTTTCCGAATATATATAGAACGCCCAAATCTGACTTCGTATGAGGAAGTTATGATTTATCGAAGTTCCGGCTTAGCGGTGTGCAGCCCGAAATACTCGATTTGAGATCGAGCGGTTTTTAGCCGAAGCAATCTAAATGAGAATCGAAGATCTCGTTGTTGGTATCGAAGTGATAAAAAGTTAGGCGAGAACGGACGTCAAACGAAGAAGTTATGAATTTATAACGAAAGTTTCTGTCGCGGCCTATTAAAAATAATTAATAAAAAATAAAGTCAAAATTAGCCGACGGAGTCTAAACGAAAGTTGTAGAGCGTAGTCTCACCTTCGCGTGGATATAAAGAACGTCGAAAACGGAGTTCGTATGAAGAAGATATGAATTTCCGAAGTTTATTTAATATTTTGTATTTAAATTTAATTGGAAATTCGGAAGCATTATCCGAAGGAGTCACCGATCTGATCCGAGGTACGCCCCGCGTACTCGAGTACGCCCCGCGTACTCCGAGGGATGTCGACACTCGCACTCGAGCACTTCGGATACGTAAGCAATGACGTTTTGGGCAGTACGCCCCGCGTACTCCGAGGTTCCAGCCTCTATATAAAGGATCCGAAGGCAGCCTCATTTCTTGTTCATTTTCTTCTCTTCTCTCTAGTCTTTTACATCGTTTTTCGTGCCGAAGCTACCCCGAAGCCCCGGTATCATACTCTAGCCCCGAGGCAAGTCCTGAGATCCCGAAGATCCCGAGAAGCGCGGTTCCCGAGTCGAAGCTCTGCCCGCGAGAAGTTCGATTTTCGAGGAGATCTTCCAGATCTGCTGTGGATTACTACTTCTATAAGCCGTAGTGCTGTCGGATCGTCTTCTGATCAAGTGAGTGTGTAGTTATTTCTTCTAATACAATAATACGAAGTATTTTATATAAAAATACGTGCTATGTGTATATATTTGGTTGTGTTATGTGTGAATGAGTATTCACTCTCTTCTATCTTATAGATCTGCTTATTTCTTTATGAGATATGTGTTATGTGTGTGTGCCTCATCTGTTATGTGACATATGTGTTGATTAAAAGCATGCTATACAGGTTTTCTTTAAACTACGTATGAAAATATATATTTTATCTACTAATATGTTGGGTAGAACATGGGTAGATAGTTGGTGTGTAATAAACAGATGAGAGGCCTCGATGTTGTTGTTGTTGTTGATCTAGTTATTCAGCGGAGTATGGATAACGACCACGGACTCTTTCTAGACAGTCCAGTGGAACGCTAGCAGGTTCATAACCTGTAGGTGTTGTGAACGATGTGTTCACCGGTGTACTCTATCCCCCTCATGGTTGCCTTTAGGATATCTATTGTTGAGGAAACCCCTTCGCAGTGATGTCCGTCCCGATGAAAATCCTAGATTAGGTCCCTTGAGATAGTTGTTTTAGGGACGTAAAGTGAGGATAACGGGAATGGGTAATCGGGATAGTGATTGGTTGGTGAAATTAAATATAACTTATTTATTGTGGGTTGAAAACCCTATATGCTCACCAGGCTCCCAAGCCTGACCCACTCAGTTTTATTTGTATTACAGGAAGTGGCACAAGGGCGTAAGATGGATGGATCATCTTGTTGTTTTGTTTACAAGTCTGTATATGTATATATTTGTTGAATGACTTGTAATGTTTATCGTTTATGCTTTATGGTCTGTATCGGAACATGACATCCCGAGTTTTGATTATATAATGAAATGCATCTCTTGATGAAATGCTTTGATAAATATTATTTTATCATGTTTTGTTTTGGGAACAAATTCCGCAACTCTTTCAAATCAAAAGGATTTACTCTGAAAATATTTAAAAGCATAAATGAAAATCGGTCTTTTCTGGCCGAGATTTTGGGGATGTCACACATCCTTCCCATAACACTCGAACTGGTGATATTCGGATTTCAGGTCCATTTCTGAAAGTAATTCTTTCCAATGATTTCTAATGGAAATCTTGACGGAGTCCTCGATAGCCGAGGTACATATGATGCAATCCGTCGACTTCTGGAAGAATAAGACCGGAGCTCTCAAGGGTGAGAAGCCTGGTCTTCCAATTCTATTGATGAGTAGTTCGCTGAGTTGTCCGGGCTGTTCTTGTATCTCCGTAGGTGTTTAGACTGTAAGGCGATCTGGTTATAAGAGTCATACTGGGTTCTAAGTTTGTTCACATGCCAATGCAATTACTCGTAGTCTTGGGCAGTCTCCGTCCTGAAGTTCATATTAGAATTCATACATGGTTCAACGATCGCAATCTCGTGTATACGAGTCGTATATAATTAAGATTGAAAAGTTAGTCGAATAACTGATTCTTCTTTAAGCTCACATCCCATTGAGGGAAAAGAAGTTAAAGTGGAATCATCAATTCTAAACCCGTAGAACCTTGATTATATATCACCCCTATGTATACATTCTTCAGTGATAGATCAACCGTATGAATCTTTGGATTGAACTTGACGTACTGCACGAGTGATACTGCAGGGATTTCTTCTGAAAGGAAAAGAACTATAAGGTACTCCATGCATGAGTACTTCGGTGTTCTGATATGACGGCTTCGCTGGAAAAAGCGATCTCGAAGAAAGAGATGTACGTATGAAGCTGGTATTGCGAGGATCGAATTTACTCGAGTCGTATGATAAATCCGGAATCATACAGAAACTAAAGACATAAGATTTGAACATAAGGCGTTACAGACAAAACACAACAGTGCAACCATTAACAGAGTTACTGTACTTAAGATTTACTACAAGACTATTGCTGCGAACAAGGTATACTACAAAAGACAAGTATACGTAGCACGAGCATCCCTTAACGGACGGGATCTCGCAAAAGATAAGACTCTGGTTGCACTAGTTTTGGATGGTTCATAAGTCTGTTACAACGAAACGCCTAAATTACATTAACGTGGGTCCGGAGTAGTCTCTCCTGCGGCGGTGGTCGGTAGCATACTTTCATCTGTGCCAGGATTTGCTGCCTCAGGGCAGTTCCTTTTGTAGTGACCCACCTTGCCACAACCATAGCAAGCCTGGTTCACACCGGTGATGGGCACTTGGTTGATCGGCCTTGTTAGGCTCTTGCAGTAACGTATGGTGTGCCCCTTTTTGTTGCAGTTCGAGCACTGCATCTCCCGACAAGGTCCATGGTGGTGATAACTGCATTTGATGCACTTTTGGAGATTTCCAGCATATTGTCTGGTTGGGTTAGGGACAATTGGGATACCCAAAGGGATGGTAGTAGGAGGCACCGATGTCGTGGCTGTGAAGGTTGTTACTGGTGGTTGTTTTCTGTTCGCCCTTCGAAGCGATTTATCCTTAGATTTAGCCCAAGACTTCCGTTTGTTACTATTGGTCTTGGGACTCGGGGTGTTGTGGTAGTTTGCTTCTTGTTGAGGTGCTTGATTGTTACTCGGATTGGAATTGGTGTTAACAATCCCGCCAACATTTGCGTTGTAGCGTTAAGGTGGGTCAGAATAGCTGACACGGCAGCCGAGACTGTAGCTTAAAAGGTAGCTGCATCAATATGAAGAGTGGGTGTTTGGTTGAGGGATTGATTGTTTTTATTTGGCGACATGATTCTATTACACGGAAAGAAAAATTAATTTGTGAGCAAGAATGGTTGAACCTAGGCGTAGTTAGATCGCTCATGTAAAGAATAGAAGTGTGTTCTCTAGGGTTTGACCCACATCCCTATGATGCAGTCCTAGTACGGAATGGAAGTATGTGCGTACAATGGTCTCAAGATGTTTGTCGTTCAAGCCAAGGTATCGCTGGTTGGTGAATAACATGATCCAACCACTAAAAGAGACTTTGGATATGTCTCCGGAGTTAAATTGCTATAGTCCAATGACTTGACTAAAGCATGTTTCAGATAGACTCTAATGAAAGTATGATAAGAGTATTTGAAGAAAATGACACAGAAGTTAGACGACTGTCAATATCTTTGATATTCATGATGTAAAAGATCGGGAAAATGACCTTGTAAAAGGTCTTACATCATACCCAGAGAAGATAGTTCTTGACAGCATAAAGACCTAACTAACGTACTTACAGTACAAGATAGTTTCATAGAAAATGCCACATCGGGAATAGACAGAAAACGATTTCTTTCTAACAAGGAAAAATAAAGTAACGCATCTACTACTGGCGACGGTCATCCCTCTGGTGAACTCTCAGTTTAGCCAGTTGGCGTTCCACATCAAGTAGGTGTCTTTTGTACACCCTCTGGCGTACTCGAAGTTCTATGACTTCGGCTCGTGATTCAGCCAGTGCTTGCAGTAGGGTTTCATGGTTTCTCTCAGATCTCTCATGAGCATCTTTTAGACGAATGGTGCAGAGGGTATGCATTCTCGCATCGGCGACTACTTCAGTGATCCGATGTAGGGCTGTCATGCCTTGAATCTCATTTTGGGCCACTCTACGGACCAAGATTGGCAAGATTCTATCTGTTGAGCCCCCATTTCTCAGGTCATAGAAGCTTCGGTCACCATTAAATGGCATGGGCTGATCTTGTCCTTGGCTCCATGTTTCAAAGCATTCCACCCACTCAGGCGTCGGGCCATGAAAAGTCGGACGAGGGTTAGGAATTGAAAAGGGAGCTGCCTGGGGTAGGTTCTCAACCTCGGGTTCGGAGTTAGCACCATCCGAGAGGTCTTCATCATGGTGATCATTCACAGGGATAGGATAATTATTCTTTGTCTCTTCTTCAAACCATCCAGCAATGACCCCGTTCGGAAGGTACGGGTTGCCGTGGGGATGGAGTCCAGCCATGTTACCTACGCGAGAATTTGGGTAAGGAAATAATTATTAGACGAACTATCTAGATAATTATTAGTAAATCTTCATTAGTTATATTGCTATTTGTAAAGTGCATACCAGTTATATGTAATCAACACAGGATAGGCCTTCGAATAAGTGACCTTAACTCCAAATTCACAAGGAATAGGGGTAAAGCAAAAATTTCACCAATTCTAAGTCTATAACATCCTAGTTACGTATAGCCTTAGTGTATCCACTTAGCAACTATCAACTTAGTAATGAAGATCCTTTTTAGTTCTCAAGTAAGTAATTATGGTAACAAAAAACACCCCTATGGTATTTTAAACTTAGGTTCAGTTATAATGTTTTCATTGTGGAAATGTTGGTAAGTTTTTAGACTTATTGCCATATCACAACCATTCTTGGGCATATGCTAATCACTCCTCGGAACAGGATAGTTGATCAGGCTATGCTACTCCCAAGACTGACCATACATCCCCAGGCTTTACCTGTGATATTCAACAATCATAATACTTTTGTTCTTGTCGTTGTGACACGGATTTTAGTATGAATGCAGGCACGTATACATTGTTAAATATTTTATTATTTAAAAGTATAGACTCTTAGACAGAGTGTTTTAATCCCAATGTATTTATAGTTAGTATATCTTTCATGGGTTGATATACTATATTCACCATAAACAATGCTCTGATACCAATCTGTCACACCCCAAATCCAAGAACGGCGGAAACGTTCCGGGGTGGAGGACGTTGTGTGAAGTATCATAACAGTGTAAAGTAGTAAACAAGCAACAACATCATCCATTGCATTAAAGTAAAGTTTTAATACATGTGTGTTCTTTTATTTTAATAAGACATCAAAATATGTAATCAAAATAAAATACGAGTCTTGTCTGTGCTCCGTCTTCTCAAAACCTGGCGATCGTACCTGTCTAACTGGTGACCTAAGAATACAAGTTATTTTGAAAGCGACTATCAGCGTAAAGCTGGTGAATTCATAAGTATTAATGTGTCTTTGATTTGTAAAACTGTAAAGTAATCACTTGGGAACCTTTGGAAAAAAAGACTGTATAAGTGTGAATTGTTTGAAAGCAGTTGAAAACGTTTGAATACTCTAGCAAATCCCTATGATATCTATTAGTATAACGAGTAGCCTTCTACCAAGACCTAAATCTTTTGAAGGTAGTCTTCTACCAAGACTCGTCTGTTTTGTAAGTAGTCTTCTACCAAGACTCGTGTGTTTTGCTATAACAAAGATGGTTTTCCTTCTTTTTTACTATTACTAACAGTACTTAGTCTAACTCATCGTTTATGTGAATGTATCACAAAATAAGGTAATAGGAAAAATATAACCATGTAAGTGTTATCCTTTTGTATTAGGATTAACACGATATCGCGAATAGCGGCATGTATAACCTTTGAACATCCGTAGATTGTTCAATTTTCCTCTGTAGCTACAACAGGTTTAAGGAAGGGTTAGTCCCGTAAAGGTACTCCTAGTATAAGTATTAACCGTAGGCATCCGTAGATGGTCAATTACCTCTGTAGTGAACAGTAGGCCAAAGGAATGGTTAGTCCCGTAAAGGTACCCCTAATATAAGTAACAACCGTAGGCATCCGTAGATGCTCATCTACCACTGTTGCTAACAGGTGGGTTCCGGAATGGTTAGTCCCGTCTTGATATCCCGTTGAACTGCGATAGGCAGGACAATCTACACATAATGTTCTAGTAAATCATCCTAGTGAATCTAGGTACAAGTATCCATGTAAGTGTATACATGTAAATGTATCTATGTAAAGGTATTCATGTAAGCGTATCTATGTACACGTATTCATGTAACATGTAATGTATAGTATAGACTCATGAATGAACTGACTCTGGTGTAATTCCTTGTAATAGGAATAATGTTTTGTATCTTCTAACTATCCCTATAATAGCTAACTGGAAGGTAATTGGTTGTCCAAGCAGGTTTATACACCCTTGCTACACAAGAGTGTGGGAAACTGAATGAAGGATGAAAACTATAATATCAATACATATATAAGAACATAAGTATATAGATATAGTTTTGTTCAAGAAGGTAAAAGAAATGGTTTTGTAATAAATCTAAGAGTTTTGAACAATAATTAACAATGACTTGATGTCATTTTAATAAACATTTAAAACTTAATACTTTTGATAACATGGTATTTTTAAGATAGAAAACCATTTCATACATCACATTTTGAAGCATGTGAAATCAGTTGGATGAAAACACAGTTATAAATATCTATGATTGATTTAAAAACATGTTGTTTTCTACTTGTATCCCCCCCCCATTTAAGCATTTAAAATCATTTAAAACATTGATTAAGGGGTATGAACTCACCTGTTGTGAGTGGTTCTAACGGGTATGCGTGTACGGATGAGAAGTTCCACGAATGAAGTCCCGAGACACAACAATTCCTAAATGACATATAAGGACACTTATTGACATGAATATAGTGTTTATAACATCTATATGAAAGGAAACACCTTCCAGGACTAGGAAACACCTTGAACAAGTGTTGGAATCACATGTGATTCAACATAGGAAGGTATAAAGGCACTCATATGAGTTTACTACCACGAGTTCACGGCCCAAGGGAGTTTACGACCATAAACTCATGGCTACACATGTGGGAATGCAAGTTTGAAGGCTAGGGAATGATTTAGGGACATTAGATCTAACCTAGGATGAAAAAGAGCACCATCTTTGGAGTTTTTGAGGAGTTCACGGCCCTTATGAGTTTACTGCCGTAAACTCATGGCCATTTATGTTTATGAGGGTCCTAAAGGTCATAAGGAAGCATTCTAAATTCAAGCCTAAGCCTTAGGAAGTGTTTGTGGCATCAAAACACCCCTTACTTGAGTTTACGGCCCATTGACCATTTGGTCATGTGTTTGCGGCCATGAACACCTATGGTTGTTGGTATTTTGATTGTTTTGGGTCCTAGACACATCAAGGTAAAGTGCTATGCTAGTCTCTTGGCTTAATGAAGGCATTTAGGGCATTTTGGCAACTTAAAATGGAGTTCACGGCCCAAGAACATCTTTGGCCGTGAACTCACTTTTAGCCCTTGATTCTTAATGTTTTTGATGTCTAAACAAGCCATGGGTAGTCTCTAGGTTCGGTTCCAAAATTTGGAGGGACATTAGGCATACTTTGGCCCTAAATTTAGTGTTCACGGTCCAAGAAGATCTTGTGTCGTGAACACCATTTCCTTGGTGTTTTGAGGTTTTTTTCTAGCCCTAAACTCATTAAGGTACAAGTCCAAACTAGTTTCATTGCTTAAGGAAGGGACTAGGCACCATTTGACCCTTGTAAAAGAGTTTACTCCCCACGGTGTTCTTGGGCGGTAAACTCTCAAATCTTACTGTTTTGATATGATTTTGATGTTATTAAGCACAATCTAAGCTATATAATACAAGTAGATAAAAGTACTCACGATTTGGGATGAAAACCCGAAGATCCGTGAGAGAGAATTCGGTTTTTCTCTAGTTGGAAATGTAACTAATGAATAAATATGGTTCAGAATCCTATATATATTCCTGGAATTTTTGGCAGAAAGTATTTTATTTACAAAATGAACTCTAATATCATAGAGTTGTGGAATAACAGAGTTGCACAAAACCCTAGTGCATCCACTCTCCTGATATCTCCTTAAGTGTAAATTCTGAAATACTCAAACTTATACCCAAAAGTCTGGAAATTCACTGTAACTATTCTAACTTCTATTGACTTGATATGGTTTGTACATAATGGAAATTTCGGGTTGTCACAGTATCTCTTGGATCGGCTAAATCTGAATATGAGGCAACATAGGTAGCTTGACGTGGTCAACGATTATGACTGCGAGATTTTGTATCACCCGGGGAAAGCTAATATGGTCGTTGATGCTTTGAGCCGCAAGTCGGCTAGTTCTTCTGTCGGGATCTTATGTATGAGGATTTCGATTGATTCGCCACTTCTATACTTGATCAGAGAGGCTTAGGCCAAGGGAGTCAACAACGAAAATTGGAAACAAAATAGGATCAGGGCCGATATTGGTAGGTGATGTGAATTACGATCATTTGATTTGGCATGCGGAATTAAAGAACAAAAAGAACATGGTGACTTGGGTGCTAAAAGGTGTATTCGATCATAGTAAATGAGTACAAAAAAGGTACTAGATCTAGAACTTCATAAATACATAACTCATTAATCACTATGAACTACATCTCTCAAGCACACCTCTATAAGTGGTATGGAACCCACCTTATATAGAGGTGTTTACATGTCTCTCTCTCTCTCTCTCTCTATCTCTCTCTATCTATCTATTTATCTCTCATGTCACAAGGCTATTCTACCACATGCAAGTGGGTCTACAAGATTCAAACCATCAACAAAGTTATACATGCATAACTTTGCATCCCAACATTGTCCCCATCAAAGTTAGGAATGGATGACCCGCTTCAATCTTCTAAAATCGAGCAACTTCACGAACCGAGCCTCAAAAGTGACACATGTAGAGATGAACTTCAAATCTTCAATTCTTTAATGATTTTGCCAATCCGGGTTCTAGAGTGTGGGACCATACAAACCAAGCATCAAAGGATAATTAGAAGTATCCAAATCTCCAAAAAAATTACCCAAAATTTGAGCATAAATCCACACCCCAAAAATCTTCAATAAACCCAAATTAATCATGAACCAGGAAAACTCGAATCACTTCAAATCTCCAATTGAATTATTTCATAAACTTCAAATGCTCGAGGTCAGTTCGGTCTTCAAGTCCGCATAATATGAAAAATTCAACTTTCTAATTTCCATATCTAAATCTCTCCCCATTTTTATAGTCGAAACAGGGTTATAAAACCAAAAGGGAATGAGAAAGCGCTCAATTTGGAATTTTTCTATCCAAAACTCCCCCTTAACTCATGGCATAAATATTTTTCTTAAATCTGGAAACTCCAAAAAATCTTCAGTTTTCGAATTCGTTCACGGACCGCCTTTGACAAAATTTCACAAATTTGGATAGAAATTGTCAATTTCAAAATTCTGCAATGACCTGGTGCGCCCAAAATAGCCAAAGATGCAAAACACTTCCCCAATTGCTAAACTGGGCATAAATTGTTAATTTGCATTAACTGCAGGGCCCTGATTCGAAAATAATCCCATTTCTGAAATTTTTTGGCCTGAAGTTTGGTAAATTTTCCCATTTCTCACGAACTCCCAGGATTCAAAATGAAACTTCAGCTTTTAACTCCACTTTTGTTCCCATTTCGAAGTTGGGTCATTTTTGCCAAATCATTGAAAGATAAAGGATTTGTATCGACTTAATTTGTTTCTTCTTCTCTTCACTATTCAGTTATCTAGTTATCTGATTTTAAATTCACTACCAAATAACGATCAACCATAGTGAAGTCCTTTTAGACATCCAAAACTATTAACCAAAAGTGAAGTCTTCAAACCCAATATCCAAATCGATCTTCCCATTTCGAAACAAGAAACCTTGACTCTATTTCAAAATCTCGATGCTCGGCCTTCAAAATCCAACATGCAACCATCAACATCAATATTTTTTAGACCCCAAAATCGAAATTCCAATCAACCCGTATTCTCTTTTAGATTTCAATCCTTGACCCATGACCTATAACCATTCAAAATTGACCCTCAATACTTCGTTTTCATAGCCTTCGTTACTAATCACAATCCTTTGTTTCCAGTTTTTATCACAAAATTAGTCCAAAGAAGTTTTACTCCAAAACTCACAGTGACCATTTGCTTGTCAATAAAAAAACTTAAATCGAAACTTCAAATCATGAGGCCTTTGAAATCGATTTCACATAAGGACACTCCAACTCTTCGAAATCGATTAGACTCCAAGACTAAGCCTTCTCATTCAATTATAGTCGAAATTAACATTGATAACCAAATAACACCAAAGTCAACCCAGAAACCATTGAGAGCCTTCCCAGTCGATGCAAACAAACACACATACACCATCAAAATCAATTTAACCTTCAGTTTGACTTCACAATCACTCATCCATGTTCGATTTCCATATCAACACTCAGGTGTCGAACAAGAACTATCGTCACAGCCTTCGAAATTAAGAGCACGAACAACCCATTTTCAAAATTAAATCCTAAATTAGACTTGATCTCGACACTCATAGCCTATGTTCAACTCGTATCCAACGATTTCAACCTCCAATTCATTGATTCAATCGACTCTGACTTTTTCTAGATTTGACTTTTCAAAGTCAAAGATCAACAAATTTCAGATCAAAACTTCTTCAATCAACTGTTCTTCATCTCCTTCAAGTGTTCTTAATCAGTTTTATCAAAATCAAAAAGTCAGTTTTTGAATTCTTAGTTCTAACTTGATCAATAATCGATCTTTGTGGTAAAACTCAATACATAGAATCGATTCAAAAGTCCATCTCTACAATCAAAACTCATTGATCGTTAAGAGTGATGAGAAGAAAACAAGACTCAAGAACTCAAGAAAAAAAACGATGAACGCGACTTTAGAATGTACAAACAGGACAAGCATATGACGACGAACGCATATATGTTGGTTGAATTTTGATGAAGCAATGGGCTCCAACATTAAAATCGGATTCAATGACATTTAGGCTTAAAAAGTGGATATGAATAGTAACTGACATCGAATTTGGGTTTAAAATATGGATATGAACAGTATCGAACATCAAGAACATCAAATCAAGATAACAAAGTGTAATAAATGGATCCATAACACCAATTTTTGGCCAAATTCTTGATTTAAACAAATAATAGCTATTGAGAATCAAATCGAACAAACGAATAGGATTGGATCGAGCTTGATCAACGAAAAAAATTATTGGATCATAACAAATGGGTTTTTCAAAAAAAAAATGATCCAATGAGTCAAAGTGATCAAAAATTCAAGAACGCAAGCACGAACAAAAGAGATTTCGAGAGATCGTCGAGAGAGTCACCAAACATTCCAATTGTGTTAAATGTAGCCAAACCGAGAACCATTTCTTCAAAAAATCACTTTGATCTTCGAAGACTAGCTCTGATACCAATTGATGTGAATTATGAGCATTGATTTGGCATGTGGAATAATAAACACACAAAGAACATGGTGATTTGGGTGCTTGAGAGATGTAACCTTGAGAGTGTTAGTGTGAGTTATTAATTTGTCTAGATCTAGCTTATATATTTTTGTAACACCTTTCACGATCGAATACATCTCTTAAACACCTTTCATGTTTTTTGTGTGTTTTCTACCGATAACTGTGGATTATTGACCCCGTGCAATCGGGTTTGGGAACCGAATTTTGGCGGGATCAGGCAGACTATGTTGGAGGAGGCATATAAGTCTAGATTCTCAATACACCATAAAGCCACCAAAATGTAGCAGGATTTTTGACTTAGCTATTGGTGATCGTGTATGAAGAGGGAGATAGTCTGGTATGTTTAGAGGTGCTTGACCTGTTGTATGGTTAAGGTCGAGCAGAAGAGGCCACATGCCAAGATTTAGCTTTTGGAGGTTCCCATGTGGAAATGGGAACAGATCACCATGGATTTCATCACCAAGTTACCTCGGATGACTAAGGCGTTCGATGTGATATGGGTTATAGTGGACCGTCTTACCTAGAGTGCCCACTTTCTAGCTATTTAGGAGAGCTCCTTGGCCAAGAAATTGGTCGATGTCCATATGTGCGAGATCGTCGCTTGACATGGTGTTCCAGATTCTATTTTATCTAATCGAGATGTTTGGTTCACTTCTCAATTCTAGTAGAATTTCCACGAGGAACTGGATATGAGGTTGCATTTCAACACTACTTATCATCCATATACTGACAGCCAGAGCGAGCTGACCATTCACACACTTGAGGATATGTTGAGAACTTGTGTCATAGATTTTGGTGGGATTTGGGACTCCTACCTTCCTCTTGTAGATTTTTCTTACAACAAAATCTATCACTCCAGTATTGGTGCACCACCTTTTTAACTTCTTTGTGGGAGGAGGTGTTGTAGCCAAGTCTATTGGGGAGAGGCCGGTCACATGGTTATGGGACGGACCGAGGTAGTCCTCTAGACAACAAAGCTTATTTAGTAGATCGGATAGAGGTTGCAGACAACTCAGAGTCGGCAGAAGAGTTATGTCGATAGACGTCGATCTGGGTTGGAGTTCCAGGTTAACGACATGGTTTTACTGAAGGTATCAGCCTAAAAGGGTGTAATATGCTTCAAGAAGAGGGGCAGGTTGGGGCCCCATTATATTGGACCATTTCTGTAACACCCTGATTCTCAGGTATTGATTTAAATAAGAATTCTTTTGGTTTCCAAGGTCTAATCGACGAGTTGGTTGCCCTACTCGTCGAGTAGCAGCGGGTTGGTCCATGTGTTTTAGTGGCCTACTCGCCGAGTCCAAGAAGGGACTCGACGAGTAGGAGCTGGCAGATGAAACCCTAAATCCCAGGGTTTTATACCCTATTTAAAGAAGCACAAGCCTCCTTTGTCCTTTCTACAGTCCATTGAGAGTCCAGAAAGGCCCTAACTTGAGTGTGTGTGTGTGTGTGTATTCTTTGGAAGTTTAAGCTTGGAGGGGAGTTTTGGTGAAGGAATCACTTAGGAAGCACGCTAGTTGAAGCAAGAATTTGTGGGTTTCAAGTTCTGCATCAGAAAGGGCTCTCTTGAAGGTATTAGATCGTTTTTCCCTTAGCTCATTTTCTCCTAAGCCTTTTTGTGCTTGTGTTTAGGAAAGGGTTCTTGTGTTTAATCCAAGATCTGAAGTTGTAACTTCAGATCTGGACTCCCCTTGGCTTTTAGATTCATAAAGCCATCAGCCTTGTCTAGTATGATCCTTCTCTCAAGGATGTGACTTCATTGCAAACTTAGTTGTGCCATTTTAGGGTCTTAAAGCCTTGCATGCACGTAAAGTTTGCAACTTTATGTGATAAGCATTCCTAAGGAAGTTGGATCTGCAATTTGGGGCCTTGGCATGGCTTAAAAAGTGTCTGCATGGTTAAAGGGCTGGAGGGACTCGCCGAGTCGCATAGTCGACTCGGCGAGTCATATGAAGATAGGCATTGAACTCGACGAGTTGGATGAACAACTCGGCGAGTCCAATGAAGATTGTCATAGACTCGACGAGTTGGATGAACAACTCGGCGAGTCGGTTAATGTTTCCCCAAATTGATGAATGTGTGTGAACCTATCGAGTTGTAAGAAGGAAAACTCGACGAGTGGCCTTAGGGTTTCGATCGCGAACCTTAGGAACTCGACGAGTCACTCCGGGGACTCGGCTAGTGGACGAGTATCTTGAGGAACTCGGCGAGTAGCCGAAGGTACTCGACGAGTAAGGGTCAACATGGACTGTTGACTGTTGACTTTGACCAGGGGTTGACTAATTGACTTATGGGGTACCTTGAAAGGCTGAGAACTTACGAGTATGGTTCTATTACGATAATAGGTGGTAGAGTTTGTGGCCGTGATCTGAGAGTTGGATTTTAGTTAATGAGCCGACATTTGGAAGGTGAGTTATCCTTACTATACTAAGGGGTCTTAGGCACCAAGGCCGGCCCATTGAATATGTTATTCTAGCAGTGTTAGTATGTTGAGTATGAAGTTAATGTTGCATGCTCAGTGGTTATGCTAGTTAGGTAGATCTGTAGGACTACCTGTGTTGATATATGATTATCTACATGCTCAGTGGTTATGCCATTTAGGTAAATCTGTAGGACAACCTGTGTTATATGATTATCTGCATGCTCAGTGGTTATGTTATATGTTGATATTTTATGTGGGATGGGTTGAGGTGGGACTGCTTCGTGCGGTAACCAAAAAACCCGGGAGCATTCCAGTTACAGGCTAAGGGAGACTCATGATGTGGGCTCAAAGGCAAGCCAGATGTCACTTGTGGGCCCGCAAGGCAATCCAGACTCACACTGTAGGCCCAGGGGGTAATCCAGTCTGTAAAGCTGTGGACCCGTTGTATTCTGTTCAGTTTGTTATGTTATGATATTTTTGACATGGTTATGTGGACCGTATGTGTATCGGTATTTTGGGGGAACTCACTAAGCTTTCGGGCTTACAGTTTCAGTTTATTGTTTCAGGTACTTCATGAGATCAGGGCAAAGCAAAGGCGTGATCGTACAGCTCCTCATTTTTTATGAATTTGTTTATGGGATACTCTGATATGATACATTTTGAAAACAACTTTGTAATGTTTAATGGATTTGAAATGTTTTAAAAGTTTAAATTGGCTTGAATTTTTATGGGTGTTACAAGTTGTTATTAGAGCCTTGGTTTGAGTGATATGGAGGAACATTCGTGTGAATCCAGTCTCAAATCATTGAAAGGTTTTCAAATGATTTCTAAAACGGTTTTCAAAATAAGTGAAAGGGGATGCAAGGTGTACGATCAGCCGGATCCAGTAAGTAGATCCGAAAATACCATACAACTATTTGATTATGTGATATGTTAGAACATCATGCTAGTACCAGGCTAGGGATCTTCAGGAGTTGCATGATAGAATTGTCTGATTACATGATGCCTGCTAGCCTAGGGTTTTCCTTATATGAGATTGACATCATTACTTTAGTTACTTGTGTATGCATCACGGTTATATATAATCAAGTTCTTATAGCCTTAGAATGTTTAATTCGACCTTAGGGTAGGATCAGATATTTGAAAGTCTATAGGGTCCAACATTATGTATGGCTAGCATACACTAGCACTGCAGGGTTGATGGAAGTTTCATGGATGGGTGGGTAGTGAGAGGTCGTGAGGCCAGTCGTGCGATACTTTAGCATTCCTTTAGGAATGAGGGTTGGGCGCTAGCTATGATATGTATGTTGTTAGGGTGTTGTGGTGATACTTGAGACAAATATGGGTAGGTGTAGAAGGTAATATGGGCTCGTACTGCTGAAAGCACAGGACCCATACGCATAGCAAGGAAGTAACAAACCCTATGGTTTAGTCGGGAGTTGGTCCCTTATTGTTATGCGACCCTCTGATATATGTTGGTGTGTTTTCAGCATGGTAATGACGAGAAGTTTTGTGACTGCATCTGGGTCGGGATCAGGATCAGGGGACGGAGGCCAGGAGGTGCCGGTAGCACCTGAGTCTGAGGTACAAATGGGGACGGATGAGCTACACGCCAGGATTCGAGAGGTCCTGCATGATGAGGTTGCCACCTTGTTCCGGGCACAGCTACCGGAGATGTTTGGGTCTATTAAGACTGCCATGGTTGAGTACTTTGACGAGCATTATACAGCCCTTGCAGAGACGGCTGTCGTCGCAGCTGCATCAGCTGTAACAGCGGCAGGAGGAGGTGGAGTTGGACGGGGTTTCCAGTACCGGGACTTCGATAACACGAAGCCTCCGACGTTTGATGGTAAACAAGATGCGATTAGAGTTATGAGGTGATTGTCTGACGTAGAGGGATGTTTCTTCACGTGTTCATGCCCTACTGACCAGAAGGTCAGATGTGCCCTGAACCTGCTCAGGCTAGTGCCAAGGATTGGTGGAGACTGACGACTAGATTGTATACTGATGATCAAAGAGTTGTTGTTACTTGGGAGCAGTTCAGGGAGATGTTCCGTGCCCGCTATGTTCCACGGGTGGAGCAGGGGCGGTTGGCTCAGGAGTTTTTGAGCTTGAGACAGGATGGAGAGTCGGTGATGGAGATCACCCGTATGTTCACAGAGAGGGCAATGTTCTGGCCAGAGTTTGCTTCCGAACAGGCTCGGATGACTCGTTATCTGAGCATGCTCAAGACTGACATCCGTCAGTTTGTGTCTACCCAGCGATGTGATACTCTTTTGGAGTTGCATGAGGCTGCTAGGCAGCGAGAGTTGGAGATTGAGCTGCAGTTGAGGGAGCAGCGTCCAGCCCCGAAACAGTCTCAGCTGGCGCCGAAGCGGTCTAAGACCGCTGATTCTAGGGTTGGGGGTCAGCAGAGCCGCACATGTGGGAAGTGCGGTAGGAGTTATTCTGGAGTGTGTCGAGCGGGTAGCGGGTGCCACAGGTGTGGCAAGGAGGGGCATTATGCAAAGGATTACCGCCAGGGCGCCCCGGTTTCGGGTATGAGGTTATGTTACCGCTGTGATCTGGTTGGCCATGTAAATGCCAGTTGCCCATTGCTAGCCGCCAAGCCGGCACAGGTTCCAGCGTCAGCTACCTTGAAGATCGTAGATGGGAGGCCTGTTAAGGCCAAGCCCCCGAAGGCTCAGGGGCGTGCTTTCCAGCTTACAGCAGAGGAGGCCAGAGTAGCACCAAAGGCTCAGGGGCGTGCTTTCCATCTATTATATTATCATAAAAATTAACCATAAGAGTAAATGATTTGAACCAAAACAGAAACCCTTTTTGATCATTGAATTTAGTTTGTTTTTACGTGTTTTCATCTTTTAGTTGAGTAGTTAAGTTTCTAGTCTTGCAAAACTAGAGAAACCCCTATTTTCTATTACTTGTTTTTAGTTAATTCTAGTTTTTAGTTTTAATTTTCATTCCCTGAGTTCGATACCCTACTTATTTAGCTACACCACAATTGATAGGTCCACTGCATTTTTTTTGTCAATTTTATAATTAAAAGTAGGATTAAAACTACTTGAGTTTACACACATCATCCGGTCCATTGAATATGTTATCCTAGTAGTGTTAGTATGTTGAGTATGAAGTTAATGTTGCATGCTCAGTGGTTATGCCAGTTAAGTAGATCTGTAGGACTACCTGTGTTGATATATGATTATCTGCATGCTTAGTGGTTATGCCAGTTAGGCAGATCTGTAGGACTACCTGTGTTATATGATTATTTGCATGCTTAGTGGTTATGTTATATGTTGATATGTTATGTGGGATGGGTTGAGGTGGGACTGCTTCGTGCGGTAACCAACAAACCTGGGAGCATTATAGTTACGGGCTAAGGGAGACTCATATTTTGGGCTCGATGGCAAGCCATATGTGACCTGTGGGCCCGCAAGGCAATCCAGACTCACACTGTGGGCCCAGGGGGTAATCCAGTCTGTAAAGTTGTGGACCCGTTGCATTCTGTTCAGTTTGTTATGTTATGATGTTGCTGACATGGTTATGTGGACCGTATGTGTATCGGTATTTTAGGGGAACTAACTAAGCTTTCGGGCTTACAGTTTCAGTTTATTGTTTCAGGTGCTTCATGGGATTAGGGCAAGGCAAAGGCGTGGTCGTACATCTCCTCACTCTTTATGAATTTGTTTCTGGGATACTCTGATATGATACATTTTGAAAACAAGTTTAATGTTTAATGGATTTGAAATGTTTTAAAAGTTTAAATTAGCTTGAATTTTTATGGGTGTTACAATTTTGAGTGATTGATAGGGTTGGCATGGTAGCCTATCGGTTGGATTTGTCTAAGGAGCTCAGTTAGATCCACAACACCTTTCTCGCCTCTTAGCTACGAAAGTGTGTAGTTGATGATTCAACAGTGGTTCCTTTAAATGATATTCAGGTTGATGATTTCCTGAACTATGTTGAGAGACCAGTGGTAATTTTAGATAGGAAGAAGAAGGCCTTGTGTAACAAGGTGGTATCTTTAGTCAAGGTCTAGTGGCAGCATCAGTAGGGTTCCGAATGGACCTGGGAATCCAATGCGGAGATGCAACAACACTAACTTGAGTTATTCATAGCACCAGACTTCAAGGACGAAGTCTAATTCAAGTGGGGGAGAATTATAACATTCATTATTTAGGTAATTTACATTTTTGGCCCTTATTATGTAATTTGTTTGCAAAGCGGTCCAAGTGGCATTTAAATGAAAAGCGTGGATCTGATTACGTACACTGGGCATACTCTATGTATGTTGGGCATACGTGGCTAATTCTCAAATCCTAATTTTTAGGGTTTGGATCCTATTTAAGCATCATTATCTCATTGAGACCCCATCTTTCATCAGCCTCCATTTCCCACTTCGTTCCTTACAAATCCTAATCCCCATTTATGGTGTCTTGAGCTCATTTTTGTGTTTGGTGTCCATTGTAGAAGGGAGGAAGCCATTGGAAAGCAAGGAAAAAGCTCCAAGCTCCAGAGATCCGAGTTTTGCACCCATTGAGCAACTTCCAGAAGATATAAAGTCCTGAACTTGATGATTATATCTATAGATCTTCCTAGTTTTAGTGTTATGTTCTTTTAGTCTCATATTCTTGGCCTAAGTAAGTATGGATTACTCTAGACCAGATGAGTTGTCCTTTTGGATGTTTTGGAGTGTTTAAAGTTATAAAAATGTGATCTTCGTCCTTATTTTCCTTCCATGCAAGAGTTGTAATGAATTTATGGATTATTGACTTAGGGCTATAGCTTTTGGGCTTTGTCTAGCCATGGAAAATCATAAAGGTGGAAATGTTATGACTTAGAACAATGTTTTGAGTCTAGATCTATGTTTGGTATGAAGGTCTTAATGGAATAAGCACATTTTGAAGAGAAAATGAGGTCAGGCGCAGTACGTCGGGCTTACCAAATGATATGATGCGCGTACTAGGCTGAAGCCTCGATGGTTCACTTGGTCCTCAACTATGCCCAACGTAACAGCTGGGTACGTGGGGCATACTCAGCCAACTTGACTTTCCCTTGATTTTTGACTTGTTGACTTTGATCATTGACATGGAGTTTGACCAAGTTTGACCTAGGGGTATTTTGGGTATTTTAAGTTGTAGTTTGAGTCTAGGTCAGTTTGCTGGTTATATGTTTATATGTTGTATATGTCGACATAGTGTGGTTGGGTTGAGGCAATACTGCTTTGTGCGGAAGCCAACAAACTCGGGAGCAAGCCAGACATAAGTTGTGGGCCAGAAAGACAAGTCAGACTTATGTTGTAGGCTCGAGAGCAATCCATACATGAGTTGTGGGCCAGAAAGGGAAGCCAAATTAATTTTATTGGCTTGTGGGCCCAATATGCATGCTATTATATGTTTGTGTGGTGGTATCTCGGGGAAATCACTAGGTTTTGGCTTACAATTTAAGTTTTGTGTTTCAAGTACTTTAGATGATCGTAGAAAATCAAAGGCATGATCGTACACATACTTCGGCGACATGTTTTGGAGTTGTTATGATACATTGATTTTGGAACAATTGTACTTGATCTTGGGTTTGGGTTTTTTATTACATGGGTCTGATTGAAAACAATGATTTATTCCTAATTAAAAATAAAAAAATTTATTTTGATTTTGGAATGTTGCAAGTTTATTGGGTAGATTATTCAACCATTTTTATTCTGTTCTTTTTTTAGTGTTTTATGATTTTTACAATTAACCATTTTATTTAATAAGGTTCCCTTTTTACTCCGTTGATAGGTTTTTGTTACTAAGTTAAAGAATCGGCAATATTAAAGCTCTTGCAGAAGTTTTTTCATGCAAAAAACATAACATAAATATTTTTTTATATAGAAAATTTCGAGAAAAGTCATAATATTTTGAGTCAGTTTAGGCTAATAGGTGTGAAGTGCGGTTTGGAACCACATATGTGTCACGTCAACCGCAAACACCGCCCCCAGGGGGCGGTCTCGTGCGGTCTTGGCCGCACTACGGCTAGAAACAACTGCGACTTGTGATTGGTTGGTGGTATTTGACTGCTTTTTGACCGTTGAATGGTCATTGATTCCGCATACTTTTTTTTACCTTCACTCTCACTCTCTCTCTCTCTCTCTCTCTCTCTATATATATATATATATATATATATATATATATATATATATATATATATATATATAACCATTATTTACACAACCTAAACCAAATCTTTACTCTTTTCCTCCAACTATTTTTTTGAAAAATATATTCTTCCAAAAGGCCCAACAAAGAAAAACCAACAGTTAGAAACACCACCACCCCAATACCTTCATTTGATCAACTGATGTTTTTCACCTCCGTATTACCACTACGGCGGTATCCTTCCGTATTTTCCACAACGATCAGCGCAACCACTACCACAAACACCACCACTACCACAAACACTACCACAACCCGACCCAGATGATTTTTTTGTCTCAACCTGAGTTTGTTCAACAAACACAAATACAATCAGAAACGGTCGTTTCTGATTCTGAACCGGAATTCGTTACAGAAACTCACCCACTCGAGCAACAACTAAAAGAAAAGAGAAGGCGGAGGCTAAATGTTGGGAACCTCTGGAAGTATTAGTTTTGGCACAATCTTGGATCGATATTTCAAAAGATGTGACGGTTGGAAAGGACCAAAAATATTATATGATTTTTCTCGAGACTTCTTTTTTTTTGAGAACTTTCTCAATTTATTTATTTGTAGGACTCGTGAAATTTTTTTATCTTTTTTTTTTTATAAATTGTCTACCTATAATTAGTTGAAAATCTAAGACCCCGCAAAATCCTTAAAAAATATAATGGTAATTTTTATTAGCAAGGGCGATCTAGAGGGGGTGCAAGGTGTGCAGCCGCACAGGGCCCGAAAAAAATAGGGCTCGAATTTAGCCATATATTTCTATTTAATGTATATATTAATAATATATTATTTGAAATAAAGCACAAATACTTTTAGTTTAGTTTGCCAAAGGCGTCGCGTATCATTCCTTATATTTTAAAAAACCCGTGTTCGATTCTTCTGAATCACTTTTGATGTCTTTTTACATTATCCCTATGTAGATGAGCATGCATGATAATAGAGGTGATCAAAACATGTGAGGAATCTATGAGAAATTAAATTGCTTCTTACTTTTTATGTCTACAAATGTTCCTACCCAATAAAATTATGACAAGTGTCATCATTCCATATTTTTTAACCTAACTCATTAAAGCTATATTATGAATCTATATCTATATCTATATCTATATATATCATACATACTTATAAAGCTAGCATTCTTTCTTGAATCTCATGCATTTGAAACCCCTATTCTTTTTTCCTTTCACCACATTCATTTGAAACTCACATGACTTTTCAATTTCTTTATAATAATAATTATAATTTGGTAATTAGGTTAAATAAATATCAAATCTAAAGTGTATTCATATATAAACTAAATTTCAATATTAAAATAATATCTTTAATTCTACTTATAAAATTATGTTTTTTAACTTTTAACATATTATACTTAATTTATTAGTTTTAATATATTGTTGGATGTAAACCATTATCATTTAAAATGTATAATTTTTGAACAATTTGTATAAAATACTTAAATTATTAATTAAAATATAACATTATAGGCTCAACTTAAATATAAATTTTATTTAACTTAAACAACCCAAAGATTATTTATAAATAGTTAAAAGTGATAAATTATAGTGTCTTTCTAATAATGATTGTAAGTTGGTTAATAAGGTTAAATAAATATCAAACCTAATGTGTAATCATAAATTGACTAAATTTCAATTTTAAAATAATATCTTTACTTCTATTTATAAAGTTATGTCTTTAAATTTTAACATATTATACTTAATTTATTAGATTTAAAATATTTTTGCATGTAAACTATTATCAATTTAAAGCTATAATTTTTGAACAGTTTGGACAAAATACTTAAATTGTTAATTTAAATATAACATTACAGTGTCATTTTAAATATAAATTTCAATTCCACTAAAAAACCAAATAATATTTTATAAATAGTTAAAATTGATAAATTATAGTGATAAATGCAAAAACTAAATTGTAATATTAGTTTAACTAAAATATTTCCTAAATATATTTATATAATCGTTAAAAATTTTCAAATAAGTAGCTTAAAATAACTTATAATAACAATAGTTAAAAATAACTCTATATAAAGGATTATATTGTTACCTTTAAAATCAAAAAAATAATGTTTGATGTTTTAAATAATTATAATAATAGAAATTAAAACATTAAGCAAATAAATTTTAAAAAATTAGTTAAAAATAACAACTATAAATAATATTAAACATTATATAATATTTAATTTTATTGATGTGTAACTCGCGAGTAGAAGTCATTCAAATGATTGAGATTATGACGTTATAATAGATTTATATATTATCATATAATTCAAAATAATCAATATATTATATCAAATTAATATACGAATTATTATATCAAATTTAACAACAACGTTAGTGTTATATTTTAAAAAATATATATTTGTAAAGACTTCAACTATATGAGTGTTTGTGTGCATTACAATGTCAACTCAAATATAAATTTCAGTTTCATTTAAAAAAACTAAAGAATATTTTATAAATAGTTAAAAGCGATAAATTGTAGTAATAAAAGCAAAAACTAAATTGTAATTTCAACTTAACTAAAATATTTCTTAAATATTTTTTTATAATCGTTAAAAGTTTCCAATAAGTATCTTAAAATAACTTACAATAACAATAGTTAAAAACAACTCTATATAAATGATTATATTGTTAGCTTTAAAATTAAAAAAAAAAAAAAAAAAAAAAAAAAAAAAACAATGTTTGATGTTTTAAATAATTATAATGATAGAAATTAAAACATTAAGCAAATAAGTTTTAAAAAATTAATTAAAAATAAAAACAACTATAAATAACATCAAATCATATATTATATTTAATTTTATTCATGTGTAACTCGTGGGTAGAAGTCATTCAAACGATTGAGATTATGAAGTTATAATAAATATATATATTATCATATAATTCAAAATAATCAATATATTATATCAATTTAGTATATACAAATTATTATATCAAATTTAACAACAACGTTATTGTTATATTTAAAAAATCATATATTTGTAAAAACTTCAACTATATAGGTGTTTCTGCGCAACGCGCGGACATTCGCCTAGTATCTTATAAAGCTAGCATTTTTCCTTGAACCTCATGCATTTGAAACTCCCATGCATTTTTCCTTTCACCACATTCATTTGAAACCCCCATGACTTTTCAATTTCTTTCTAATAATAATTATAATTGATTAATTAGGTTAAATAAATTTCAAAACTAAAGTGTAATCATATATAAACTAAATTTCAATATTAAAATAATATCTTTACTTCTACTTATAAAGTTATGTTTTTTAACTTTTAACATATTATACTTAATTTATTAGTGTTAATATATATTGTTGGATGTAAACGATTATAATTTTAAAGATACAATTTTGGAACAATTTGTATAAAATACTTAAATTATTAATTTAAATATAACATTACAGGGTCAACTTAAATAATTTTAATTTACCTTAAACAACCCAGAAAATATTTTATAAATAGTTAAAAGTGATAAATTGTAGTGTATTTCTAATAATGATTGTAAGTTGACTAATAAGGTTAAATAAATATCAAACCTAAAGTATAATCATAAATAAACTAAATTTCAATTTTAAAATAATATTTTTACTTCTACTTATAAAGTTATGTCTTTAACTTTTTTAACATATTATACTTAATTTATTTGATTTAAAATGTTGTTGTATGTAAACCATCATCAGTTTAAAGCTATAATTTTTGAACAGTTTTAACAAAAATACTTAAATTGTTAATCTAACATTACAATGTCAACTTAAATATAAATTTCATTTTCACTTAAAAAACCAAAGAATATTTTGTAAATAGTTAAAAATGATAAATACAAAAACTAAACTGTAATCTCAATTTAACTAAAATATTTTCTAAAGATATATTTTTATAATCGTTAAAAGTTTTCAAATAAGTAGCTTAAAATAACTTACAGTAACAATAGTTAAAAATAGCTCTATATAAAAGATTATATTGTTACATTTAAAATCGAAAAACAATGTTTGATATTTTAAATAATTATAATGATAGAAATTAAAATATTAAGCAAATAACTTTTCAAAAATTAATTAACAATAATAACAACTATAAATAACATTAAACCATATATTATATATAACTTTATTCACGTGTAATTTACGGGTAGAAGTCATTCAAACTATTGAGATAATGCAGTTATAATATATATATATATATATATATATATATATATATATATATATATATATATACAAGGTTCTAAATGGCGTGAGGCGTGGCGTGGCGGCAAGGCCAAGCCTCAAGCTTAACGCGCCATGGCGAGCCACGGCGTTTTTCAAGGCGTGATGTAAGGCGGCGATTTTGTATTAATTTAAAATTATATTACCACATAAATATAAATTTATATTAAATATAACTACTTATTAGAAGTGTTAGATCAATAACTAATAACAAAAAGTTAACAAAAACCACAATACTTGTATCTCCGATTCGAAAAGACATAACGAAGAGAAAAAAACTGTGTCTCAAACGAAAAAACACGCGCCATAACACGCCATAACGCGTCATGGCGCGCCATATCACGTCTTGCCACGCGTTACGCCTAACAGCAACGTTATGAAGTTTTTCGTAACGGCGAAGTCACGCCTCACGCCATGGCGCGCCTTGGTGCGCGCCATGGCGCGCCTTTTAGAACACTGTATATATATATTATCATATAGTACAAAATAATCAATATATTATATCGATTTAGTATGCGAATTATGATATCAAATTTAACAATAACATTATTGTTATATTTAAAAAAAAAACTTATATTTGTAAAGACTTCAACTATATATGTGTTTTTCGCGCAACACACGGGCATTCGCCTAGTATATCAAATAAAATTAAATTGAATGGTGATTTGTCATAATTTTAGTGGGTATGAATAATTGTAGGAATAAAAAGTAGAAAGTAATTTAATTTATCGAAATCTATACAAAAATATCAAATAGCGTATTTTTTGGGTTACGATTTTGGTAGAGGAAATGCATCTTTTTCCATAAATATGAGATATATATATATATATATATATATATATATATATATATATATATATATATATATATATATATATATATATATATATATATATATATATATATTGAAAACGAATTTGAACTGATTAGTGAAATGAGGAAAGGATTTTACATTTCATTATAATTTACATTATAAAAGCTATTTCTATTAGCAAAGTTATCTACGTTTTTTTAAATGGTTAAAGTGGTTATAAACTAATGCTATTAACATCGTTTACTTTTATACAAAAAAAAAAAAAAAAAAAAAAAAAAAAAAAAACTTTATTTTAATTAATGTTTGTTTATAACTATTAAAGGCGGTTCTGAAGAGGTGTTTGGTGTCACCGTCACTACCCATCGTCGATTTATCGCAATGTGTTGGAATTAGATGGCATGTGTCACGGTTTTATTTACCGTTGATGATTATTTCTAAATGAACGGTGTTCTTTTTACTCATAGTCACTAATATAATTAGCTAAGGTCTAGCTACGGTCTATTAGTCGTCGAATATTATAGTATAATAAATAAAAATTTATATTTAAGGGTCCATTTTAAATTTTCGCACATGACCTTCAAAATTAACGGGTCAGCCCTGTTTATTAGCCAGCAAATCCCTTGCAAAAAAAAATTATAAAAACTTCTACAATAACTTCCAAAATTTTCATGTTTAACAAAAAAAACTCTATTACAAGGGGCGGAATCTATAATGTCAATCTCTTCATGTTGACGATTTAAGAAGTTTAGATTCAATATCGAAAAGATAGTAGTGGTGTTCCCGCCGGTGTCGGATGTCGTCTTGGAACCACCTCAACAACCGAGAGGCTACAACTAATCGAAATTTTAAAAAGCTTTGAAAAAAACTTTTCATTTATAAGTGGAGTTTTTTCAAAAATAAATCTTTTTAACATACTTGTTAAACAAAGTATATATATATATATATATATATATATATATATATATATATATATATATATATATATATATATATATATATATATAGGGTTAGGTTATATTGTTTCCAGTAACTATTGTGTGCCAGAATGCACAGATTTGGACCATCAGATGAATAGAATCAACAATCATGATCTGAGGG
Organism: Lactuca serriola; assembly: GCF_051521515.1. NCBI lineage: Eukaryota > Viridiplantae > Streptophyta > Magnoliopsida > Asterales > Asteraceae > Lactuca > Lactuca serriola. Next base: position 36,600,407 of record NC_136409.1, read on the forward strand.
TCTATGATATTACAATAGGGTAGCATGTATCATATAATCACACAATTTTTATCAAAAGGGTATTTTGGACAATTAACTACATTTATAAAAGGAAATTTTTGGATTTTTAGGGATGATTAATTCTCCTAATTTAAAAAAATCTGAATTTTTTAATTAATTCAATTTCAATTTTTACCGATTTTATTCTATAAGAATATTTTTTTGTTAGAGTGATATTCTTTCAGAATTTTATTCTAACAGAATATTACTAAAGAAAAAAAAAATTCATGAATAAGATGTTCAAATAACAAACATTCTAATATATTCTTATACATCCGAACTTAAATACAAATTTATACATATTCTTACAGACTAAAAGTCTTATACATTTTAATATAGTTATAAAAATTCTAAAAGAATATAAACAAAAATGAATAACATTCTTAAAAAAAATAACAACATTCCGCTAGAATACTATCGTGTGCCATGTTTTCTTCTTGAATTCTGAAAGAATATTTTTGTTTTTAGATGTTGAATCTTGAAATTCTGAAAGAATATTGTTGTTTTTCTTCATTCTTTGAGAATGAAGCATCATATATCTTTTTTTTTCATAAGTTTCCTCATCATTCCTGCATCATCCTAACAACTGCACCTTAAGCATACAAATAATTAATTGCAATTCTTTCAGAATACAACAAAAATATTCTTACAGAATAAACTATTCTTGCAGAATGGTTTTAAATATTCTTAAAGAATTTGTAGCCTTCTTTATCAGATCAACGACAGACTTGAAGTGGCACACCAACCACACAGGAGCCCACGTTTGACCGTTGTTCTTCCCGATTGAGTCCCTAAATCATTCCAATTGAGGTACAATTACCAATTTCATGGTTCACATCACACATCCGATTTTGACATATGCCCCGATTCCAAGACCCATAACACAGCGAACCTGAAAAACATGAAGCACCAAATTACGAGATGGAATTAACAGTGCTTCGATAGCCTATGTTCTGACAGTCTTCAAGGCATCGCACCATTGTAAAGGCTTGTTCCAAAAACTAGATTAACAAACAAAATCGCCAGTTCATTGCAACAACAGCCTTCAATTGTTTAATCCAATTTTGACTTTTCATTCTTTGACCAACTGTTCGACAATTGTACATCACAGGACCCAAAAATCTTGTTCATCCAACACCACGTTAATACTTAAAAGATTAATTTCATTTAGAAATCATTATCAATTTTAAGAAACAAATGAACTCAAGTCAACAGAAATAACGGGAATAAAAGAAAACGATGAACACAGAATGGATGAGCAACAAATTCAAGATACGTCTTTTACATATGGGTCGATTGTAATAGCTTTAAAGAAACGATCTATATTCAAACGTTTACAGACAATAGCATCAGTCAATCATCGAATTGTTAATTTTGACAAACAGGAAAGATTGACTTGAACACAGAATGAAGACGCAATCGGAGACTCAAAGAAAGAAAATCTTAATAATTGATTGGAGAAGGATAATTACCTGGTAATAAGTTTTGAATCTTGATGATTGATTGTAGAAGAAGAAGCAGAAGCCGTGGATTAGAAACGATGATGAGTTAGATTTAGGGCTAGGGTTAAGTAGTTGGTCAAAGAGATTTTTATGGTAATTCCCATTAATTAAGGGATTTTATTTTAATTATCATTCTAAAGTTACACAATTACCCTTATTCAATTTTTTAATTATTTAATTATTCCTCAATTTTTATTGGTGCATTCAGTCACACAATAGTTCTCAAACACATTTGAACTTAGCTATATATATATATATATATATATATATATATATATATATATATAAAACTTTTTATTATAGAGATATTTTAAATTTTTGTTTATGTATTTGTATAATATAATATTTTATTATGATGATATGAAATGACATAGTTTTTTTTTTCTTTTTGGCAGTGCAGATGCACTTTAGTTGGCTCATATTTGCTATATAGATGCTATAATACTGCTATCAACTTTTAAGAAATTTACGTTGCTATGTTGCGCTTTTTTAAATTGTCGTGAGCGGCACGCGTGACAGCTAGTCAAAGAATCAGAGGGAAGGTACAAGTCGGACAAATGGAGTTGGTGGATTCGACTTTAACCCCTTAATTCTATTCAATAATACATATTATATCCTTCTACTATACGAAACCACCAATTACCCTACTCATCACACTCTTATTTTTAGAAAAAAAAAATCATAATGGTAAAAAAGAAAAAATTAATCTTTCACCATCAAATATCTATAAAAAGAAAATATCCAAATAGTCACATTTTTGCAATCAACCATATGTGAATTTTGGTTGGCCGGAAAACTGATGTGTGGTTTGTTCTTTTTTTAAAAATCATGTATTTTTTTGTCATTTTGATGTTGAAAAATCATAAACCATACAAAAATTAAAATCCATACATTTTAAAGGATCTTATCTTATAAGACATTGTTTTGTAAAAAAATTATCAAACCAATTGTCTGATTTTTTGAACAAAATTTTCATTACGTTTTTTCTTTTAATTTCCCTATCTATTTCTCCTCATTATTGTTGAGATAACATGAGTTCAAACGATTTAGATGAGTATTTTCTAGTTTTTTGTATTAGTGGTTCATGACAATCATAAAATAAGAAACTGATATATGTTACACCATTTCTTAGAAATTTTGGTGTTGTAATTCTCATAGATATAAATTTCTTGGATTTATACAAATTGGTGCAAGATATGGCATGTTTGCACAACAGACCTAATATTAGTGTGACTTTTCAACATCCTTAATTAAAGTATTTTATACACATTACTAGTGAGGATGAAGTGAAGTGTTTAAAGAATATTATTCCGCATGCTTTAACTTTTCTATATTTGTATCTGGTGGATAATGATCTAGTGTATGAGACACAACATATTCAATACAATGACACAAAAGTCAATATGTTGTTGGTAGGAATCAATGTTGTTTGTGGGAACCGATATATCAAGGAAGAGGGTCTCGTAGCAAAAAAGATAAAAGCTATGTTGAGAACAGACCGAACGGATAAGGTATTCCAAAGATAAAACCTACAAAAAATCAAGGCATTCCAAATAGTACACGTTTAATCTTCTGGCGAGCACTCAAGAAGAGTCATTTCCCAAGCTTCTCATATATTGTTACAACCCATAGAAGTTTAATCCTAGTATATTTACATACATTAAAACAAATGCAGAAGACCGCTTTAAGTTCATTTTTATCTATTGGTTCATGATAGTAATTATCATTTATGTATGGAATTATTTTCATTAACTTCAACATTTATGTAGTTATCATCTATTTGTTAACTTGATTTGATTGTCTTGTAGCTAAGGGCAAATGGCAATTCGCAACATATGTCGATGTGCCCTCATGATTGACAGAGCCCACCTTAAGGGTGTATTCAAGGGTACAATGTTGTTCGTGGTGGTAATGTATGAAAACAACCAAATTATGCATGTTTCATATGGATTATCCAATAGTGAATGCACGAAGTCATGGTCATGATTCGTACAAAAACTACATGAGTGTATTAGGGGCATGAAACCATTAACATTAATTTCAGGTAGGGTGCCCTCCATTGCCACTACCATTGAAAATATTTCCCTATATGTGTATCATGGTGTATGTGGTAATCATCTCTTGCCAAACATAGTAGTCAGGTTCAAAAGAAATGTTGCAAACAAAACATTGTTTTGGAAGGCTACAAAAGCTTACAAAGTAGAATATATTGAATACGATATGGAGGCATTATGTCTGAAAAAACCTACCTAATGGAAGTACTTAATAGAATCGGATCCAAAAAATGGTCACGAACATATTTCCAATGTTATAGTTATAATCTTGTGACATCTAACGAGTTATGGATTCAATAAAGCTATTAATGCAGAAAAGAAATGAACACAATGAAAATAATTTTGTTTCAGCTCATATTAGCATGGAAACAATCTAGAGTATAGGTTTAGAAATAAGTAAGAAGGTATGTTACCTTCGATATAGACCACAATTGTTTCGCTAAGATATACAAGTAAAGCGAGTATCGAAGTCTTCGACATACAAAACAACCTAACCTTTACATTATCCCCATTTGTGTTGAATGTGATTGTCTTCACTTATTCTGTAAAGACCTAATAACTCCAAGAAAGGTTCTTTGAACTTCCAAATACCATTTAAGAATAAAATGTATCTCTTTTTTTATATTCTTCATAATTTTTCAAACAATTCTCCATTCAAATCAAAGCATTGTTAATCTGAAGAGTTGTGAACCTCTCTTTCAAATAAGTATAAAACATATGTTTTCTTTTTAACCTTATTTTCTTTCTTACCATAAAAAACAATCCCTTTTGGATTTGAATTGCTTCATCTTTTTCAAAATTCTCAATGCCATCCATCAAGATTCTAGGTTTAGGAACTGTATTCTTGAATTCTTTAGCAAGCTCGTTGTCAGTCAAAGCCATTTGGGAATAATAGAAGATAAGAAAGTCTTTAACATGTGTGAATGTTGTGTTGTAGGTGGTAGTGCTAGAAACATCCTTATCATTAAGCTTCGACATGACTTGCACTAAAATCACAAATGCATGTGGATTCATTAATAGAAAATCTACAATGGTGAATTCATAATTCTTTTGATCTCCTCTAACAACCTTGAATCGAATATTCTAGAATGCATTCTCAAACAATACATACTTTGATATGTTCAGAAGCTTGACTATTTTCTTTGAAGACCAAACCTTCTCTTTATCTTGTGCATGGTTTGAATGGAAAAGGATCTTCATATGCGTGTGAGTAGGTGTTTCAACAAAATCACGAGGAAGGTTAAATTAATGAAATTTGAACATCAAATAACACATTATAAAATCAAGTTGATTCTCAATTTTGTTATCAATCGAATAACCAACTTTAGGTTCCTTCTCAATTCTTGAACATCACAAAAAGCTAAACTTTCGATAGTCTCAAAATTACAAAATTTCTTCACATCACCCTTATTCTAAGCATCAACACCTTCGCTTTGTCTTTGTCGAATAAAGCTGACAGTTTGTCTCGTTCACCCAATGTGATCTCCTTGCCTTTGTTTCAATTCTTTGCTTGTGATCATCTTCCATTTTCCTTTTTCCAAGGAAAATTGAACAATTTGCTTTCTATGGTTATTGGGTTCCAATAGTAATTCCTTTTGTTGATTGAAGTTTATTCATATCAAGATCATAAATATTTCAAACAAAAATTATTGTCATAACTACAACCGATAACATTTTCCTACAGATGTTGATCGAGTTTGTTTTCATGAATTCCCAAACCAGACCTAGATCTGATCCTGATCCTGGCCCACCACCCTTTTCTCCCCCTTATGACATTATATTTGGAGAAAATCATGGACCACTTGTGGGCAAATCTCTAACCACATCAAGTATATGAGCTATAAATTTTTCAAATTTACTCAAATCTATAACAAATGTAGTTGCAACTTGATCAAGATTCACGATTTTAAGCTTCTTCTCCAACATAACCAAACTTGACTTTATATCTTCAAAATCCTTCATGTAGCTTTCATCAATCTTCGATAGCTGCTCAATATAATCTCTGTTAAAAGCCCTGACATCTTCTATCGTTTGAACATATAGGAGACACTTTTCAACATATATTCAAAGCTTTTCATTCTCCTCACCATGAGATTTAAGATCTCGAGCCATCGTCTCAACAGTAGAAATGAGATTTGTCTCGTAGATTTTAAGATGGTCAGCTTGTAACTTCGACATCGTGATCAATAACAAATCATATTTCTTATTAAGAATATCCTGACCTTCAGTTAGCTTCTTTTAAGAGGAACTAATTGAAGTATTAATCCCATATCTAACTTCCACAAGACCATTTTCCACATACTTCTTCACCTGGGCTTCATGAGTAGCAAACATCTACTCAAGAGATTCTTGAGTGATTGGTACAATAGTAAGAGATGTGGTAGGGGCTTGATTATATTCGACATTTAATTCAGCATCAATTACACTGTCAGGAGTTACAACAACCAAATCAAAATCTATATCAAAAGTAAGGATTCGATCATAATCATTTTGATTTTCAGGAAAGATTTATTTTTGTGAAAATGAATATTAGATGATTTTAACATAATAGTAATCAAAGTTCATATTAAATGTCTCTTTGATAAATATGGTTCTCTTGTTCGTCACCTGATATGTGACAGATTGTTATGAATATCCAATCAAAATTCCTTCATTTGCTTTAGACTGAAACTTGGAAAGCTTATCCTTCAAACTCATGATAAAACACCTACAACCAAAAACATGGAAAAATTTAACATTCGATTTCCTTTTGTTAATGATTTAATATGGAGTGATGTTGAATCTTCGATGTATGAAAGAATGATTTTGTGTAAAATAAGCAGTAGAAATTGCTTCATCTCAATAATATTGAGGTAGATTTTCAAAATTAAGCATAGTCCTTGTTGCTTCAAAAAGTGATATGTTTCACCTTTCAACCACTCCATTATGTTGAGGTGTATATGGAGCTGAAAAATTATGAGATATTCCACGTTCAACCAAAAATGAATCCAGAATATAATTCTTCAATTTTAATCCATTATCACTTCGAATTCGTTAAACCTTCCTTTTCAAACTTACTTCAATAGTCTTAACAAAATTAATCATTACTTAAGCAGTTTCAGATTTTGCCCGAGAAAATAAACCCAAGTAAAATGTGAGAAATCATCGACAATAACCAAAATATAGTTCTTCCCAGCAATTGATTCAATTGTCAAAGCTCCACATAAATCAATATGAAGAAGCTCAAGTGATTCAACAATCTTTGAGTCGATGGTTATTGGATGTCCTAGACGACGTTGATTTCCTTGTTCACAAGTTGCACACAAAGAAACATTATGAAATTTAAGAACCGGTAAGCCACAAACTAAATCATTTAAAACAAGCTTATTAAGATTTTTGAAATTTAAGTGTGGAAGTCTTCGATTCCAAACCCAAATAAGATCTGACGAAGCTTTCGATAGCAAACAAATCGAAGGTACCCAACAATAGGTCTCATATCTAAGGTAAACATATTGCCTTTTCTCTTCGACTTTAACATAACTTCTTTTGAGAGTTTGTTGGATATGACACTTCCTTATTCATCAAACATCACATGGTTGCATGGTCCTACAACCAATTGAGAAACACTAATTAAATTGTTCTTCAATCCTCAAATATAAGCAACATGCTTAATTGAAAATTTTCCATTTGTAATTTTGTCATATCCTTTGATTGTGAATTTATTATTATTTTCAAACTTTACAACTTTAGCACTGACAAGATTTATGAAATCTCGTAGACACTCTTTCCTCCTAGTCATGTGACATGAGCAACCACTATCGATATACCAATTTTCATCATATTGTTCATCACATAGTACATGTAATCATTTAGAGAAATTTAGGTGCCCAAGGATTTTTTGGTCCATTAACATTAGTGTGAAGCATAGTGTGAAATGTGGAATTATAAATATAATTTTGAACTTTAATTTTAATTCAATCATCCAAATCAATGTCATTACTTCGATATGAACAAACATATTCATTTGACATCAAATAATCAACTTTTAACATTTCAACTTCGATATCATTTTGAGAAATCACATTAAGAACACTTGGTTTTGACATCAAAACCCACTTTTGTAGTTTCGATATTGTTTCTTATTAATAAATACTTCCTTTTTGATGATTCACACAAATAATTTTAATATGCTTCTTTTATCTGTTCTTCAAAAAATGACCTTGATTGATATATCTTTCTTTTATTGTCAAACTAGTTATTGAAATTATCAATATTATTTCTACTTTTAGAAAAGGTCACCTTCGACTTTTGACATGGATATGAAAATATCACATCTGATTTAAAATTAAATTTCGTTGGTTGAGTATTCACTTTACCAACAATTGGTTTAGAATTATAAGATATTGATTTATGAAAACGATTTTGTTTGTGAAAATTCTTCCTATTTTTCCATGGTTTTCGGAAACAAATTTCTTTGTAAAAACTCTTCCTATTTTTTCGTGGTTGTTAAAAATAATTTTCTGTATGAGCCTTTGGTGTAGGTTTAACATGATATGCTTGTTGATAACAATTTTGTTTGTGAAGGTTGTTCCTATTCTTCCAGTAAGAATTATATCAAAAATCTCGATTGGTTTGAAAAAAATTCAAAACTGGTTTATGAGATTTTGGTTTCACATTTGAACTTTTGACACTTCTGGAATAGACATATGAATATATTTTAATATGTATTTAATAGGAGGTACAATTACTTTTACAATCCAAACATTTATCTTCTCTTTCTTGTTAAGTCTATAACTCGAATTAGGATTTTTCTTTCTTTGAAATGTCTTTGAATTTTGATTTAAATCATTTTCTTCGACGTTTTCATTTGAATAAAACCCATCATCAGTTACTTGCAAATTATCATTTTTAAATAAATTCATTATCCTTGGATCAACATTTTCTCCATTTCCCTTGATTACAAAAACTTGATTTGGGAAATCCTTGAATTTTGGAAACAAAACAATATTTTGTTCAAGATAATGCTTTCCTTTTTCTTTCAAAATCTTTTTGTATTCATTTGAATCTTCAAAAACTTAATCTTCAACAACACAAGGAATTTCTTCATCATCAGAATCTCGAAGTCACTTTTACGTCCAATTATGTCTTGAATTGTAATCAAATCACTTGTGACAATTTGACAAATTCTAGAAGAAAAATTATCATTAACCTTCAATGTCAAATTAACTTTTTTTTATCATTTCTAGTTAATGAATCAATTTTTATGATGGAAAAATCAGAACAATCAACACACAATTCTTCTTCGAGTTCACTAATATCGTCAGAATCATCTTCGATATCAGAAAAATATACTTGATGATTTCGTGTTGGAGATTCAATTTTATTCATAATTTGTACTTGTTCCTTTTTGCTCAAAGTATCATTTATAATGTTCACCAAATCATTAGAATCCAAATATTCATCAACATTGACAATCCACAAGCATAAGAATTATTTGGAACTTAATCAAACATAGAGACTCTACTCTCACACTCATAAGACATTTCATCAACTAATTCCTTCTTAAACGTAATGAATGATAAAGTTTCTTGTGTTGTTCTTTATAGATTTTTGATGAATCATATAACACGGTTATTTTACCATATAAACGATCTGAAATATTACAATAGATGTTTCTTTGTTTTACAAACAAAATTTTGTCTATTCTTATTGCATCTATATCTATGGTAACATGTGACAATTTTTATACAAATTTCTATCTTATAATTCCTCTCTTCGACCTTATCCTTATACTTAAACAAGTATGTCATGGCCTTTTCTAAGTCACTACTCAGAGAAATCAACAAATTATTCAAGTAAGCACAGTTATCATTGATATCTTATAAAAGAAAATTATATGAGTCAGAAGGAATTTTAAAAGAAATTAAAAGAGTGCGTACCTTCTCTATGATTAATGAACTTGAAGATGCTGCCATAAACCAACTTCCTTCGACCTCAGTACCTTCATCCTTTTCTTCCTTCTCTTTTGTTTCCTTCTCTTCCTATTCGTTGCTCTCTTTCCCCTGCATCGCAAACATGGCTGTATGAGCGGGATGATGCATTTCTTCTTCATCAGAGCCTGATGACCAAATCTAATATGCACCTTTGGTTTCCTCTTCTCCTTTCTCTATGAGAGAACAAAATTTCAACTTCGCCCTTAGCTCCTTGATCTTCATCACTTAATAAGCTTCTTCCTTGACCTTCTCCTTCTTTTTTGCAAACTTTTTCAACATACAATCCCTAGGTAGATGATTCTTTACATTGCAGTAATTGAAATAGAATCTAGAATCACCTACAAGCTTCTTATTCGAAAAAGACTCATTTGAAGAATTAAGTTTTTCAACACTATCACCACTTTTACTTTGATCTCATGAGCTTGATTTCAAATAAGTTTTATGATATGCATTATTTATGAAGTTTCCTTTCATCGGATTCTTGTAGAATTTTGTTACATTATTGTTTGAGTAATAAGCCATTGCTTCATCATTAGAAGTAACAATCACTCACTCTTCATCATTTTCTTCTTTCTCTTTAGAACTATTTTCCTTAACATTCATCTTTAACAACAGTGCAAAAGGGCCTCCAAATTTAGTTTTGTCCTTATCCTCTGGAATCTCTTTGACATTATCTTCATGTGCTTTGAGAATGTTATACAAAATTTAAAAAGAATACGAATCAAAATTCTCATGAGTTTTGATCATCAAACTCATGAATCAAAATTCCTCCATTCCTTCCTTAAGCCCTGAATGAAAGTGATGCAGAACTACAACTCGATTCGAACAACCTTATACTTTGAACACTTATAGATCAAACCATTAAAGCAAACATAGTACATCTTATTTGACTCATTCTCTTTATGCTTAAACTCAAATAACTCTGGCAAACATTGAGTTATAAAACTCTTCTTAGTTCTCTTAGTTCCTTGAAACTTATCTTTCAATGTATTCCAAATTTCCTGTGCAGTTTTACAACCATGAACGTAGTTGAAAACAATAGGAGGTAAAGCACCTCTTAGTTCTCTTATGCATATTTTATCATTTGCTTCACTCCTAAATCTTCCAACAGTTAAACTCTCATTTGATGTCGTAAATCCAACTGCCTCAACTGCACCAACATGATAAGGTCCTTCCTCAATTGAACGACATAGATCTTCATCTATTCCATTTAAGTATTCCTCCATAAGATCAACCTATTGATCATAGTATTCTAGAAGAAGCATCGGTGTCTTTGTTCAAGATCCAAGAAGATTGGCATAGTTCATCATGGTATTCACGTTCAAATTTGCCATTGAATTTATTTGGAATGATATGAAAGAATAACTTAATCAAATTGAATTAAATTGATTGAAATCCTAATTACATAATTAAAATATCTTCAAACAATGTTTGAAGAAAAATGAATTTCAAGTGCAGAAAAGTTGAATTAAAAAGCAATTAAATCAACAGATTAAATAAAAAGAATTCTCCAAACAAGTTGATGATTCATGCTCTGATACCACTTGATGAGTTATGGATTCAATCAAGTTATGAATGCAAAAAAGAAATGAACACAAGATGTAAATAATTCTGTTTCAGCTTATATTAGTCTGGAAGTAATCTAGAGTATAGGTTTAGAATGAGTAAGAAAATGTGTAGTAATACCCTAGACTACAACACTATTTAATGCTATCAACTGACTCAAAAAGTGCAATGTGCCTTTGACATCAAAGGGCTAATACAAAAATACACAATGAAATAAAAACATATATTGAAGGTACGTAAGCTTCGATATAGACTACAACCCTTCACTAAGATATAAAAAGTAAATCACGTATCGAAGTCTTCGACATACAACACAACTTAACCCCTAAAAACTCAAATAGTGCAGAATCCAAGGCGCGATTTTGCCCAAATTCAAAGGCATCCACTATTATCGAGTGGGGGAATAGTCCCTTTCATAAACATGATTTTAATATAAGTATCAATTAAAGTATTAAATGTATGTTAAAGAGATTATATGTGAAATATATGCTTAATGCCTAGAATATTTGTTAAGAGCGTACTTGATAATATATGATATGCGAAAAAATATGGTTCTATATGTATTAAGATATATATTTATTATTTCATGATGTTAATAATACAAGTATCATTAGAGAGAAGGATAAAAGTTTGTTAATACCTAAATACTCAATATACACTGAAGTAGGATAATGTTGTCTGAATAGAGTTGGTACTAGGAGTTAAGCATCATTGTCATACTCAGAGATAAGATAAAGACCTACAAAAAGAGGATTAAGTTTAATTAAATTAATTGGTAGCGTTTTCTTAAGAGTACATACGATACATGAACGGAGAGTAGAATTCTGACATCCCTGGTCCGAGAGTAAGGATAAGGCATAGTCATTCGTCCCTCGTCCAAGAGTATATATTAGGCATAGTTATTCGTCACTGATCCGAGAGTCTGGATTAGAATCAAGTATTCATTCCAGATCCGAGAGTATTAATTATATATAATCATTTATTCTTGGTCCGGGAGTATGGATTAGGTAAAGTCATTCATCCAAATCTAAGACTATGGATTACGTCATTGTATAGGATTGAAATGTGAGGATCAACGAGATGGGGTAGATTGCTTATATGCGATATATTTGCATTAATGATCTTGCAAGTTTTAAGATATATATATATATATATATATATATATATATATATATATATATATATTAGAACATTATAGGATTGAAATCTCTATGCACTTACTAGGTTTCCCAATCTGACCCACTTAGTTTCTTTGTATCACATATATCGATACGAAGGTACTTGATGTTTGGATTTGATGAGAGATTAAAGGAAATATAGGCCATTAGATATTATATGGCATGTAATATTTTTTTATGCTTATGTTTTTGTATTGATGATGACATCCTGAAATTATTAATGAAACATATTTCTTCGGAAATGTCTGGTAATAATATTATCATCTTATTAGGAACAAATTCCTCTAAAATGAAATAAGCATAATTAAATCTGTCTTTTCTCCCCATGAAAATTAGGATGTCACATGGAAGCTAGAATAATAATTAGTCTTCACTGACTAACCAGGTCGGTAACCATAATTCTCTTTTGGATAGATGTTATCTAGATACATGTTTCTTATTGTATTATGTTAATTACATAATAAATATGTCACAACTAGGAATTCTATACCATGTAACAACAACAAAGATAACAATTGTGAACCAAAAATGTGAAAGCATGTATGATGCTTATTCAATAACAACAAAACTTCCATCAAACACTTTATACAAGCAATGCAAATAGTCAACAAAGAATTGGAAACCCTACAAATCCCGGTTTAAGTCCATTGTGGACTAGGACTTCCTTATTGGGCCTAATGGGCCAATAAACTTCCAATTTGACTATTTTGGGCTTAGAACTCTTAAATGGGCTCTAATTGGACCCACTTCCATTTATTTTAATAATTTGGGCCATATTGGGCCTAGAATGAAATAAAATACCTTAATGGACCTTATTGGGCCATAACTAACTTAATTAGCCCTAAATCGCCATAAAAACTCATACTTGATGAATATTGGGCCGTGAATTTCTCAAAAAGGGCCAATGGGCCAAAAATCATCAAAATGGGCCCATGATATGGACTTAAACACCAAAGGCCCAAATTCTTTTTCTTTCTTCTCTTTTTCTCGGCCCAAAAGGAAAACAAAAAAAGGAAAACTCATGAAATAAGGAGGCTTAGTCACCTCCTTATTACACCATGGATTTCCATGCAATATCCCATACATCCATGCAACCCTCTCTCTCTTCTCCTTCTTTTTCTTAATCCTCGGCCAAAGGGGAAAAACTCACACCCAAAATTCACTTAAACATCTCTCAAGAGCTCACAACAACTTCTTCATTTCTCTATCAATATTTTAGAGATTTAGGGCTTTTCAAGGAGTTTCTTCTACAAAAATCATCATTCAAGGTAAGTTGGTGCTTAAATCCATGATCTAACTACTTCATTTCATCAAAAATCTCCTCATAATCTATTCAAACTCGTGATCTTGCATCTTAGAGCACATCTAAGCCAAAGATCCTCCAAGAAGCTTGCTAGGCCGAGAATAACATCAAACTTCTTCCATTCTTCTTCAAAACCAAACCCAAAAACTCAAGGTGAGTTCATACCCTTATTTTTCGGTTTTTACAAGTTTTATGGGGGAGAATACAAGTAAAATGTGTAGATCTATGTGTATGTGTGTGCTATGTATGATTTTATGCATGTATGTATGATTGTAAGTGTTTATGTGGTAAATATGCAACAAAAAGAGGAGAAATCTCAAGATCTATGAAATAAGAAGGAAAACAAACATGATATAAGGTATACTACACTAAATAAGTTAAGAAAAATACCCTCTAAGATTAAAATAAACATATTGTAACATAAAACAAATTTTTGGGGCTTAAATTGTCAAATAAACAAAAGTTGGGTGAAAAGTTGCCATTCATGGTTTTCTTGAGGGTCAAAAGAGTCAAAACAGTTAAAATGAATGTTTTTATGAAAATTATGCTTTTCAAAGGACTTGAAATGTAAATATTAGCCCAATTGGCCAATTTTTGGGCTTTTCGGCCCATTAAGCCAAAGTTGCGAAAAACATAATTTTCAAAGGGCTGAAATGATAAATTCCCCAAAACAGGGGATAAAGAGTTAAACAAAATTATTTCAAGTGTTAAAAATGCTTTTCTTTACCAAAAAGGATCAAAAATGTAAAGTTTTTGGATTTTGGGCCAAAATTGTAAAAGTTGCAAAAGTTAGTGCTTTAACCGAAAAACACTTTTCTGGAAGGGCTGAAACTGCCAAAGAATAAGTTTTGAGCTAAAAATATCAATTGAACAAGTCTATGGGTCAAATGTGTCAAGAAAATGGTTTAAGGGCTAAAATGTCTTTTTCTTATATAAGGGACTAAAATTGTCATCTTTATTAAAGAAGGGCTGAAATGGGTCAAACCAATATTTTGAATCATTTCTTTTACTATTAAGATGCTTGAGTCAAAAGATACAAAACCATAACTCATGTAGATGAACATATGTAAAATCCCAAAAATCGTTAACAATAACCGAGCGACCTCGTGCCATTTCAAATTAACAATCGTCCAATCAAATCTTCCAACAATTATACAATGCCTAAAAACAAGTAAACAAACCAAACTTTGGGCTTGAAAGTCCAATCATGCTTGTTGTGCCTTTGTGACCCATTAACATGATTTTGGGCCCAAGGAATAATAATAAATGTTATTGGGCCTCCTACGACCAAATTTCATATTTAAGGGACCCTCAATGGCTTTTAAGTGCTATTGAGCCTTAGTGACCATTAGTACTACTAGTAAGGTCCAAGTAAACAAATACAGGTCGATAATCAATAGTAATCAAAGTCAATTGGAATTTAGTGAGTAATAACGGGTGGCACCAACGTGTGTCGGTCGTAGTCTGTAGTTATAATCAAAGTCTCCTAGAGGGAGAGTGAGAGTTTGTGTATAGATCTATACGGGGGTGACTCCCCCACACCTCAGCTGTTCGCTATAGTTAGACTCGGCCAGTCTAGGGTGACAAAATCTTAAGATCAATTCCGGCGTTCACCAGAATGCTAAGACAGACGAACTAGTCATTATCATGCATGGTTATAACGACTCACGTAAATAAATCCAATATAAATCAAGTAATCAAGGTAAGTCAAAAATCATTCACGTGATGGGATAACAATTCGAACCGTATATGATATTTTTTATTTTGGAAAACATTGGGTTTTCCGGGAAAGTTCAACATTTTTCATTTGCACGTTTAATACAAAGTTTTTTTCAATTATTCATGTTTTAAAATCATCATGCATATATTTACGGATCTCCACACTTTTTATAAACAATGGTCTTTTCAGAAAATATCGGATTTTCTGGGTTGTTTTCGTTCAAACTATACAAAACATTTTCATATCAAACCTGCTTATGAACTCACCAACATTCCATATGTTGACCGTTTTTCAAAATAACTTGTATTCTCAGGTAACAGGTAGGCTGAGGAGTAAATACCAAGTATGTTAGTATGTTTTGCTTTTGAAAGCTATCAAACAATTTATGTATGTAAATGTAACGTTAAAACAATGTACTTGATGTGAACAATGTCAGTTGTAATATATTGATGCATGGTGATGTTTATGTTATTATTCATGTATATTCATTGTGATGATATTCAATTTAAGTCACACGAGCCCTCAGACGTTTCCGTCGTCTGGTTCGGGGTGTGACAAAATACAACATTATGACTATTGTAAAATGTTATGTTAATGATTTAGAAACTATAGAGTTGTGTGTGGGTGGAAATTATAGTGAACCAGTATGGTTAACGTTATAACATGTTATTCCTATATGGAGCAATGGATTGCCTTAGTTGTGAGTAGTGGAGTGTTGGCATAGCCATTTATGGATATGAGTAATGAAGAATTTATATAACAGTGTATTGTTTTCAAATATACATATATGGTTTGGATGACGACCATTGAAGTGTACAAAAGGTGTTTCTCCATTCTGTTGTACATGTCATTGTATGTTTGTATACGGTAGGATATTTTTGTATGTTAGTGTACAATATGTATTAGACTAGAGTAGTCATGTTTGTTGGATTAAGGTGTCTAAGGTCCTAACTAAATTGGTATAATGTTGAAGAATAAAAGTAAAGGCCTTTTTGGGTTGCCCTCATAACCAAGAAATGGCTTGGATTAATTAGAGGAAAGAGATAAATGATTTCTTAATATATTACATGATTAATATATTAATTTGAAATAGTAATCATTAATTAAGAGTTAATCAAAATTAATTTAGAATTAGTTATGGGTTAATTATAATTAATTAAAGGTGCAATGGATCGATGAGCTATATATGCTCAATAGTTGAACAATGGAGAGGATCCAGAACCTTCCATCATGTGGATGGTTTTTTAGGACCCTATTAGGGTTTCTGGAACCTCCATTCGATAATTAGGAAAATAGATAATTACTGAATTTGAAATATTATTATTATTTTATGTTCAAATTTAGGGTTTCTAGGGTTTCCAAGCAACTATAAATAGAGCCTTAACCCCTTGGAGACAACAAGATTTAATTAGCGGCTTGCATACTATTAGACCTATGTTTTCCAAGGAGACAACAAGATTTGATTAGCTTGATTGGAATCAATAAAATATATGTATCCTAAACCACGATTTTCCATTTATAGGGTTTTAGATTGTGTTTTTCATATGTATGTTGCTATTAGATGTGAAAATTACATAAATCCATTTTAGGTTGCATGTACTCGTAAGTGTTAAGAGAATTTACACATGTACATCGATTTTGTAACCTAAAATCCTCAATAGTGGTATGATAGCCTTGATTTTTACATTAATGGTACATAATGGATGAAACCAGAAATTACAAAAAAAAAAAAAAAAAAAAAAAAAATCGACAATCTGTTTCGCCACGACATGGCAAGTCTTCTACCACGACATGGGATCTGTCTGGAATGCAAATTTTAGGATTTTCTTACCTTATTCAAAAAATAGGATAATTATTAGCTAATATATATTATTATAAATGTCTAAAATCTAAATATACTAACTAGGTAATTAAGAATCATATTTTGAATATGAAAGGAAGATTCAATAAGATAAATATCGATTACAAGATAATATAATTATCCCAATATGATTTAGGAAAATTAATTAAAAGTCTAATTAAAAGATAATTCTTAAATCCTATATAGTTCAAATATTATTTATTAAAGGTTATTTGAATTAATATGATTTGAACCTCATATTTTCAAAAGTTTTAAAATACACCATATATATGTATAAATGTCTATTACTAGATGTATCATTAAAATTCAGTCAAATCAATAGCAGGCCTCATTTACAAAGCCACCCTATAAGAGAGGTATAAGGAAACAACCTATAAAATAAACCTTTGAATGGGTATCCTTTTCACCCACCGCTTCTTTGTGTGGTGAAGGGTCGTTAGCCGAACGGGTTTGATAGGACATAATCACATTAAAAGTATAATTTATGAAGTATTAGAACCTTTTATAAAATCTCACTCTAGTTACTTTAGGAAAAATGTGAAATTATATGTTAATCCATGAAACCGCACATCATTTCTTTATGAGTCGTTAGTGGAGTGTGTGTGGTTAGTCGACACACTAATGTTGGACTACAAAGATGTAATGATGGTACATACTCGAGTTTTATTGTTATTAATGGAGCGTGTGTGGTTTACCAACATGTCAATACAAGACTATAAAAGACCTTGAGCATGTTACACCGGTTTGCATGGTTACTCATAGAGTTGTAAAAATCCCGACTAGGTCTGGATTAATCTTCGATTAATGCCTAGGCAGTTCCCGACCGATTAGAGGGCACCGAACAATTAATCAATGCCTAAAAATGAGTGAAGCAGTAGAAACTTGTTACAATTTGAAGAAATTCTAATTCAATTGAAACCATTTAAGGAAGGAGTAGTGTTGTATTAATCATATTAACATATTTTATTATGATATTAATGGTATTTACGAAATTTGTTATGATATTAGTCATATTTAATTTTTGAAAATTCAATGAGTTAGCAATTAATGCTCCCCGATTAATCCCCTGGTTAATCCTCGCCTGCCCGATTAATCCCTTAACCTCGGTCCACCGATTAGCTAACGTTGAACGTTTTTACAACATTGGTTATTAATATATTATTTGTGATCCTCAGCATCACAATTATAACTTGAAGAGCATAATCAAGAATAAATATGACGCTGAAGAATTCAATGATTATCAAATGATCTATGAATTTCATGTTAGATTGAGTTTAGTAAAATGCCTTACCTACCTAAAAGGAATTCATAATTAGATTATGACATCCATATTCTTAATTTCGAAATGCATTATTGGATCCTAGCCTTGAATATTAATGTGGGTTGAAATATTAAGGAAATGAATCAACTAACTAAAATCTTGTCTCTTATTTTAGATGTCTGGAAATGGTGATCTTCCTCCTCCTCCACACACTCACAACTTCACTTTTTTGTATATCCTTGCAATAGACTAGCTCACTGGTCCTAACTACATGGATTGGTTGCAAAATTTGAAAATGGCATTGATATATGAGAACAAAGAGTATGTTGTTACTCCTAAAGAAATGGTTGAATATAACCAGCACGTTGATGATGCAACAAAGGTTGCTTGCATTATGATTGCAACCATGACATATGAGCTCTAGAAGACCTATGAGGACCAATGACCCTATAAAATGAACTATGCTCTATAAAAAAATATGTCTTAAGAAAGCTACATAAGAGCGTTAAGAAGTCGTCAAGACCTTCATGGCTTGCAATTTGAAAGATGGGGAGCATGTGTGCACTTATGTGCAGAAAATGTAGAGACGCATAGAAAGTTGGAAAAGATCGGTGTGAATTTTGATAAGGAGCTTGCTATTGAAATGGTGCTCAACTCTTTACCCAGTAGTTATGATTAGTTCATCTTGACCTATCATCTATACAATATTGGGACCACATTGATTGATCTTCACAATATATTGCAAATAGCTGAAGCAGGAATGAAGAAGTTCCATTCCAATAGTGTTGCCACTACCCCAATCATGGTTATCCAACAAAGAAAGGGTAAGAAGAGAAAGGCCTATTCCCAAACCAAATGGAAATGAAAAACCAACATCGGAGAGTCCAGTGGGTCAAAAGGAATGCCCAAATTTGATACTCATCCTGTTACGGACCCATAAGAGGTTGTGTGCTTTCATTGTAGCCAAAAGAACCATTGCTTTCATTCTGGTACGTAATCCATCCAAATCAATAACACTTTTATTTCAAATTCTTGGGTCCTTGACACTATATGTGGTTTCCACATTTGTTCTGATATGCATGGGCTAAAGGAAAATAAAGAGGTCAAGGATGGGAAGCTAAGCCTAATCATGGGAAATAAGCGAAAGTCGGCTGTTATCAGGGAATCCTGGTTTAGGCCATTGGACTGCAGTGAAAAACATTATTAAGTATTTACGAAAAGCAAAAGATATGATCTTGTATTTTGGCGACAAAGATGAACTTAAAGTGAGTGGATATAGTGACGTCAATTTTCAAATAGATCGAGATAATAATTATTCTCAATCTAGTTGGGTTTTTCTATTAAATGGTGGAGCGATTACTTGGAAGAGTTCCAAGCAGCAAACGGTGGCTGGTTTTACTTATGAATCAGAGTATATTGCAGCAAGCGAGGTAGCAAAGGAGGTCATGTGGTTGAAGAATTTTATTCAAGATATTGGATCTTTCCATCAATCCAAGAACCAATGGAGATTTTTTGTGACAATGAGGGTGCGGTGGATTTAACCAAAGAACCTAAGGATCATGGTAGATCTAGGCACATTGAGAGAAAATACCACTACATCAAACATAAAGTTGAAGAAGGTGCACTCTTGGTGAATCGTGTGTCATCAGAAGAGAATCATGTTGATCCTCTCACAAATGGTTTAAGCAAGATCAGTCACTTCGAGCAAGCTAGGAGCATTGGGCTAAGAGACGATATTAGATTCTAGATTTTGGTAGTAAGTTGATGCTTTGAAACAATGTAGCAATAATAAATTGTAATTGAATGGTGATTAATTAAATAGAGATTTAGTTATAATCAAAGTTTGCGATGTCATTTGTCAATTAATTTATTCTTGTGTTTCACTTTGTATGTTTTACTTCTAGAATATTAACTTATTCAAACTGTCACATTCAGTCATACTTTGGGAGTAGGTATTGATTTAAGACTATCATTAATCCTTTGTAGATTGTCCATATGGATTGGACATTGCATAAGGATTATCGCAAAAGTCACGAGTGCTTAGAAAATAGGGATTTTGAGTATTGGTTAAACCCACACTTAGAGATCACTTTATGGATTCAATAATGTGGTAATTCTAAGATGAAAATATCTTATATTATTAAAACAGATATATGTCATATATATATATATATATATATATATATATATATATATATATATATATATATATGTCATATTTTACAAATGTTGTGCATTGGTTTACTCCAACGCATCTCATAACTGGGTGTTATAAAGTGTAACTTCATGTATGATTTGGTGAGTAAAATGGATTATTATACAGTCAAAATTTATTCATTCCTTTTTCCTTAACAAGAAAAGTGATATATTTGGGCCCCTCGGTGATTTGATGTTGATATTATAGTGTTGGGCCTAGACGAGACTAAATTGATGTGTTCAATTAGTAGTCTGATGACATCATCAGAAATCAGGAAATCGAGAAACAGAATCTTGGACAATGTGATTGATTTAAATCCATGTCTCGTGTCCATACGATATTAGGAAGAACAAAGGTATAATTGATCACTTATCTTAGGACCAACGTCAAATCATAGTTTGGCAGTGTCTTTAGAAAACACTCTTTACTGGTTATTCGGAGTTGTACATGCAACTGTAGTTAGCAACTTATCTAAGTGGGAGATTGATGTTGGATTAAAAAGACTGTTGGATTTGGGTTGCCCTCATAACCAATAAGTGGCTTGGATTGATTAAAGGAGAGAGATAAATGATTTATTAATATATTATATGATTAATATCTTAATTAGAAATAATAATCATTAATTAAGAATTAATCATAATTAATTTAAAATTAATTTTGGGTTAATTAGAATTAATTAAAGGTGCAAGGGTTGAGCTGTAATTGTTCAATAGTTGAAAATTTGAGAGATCTAGAACTAGGGATGAGCATTTGGACCGGACCCGACCGGACCGTTTTTTGGACCCCTGGGCCGGTTCTCGGTTCTAAGAATCCATCAAAACTGGTCCTTTTTTTTCCGGTCCGGTCCGGTTTTTACCAGGTTTAGAACCGGTTAGACCCGATTTTAAAAAAAATTGTAATATGTGAATTTTTTTAAACAACTATA
This sequence comes from Lactuca serriola, assembly GCF_051521515.1. NCBI lineage: Eukaryota > Viridiplantae > Streptophyta > Magnoliopsida > Asterales > Asteraceae > Lactuca > Lactuca serriola. The sequence goes on from NC_136409.1 coordinate 36,621,985, forward strand.
ACTCATTCGTTTTAAGTCGGATTGACACACAGTTTTTTCAAACTTTTAATTTACAGTTTGTAGATGAATTTAGACTATAATTTTGTTGATTTTGGTATTATTTTCAATGAGTTACAGTCCTTCAAAGTTGAGCTATCAAAGCTGAAAATTTCCAGCTTTTCAACAACATCTTAAAACTTTGTAATTTGTGAAACTTTTTAAACAACCATAACTCATTCATTTTAAGTTGGATTCACACGCGGTTTTTTCCAACATTTAATTTACAATTTGTAGATGAATTTAGACTATAATTTTCTTGATTTTGGTATTATATTCAATGAGTTACAGTCTTTCAAAGTAGAGCTATCAAAGCTAAAAAAATTTCAGCTTTTCAGCAAGATTTTTAAAATTTTGTAATCTGTGAAAATTTTTAAACAATCATAACTCATTCGTTTTAAGTCGGATTAATCTGTGGTTTTTTCCAACATTAGTTTACAGTGATTTAAAATCCTTCAAAGTTAAGCTATCAAAGCTGAAATATTTCAACTTTTTAACAATTATTTTAGATTATAATTATGAATTTTATGTATCTTTGAAAGATAAATCATATGAAAGGGATCATTGTGAACTTGATTTATATGTTAGTTGCTTTTATTTGGAAAATTAAATTTGCAAGTTATAATATTCTAACATCAAGGTAGATTAGTTATGCATGAAAACGAAAACGTAATCATTTTTACAAGTTGTATCATATCAAACCCAATAAAATATTCGCTTTAACGAGTTCTATCAAAACCAAAAACTTATTTTAACGACTTGGACTCTATGCAATTAAAGTTGTACCGGTCCAAACGGGTCCAAGAATCGGAAAACCTGGACCTGGATCCGGACACGGACACGACTCATCCGGTCCGGCCCACGGTCCACAATATTCTTCATAATCGGTCTGGTCCAAGAGTCGGTCCGGTCCGGTTCGGTCCAAATGATCACCCCTATCTAGAACCTTTCATCATGAGGACGGTTTTGGAGGACCCTATTCGGGTTTCTGGAAACCTCCATTCGATAATTAGGAAACTAGATAAATATTGAAGTTTTAATATTATTAATATATGTTTAAATTTAGGGTTTCTAGGGTTTCCATGCAACTATAAATAGATCCTTAACCCCTTTGATTTTCGATTGACCTATTCCAAGGACCAAATCTAAAAATCTCATCTTTCTCCCCTCTCACCTCTCAATCTTAGGTTTATTGTGTTATGTGTGTGAAACATTAGAGGCTCTCATACTATTAGAGGTAGGTTTTTTAATGAGACAACAAGATTTGATTATCTTGATTGGAATCAATAAAAGGTATGTATCCTAAACCATGATTTTCGATTCATAGGGTTTTAGACTGTGTTTTTCATAAGTATGTTGCTATTAGACGTGAAAAAGACATAGATCCATTTTAGAGAATTTCCGCATATACACTGATTTTGTAATGTAAAATCCCCAATAATGTTTTGATTAGCCGTAAGGCGGTGTGATGAGGTTATATGCTTCTAATGGGATGATGGCAAGAATAGTATTGTACCATCAGCCAATATTCCCGATATATATGGTAGTCTTGGTGATTGTAATACCATCATTGGATAATTATAAGTCAATTGCAGACTGGGTGTCTATAATCTTACACTTTTGCATCATTACTAGAAAGGGTGATAGTCTTGGTGACTGTAATACCATCATTAGAGGAATATAAGTCAATAACGGACTCGGTGTTTATAACGTTATACTTGTAGATCAATGTTATAGAATTGCAAGTCAATAATGGACTTGGTGTTTGTAACGTTGCACTTGTTGATTGTTATTGGAAATGATGGTAGTCTTGGTGACTTTAATACCATCATTAGAGAATTTCAAGTCAATGGTGGATTTGGTTTCTGTAACTCTATACTTGTATATCGTTATTAAAAGGAGTGGCATTTTGGTATATAGTAATACTCTCCCTTAAAGAATGCAAGTCAAAGGCAGACTTGGTGTATGTAGTGATATACTCACAAATGAATATATTGAAATGAAAGTATGGACGATAGTAATACCACTAGAAAAATGTGGTTAAATGATTATCAGAGTATAATAGTAGTTAGTTTGGCTGTAAGACTACTACGAGTACTTAACGGTTGGATAACATCTTACTTAGCAGTATACTTATTGGTTTGAAGAACTTACATTTAGATATATAATGAGTTATTGGAAAGGAATTATACGAAAATCATATTGATTTGTTGGCGTTGATATATATATATATATATATATATATATATATATATATATATATATATATAGTTGTGTAACTAGTTTATATATTGTTGTTAGGGTTACTATAAGCTCATTGTAACTTATCATTTTATTGTGTATGCCCTTCAGGTTCAGGTAGATTAGTAGTAAGGTGCAAAGATGGTAGTGTCTGACTTCGCTTCTTAGAAAAGATTATTGTAAGATCATTTTGATAAGTTGTTGTATCGATTTGTTAATGTGAATGTATTCTAGATTTATTATAATTTATGATTTTAAAAGGAAAAATTTGAGCGTACTTCGTGTTAAAAAGTTGGGTTTTACAAAATGTATTATAAATGATCCTACTTGATTATGACAATCTATAAACCTTAAAAATATAACCCTCGCCTTTCTCTCCTCTCTTGGTTGCATCAACTTCTTCGGCTTTATAGAAATGTGGTTGACCCATGTGGGTTTACATAATCATCTTTCCAAATGGGTTTACATCATCATCGACGTAATGAGTTTACACTAACATCGACCCAAATGTGTTTACACCAAAAAAAACCTAGTTAAAAGGTCATGACATTTATCTTGGATCATCACTTTTGGGTGTGACTACATCAGAGGGGTGCTACTTTGGACCCTTGATCCATCCATTTCCTAACGAGAAGCATCATAGAAAAATTATTCTTTAGATCTCATATCTAGGTTAGTTTTGTTGCTTTGAAGTGAACCATCATAGAAAAAGTAATCTTTAGATCTCATATCTAACAACAGTACTGAGGTGTTTGAGTTTTTGATGCTAGAGAGATGGATAGTCAGTTGCAAAATGTGAAGATAAAGTGTTGTGATAGGATAAAGATTGAATGTTTTGTCACATTGGAGTAGAGTTTGATAGTCCTTCCTAGAAAAACCAAATTCCTCAAATTCGATAAAACAATTATTTTCACAAGTAAATTTATGAACATAAAGTATATTTTTATGATGTGAGGTATGATCAGGATATTATGGAAGTGAAGGATACGATGTGGGATGTGACTAGGTATACTGTTATGTCCATTCTTAGTTACAACAATAGATGGTCGATCAACAACCAATACCTAATGAGCATTATGTACATTACTAACGGAGCATAATATACTTGGCATGTAAAAGGGAGGTAGCCCTCAAGTCCATATACTAACCATTGTTTTATGGATCATTGAGGTTCATGACACTAAAGAATTATGTGAGAAAGGTCTAATGTTCAAGGGAAAATGACATAAAAGCCCTTAAGTTTTCACAAAATTGTCGGTTTTACCCTTGGACGTGTTTTATGTCTAATAAAGTCCGAAGTTTTGTTTAATTTGCTCATTTTTACCCTTGTAGCCGGTTTCCAGGTAACCTACCGGTACCTAATGCCAGTAAAGCCCTTGAATTTTCAAAAATATTCGGATTTACCCTTAAGTTTTTCAAAAATGTTTGGATTTACCCTTATCTTGATTGTTATTTTGATTATTATTATTATTATTATTATTATTATTAATACATTTTTAACTGTATAAAAATATTTTATACATACATTTTTAAATGTATAAAAATATTTTATACATAGATTTTTAAATGTATAAAAATATTTTACTAATATAGATATATTTTTAAAAATATATGTACTTGTATTTAGTATTTATATACATTTGAAAACCCTAAATCTTCATGTATAATTGTTGAATCGAACAGAAGAAGCTTGATAAAGTAAAAAATGTCGTCAATGACTGATTTTGCAAAAACCATATAAATATGTATAAATACATTTCTACATGTTTACATGGGCTATCAAATGTATATATAAATATTAAATACAAGTATATATATTTTTAAAAATGTATTTATATTACTAAAAATATTTGTATACATTTAAAAATGTGGGTATAAAATATTTTTATACATTTTAAAATGTATTAATAATAATAATAATAATAATATGTATAAAAATGTATTAAAAACGTATGAAATATTTTTATACATTTAAAATGGTATGTATAAAATATTTTTATACAATTAATAATAATAATAATAATAATAATAATAATAATAATAATAATAATAATAATAATAATAATAATAATAACAATCAAGGTAAGGGTAAATCCGAACATTTTTGAAAAACTTAAAGGTAAATCTGAATATTTTTGAAAATTCAAGGGGTTTACTGGAATTAGGTAATCGGTAGATTACCTGGAAACCGGCTACAAGGGTAAAAATGAACAAATTAAACAAAACTTCGGGGCTTTACTAGACATAAAACACGTCCAAGGGTAAAACCGATATTTTTTTGAAAACTTAAGGGCTTTTATGTCATTTTCCGAATATTCAAGTATAGTTTCACATATCCATGATATAGTTCAATATATATCCACGATTTGATTATAAAATCAAGGGGCGCATTTTTGTTTGTTGGTGGCAACGTTGGGTATTTCATAGGCTATATGGTACGGGTAACAAAAAACAACGCCGTTGAATTGTGAGGTAAATTTCAGGGGTGGTGTTCCTAACTCACAACGCCGTTGTGAGGCAAAATTAAAGAAGAAACACAGAAGAATTGGAGAAGAAACGCACCGTTTCACCTGGTGGTGATGAGCATGAGTTGTAACACGACGAGAAGCAACGAGTAGGGGGGGGGGGGGCAGTGTTCCCCCCGTTATGACCGCGTTTCCGCCTTCCACCTCAGCAACATCGTTTCTCGTTGAGACCCATACCGTGTTGTCTAAGGGATTGTTTGTGTGAGCGGTGATACCATAGCAACACGTTGAGTGTAGGAAAGTTTATGTCATGCATCGTAGTCGAGACGTCAAAGATCTAGAATCAGAGGAACAAATGTGGGTATGTTAGTGATTTCTTACGGTTTCCCAATGACAAGGGTTGGATTGGGGTTTCTTTCCAATCATTGTGAAACGTAGTGAAGAATGTGAGAGGCAGGAACTAGGGCTATAGAAAAAAAAAAGGATGAATATTTGGGAAATATTTATTGGAATGACTCTGAACATGATAAATAATTTTTTTCCTAAGAAATTAGAATATGTAAATAATTGAAATATATACACACGTAATCTACTTTACAAATTACAAGAGGCCTTGTCCCATTAAGGGCACTGAGTACAACATGCACATACATATGTATATGATAGCATGGTACGTAGAAATACCATTTATCTCTTTTTTTTTTTTTTTTTCTTAAAAGTTATTTTGAATGGTAAATTGGGATATCGTTAAAAAAAAAAAAACTAGTTAGGAGGTACAAACAAAAGAAAAAGAGTGTCTAAATGCCAACATGATATAAAAAAGAGATAATGACTTGAAAGGGTAACGAACTTTTGACTTTGTTCACATTTAGTCATTAAACTTTTTTTCGTTATGTATTTGCCATTGAATTATTGAAACTGATCACATTTTACCCTTATGACCGGCTGTTACCGGTCATAAGGGTAAAATGTGAACAGTTTCAATAGTTTAGTGGCAAATAGATAACGAAAAAAAAGTTTAATGAATAAATGTGAACAAAATCAAAAGTTCGTTTCCCACTAAAAAGTTCAATAACTAAATGTGAACAAACTTCCTATTATATTAAGAAAAAAAATACAATCTACTATCACAATTCCATTCGATCCATACCAGATGTTGTCTTTTGTTAAAATTAATGTTCGTATTTACGGGTGAAAAACTAATTTGGTTAGACTGTGAATATTTTTCATCTAATTTTTAATATTTAAGAATAATACATTAAATATATATTATAATAATCAATTACGTAAAAGAGTTTTAATATATCATATGTATTTAATTGAAATCAAATATCTTTCTATTTTTCTTTATCTATATTTCTACAAATAAATAACCTCAAAGATAGAACTTAAAGGGTATTTTGATTTTTAAGACAAAGATGGGACCAAGTTTTTTTTACGATGCGTTGCAAGGGAACTGTTTTGTAAAAATACCAAATAAAGGGGCTTAAATTGAATTTGTTTTCTCAAAAATCGAAAAGCAAAAAGCCCCGAAAGTCGCGATCCCTGAAAAAAGCATATCGAAAGAACCCCTTTTACATTTCCTCGTAACCCACGTGCTAAATTGCGCCGTATGTTGCCAGTTTTTCCCTTCCCATCAACTTTCTTTTCCCCTCAAAGATATCAATTTTAATGATTTGTGATACATTATTTAATTCTGACTTTTTAATTAGGCCGAGAAAATGGTGTATGGTGTGTCATATTACAGTGTTAGATTTTTGGCTTCTCACATTAGTTTGTCACACGTGGTGGATCAAGATTTATTTATTTATCATATATATTTTTTTAAAATATAAACTAAGTTTTTTCTAAAAAAAAAACAAACATTTCATTAAAATAAAATAAAATAAAATGTTACAATACTCAAAGAAATGCATACCACCACAATTAAAAGTTAAAAACACATATTAAAGCATAAATTTAAATCCTAAAGGAATTTGTCTTTTGAAAATCGGTCGTCCAATTCATCTACGGGTGACATTAACATAAATATGATTAAATGTCTAAAGATGATCGATCAAATCGCGGGAAAAATCATGATGGATTTCCGAATTATGTTCCCTGTGCACACCAACAGTGTGTTGGTTTGCCATTTCTTTTCCCCCTTTTTAGTTCCTTGCTTCATAGCTTAAACTTCTTCTCGGGGCTTGTTTCTTTTATGGTTTCTTCTTTTACAAGTTCAAGTGGTATTTGTTTATGTCCGTTAAGAAGCTTCCATTGTTGCCCAAATGGTGAAGTGGGAAGTAAGGGGATTGTTTGTATGATTTCACACATCAAAATGCATCATTTTCATACTGAAGATCGTAAATGTGTTTTGCGTGAAGCTCTTTCTAGTAATGATGGTTTATTTATGGCGGTGAAGGGAACATTGAAGGCCTTTGATCAATGGATGTGTGGGAAGTGTATGATGTTGCAAGTTGTTAGTCGTCATTGCCATAACCCGGATGGTCTTGTAAGTTTTATTACATGGGCTGATGACTTGACTCGTTACATTGTCGGTATTTTAAAGCCATCTACCAAAGAGTCCGCGAAAATTGTTCATGGGGGTTTGGTTTTGGATGTTAGGCTTCTTTGTCGTGTTTTTAAAGTGCCTATCACTATTGTCAAGAGTATCCCCCACAGTTCCTGCCTCGCTTTCTCTCGGGCTTTGAAAATAGCTCTTTATAAGGTGATTGTTCAACCCGGTTCGATTGATACATGGATTTGTCTGTTACTTCTTCATCGTTGCAAACTGCAGATGTTTAGGCCCAAGAATAGACAAGAATGTAGGTTTGGGAATACGAAATCCTTACAACAAAGATCCGTCTTAAAGTCCTTGGATACATGGGGGAGAGATGATGGAATCAACACGTTAATTAAAAATATGTTAGACAATCTCGGGGATGGGGCCATGGGACAAGGCTGAGGCATCCTTCAGAAGGAGTCTACATCGAGTAACACCAACATCAAGCAGTGTCCCCGTAAGGTTGTAAATGGGCATTTTACTGCAACAGTGAAAGTGTTATGCTCCTCTAGTATTCCACCATACAACGGTGATACTATTAAAGCTTTGGAGGACAAATACCCTTTCAGGCCACCCCTATCCATGTCGAGCCCCATAATTTTTGAACCTCCCCTTGTAGTAGACTTTGATTGTGTATTTGTCTGCATTAAATCTTTCCCTAAATGAATTTCATGTGGGAGAGATGGCTTGAGGGCTCAACACATTTTAGATGCCCTTTTTGGAGAAGTGTCTGCTATAGCCACATATCTCCTACATCATATCACTACAGTGGTTAATTTAGGGTTAGCGAGAAGATGTCCGTCCATTTTGGCAGAGTTTGTTGCATCCGCTCATCTCACGCCTCTGATTAAACGAGAGAACGAGATTCGTCTAATTGTAGTAGGCATTATATAGAGACGTTTGGTTTCCAAGGTTGCCATGAAATGTGTGGGCAAAGAAATGGCCAAGTAACTTAATGATTTTCAGTTTGGGTTTGGTGTGTCTAGGGGTGATGAGGTTGTGTTAGACAGTACCAATAGGGTGTTTAGTGAACACCACACTGATGGGTCTCTTGCAATGTTTACTATGGATTTATCGAATGCCTTTAACCTGGTGGATAGATCAGCGTTGCTCCACGAGGTTAGGAGGATGTGACCTTCTATTTCATTATGGGTGAATTTCTTATACGGACAAGCAGTGAGACTTTATATAGGAGACTAGCATATATGGTCTGCCACTGGGGTGCAGCACGGCGACCCCCTAGGTCCTCTTCTTTTTTCCCTCGTTTTTCACCCACTTGGGCATAAGATTAGAGAAAATTGCAAGCTTCTTATCTATGCTTGGTATCAAGATGATGGGACTGTCATTGGGGATTCAGAGGATGTGGCTAGAGTGTTAAACATTATTCGGGTGAAGGGTCGAGGCTTGGGTCTTGACTTGTATATTAAGAAAACAAAGATTTTTTTGCCCTTCTGTGATGGTAGAAAGCTTCATGCCGATTTATTCCCAAAGGATATAAGGAGACCATCTTTGGGGTGAAACTCCTTGGAGGGACGTTAGTGGAGTCACAAGGTTTATTAGCGGGTTGGCCATGAAGAGAGTGGTCAATGTTGTTGATTTGATGGGCCTTCTTCCACAACTATGTGACCCGCAAAGTGAGCTCCTTCTGCTTTGATGATGTATGGGCATTGCAAAACTTTTTATGCAGTTTAAGGACATGCCAACCGGCGCACATATAAGAGGAAGCCTTGTTCTTTGACAAAGGATTGCACAGGTCTATCGAGGATATAGTGGTATGTGGAGGCCCCTTATTTGGAGACATCCGGTGGCGGCTGGCTTCCTTACCTATTCGTTTTGGTAGTTTAGGTTTGTACTCAACATACGAGGTTTCCTCCTACACATTTGTGGCCTTGAGGGCTCAATCTTGGACATTATAAGACCACATCTTACATAAAAGTGGCATGTGTGGTATGCATTTTGATTACCTTTGTGCTTTGATCCGTCTTTGCGACAGGATTCTGGTATTCGACTGTAGCGGTTTCACTAATAAGGATATCGCCCCCCTAAATCCCAAAAATCATCGATGTATGCCCTTTTTAGCAAAATCGTCAAAGAGATGGAAGTCGACTTCAACATGACTGTTAGTAAGAAAGCAATTTTTGAGTGTTTTCGGACACCTCATGCTCAATATTTTCTATTAACTATCCCTATTAATGGCCCTCGGCCAACATATGTATCGTTTGGAGTACCGAACTATCCTTCGTTACCGCCTCATGATTCCTCAATTCCCGATTGACGAGATATGCCCAGTTTTCTGCAAGGCATGTTTGGACACGTTTAGGGAAAATGTGGTTCATTGTAGAGAGCTCCCTGGTTTTAAGTACAAAAATGATGTGGTTAGGGATGTTCTCTTTGATGCTTGTCAGTGTGGTGGTATTTTCGTGAAGAAATAAGCGCCAGTGAACTATTTGATGTTCCTGCTGGATGGAAGATGCACACTCAGGCCGACTAACATTTTGGTCTTTGGATGGGTACGAGGGAAGCACGCTTGTGTGGATGATATTGGGGTCTCTCCTCTCGTCGGTTTGAGGAGCGGGAGTTTCACAGCAGGGCATGCCTCGTTGAAAGCCACTGCATGCAAAGTGTCAATGCACGAGAATGTATGTATAGAAAATCAACATGTGTTTATACCTTTTACCTTTGATACCTTTGGTTTTCTCACAGCAGAGGCGGTGGAGCTCCTCAACAAAGTCTAATGAGTTATGCATTCTAATGTTATATCTCCCAGATCCACAAATGTTGTTTTCAAAAGATTAGTTTTGCCATCCAGAAAGGGCTAGCAGCGTAGCTTGTCGCCCGTTTGCCTTCCGTCAATATGTATTGACGTTTTTTATGCTCTTAATTTCTTTAATAGTAATGACCAAAACTATGTTTTTATAATTAAAAAATTTCTAGTTTTTGTGTCTCCGGGATGACTTCATGCTCATCGTACTTAGATATCGTGTTGCATTCATCTTCTTGTATCATATTAATTAATATTATACAAGTGTACATCATCTCCGTCATCTTAATCTTATCAATATGCTAACACTTTTTAAGAGCTCCAAACGCTCGTTCCATATCTTTCCTCGTTTGTTTTTTGGTCTCTTGAATCTTATCCTTCTAGTATCATCGGGAGACAACAAAGTTTTAACAAACACTGAACGTTCATGATAAATCCCAATGACAAGGTAGTAACTGAATCTGTAATGCCTTCCTCGTAAATCAAAAGAGGAATATGATGCGGTATCGTCATACATCTGATTAAATATTGGTGAGTTATTCATAACATTAATGTCATTAAGAGACCCGACACTACTAAAGAAGGCATGCCAAATACATATATATTTTGAGGCTACAACTTCAAGTATAACCGACGGATAGCCATGATCACCACATGTATATTGTCCATGATACACAACTAGACAATTTGCCTATTTCTAGTGCATGCAATCTAAGATTCCTAACATCCCAGGGAAACCATGATCGTTTGCATATGATCAAACAACAGTTTAATGTCATTAGTAGCAGAGAAATGCAAATAACATGGACCATAAAACTTCATCACATGCTTGCAAATTTTTTGTGAAGAATTTCATGTGTGATGCGTATAGACATCCTAAAACTCTCATCTAGTGCATCGGGTGGGGTGTCGAATGCTAACATACAAATTACAGCTTGTATTTTTTATAAATTATGGAATACGACCGTACCGCTTGTATCTGAATGTTGTCGAAAAAATGTGCACGCTTTTGTCACGTTATATACAATACGTTAAAACAAATGGTTATGCATTCAGAACTGACGTCGAAAGATGTAACCTTGAAAAATGGCATGCTCACCAAAATAATCATGTATCAGAAGTTGGTGGGATGATTCATTATCTCTCTCTCTCTCTCTCTCTCTCTATATATATATATATATATATATATATATATATATATATATATATATATATATATATAACTTCTTCGCTTTCGTTGTTCATGTCTCGTTTCCTCATCTAATCCTTGTTGTATAGACTTAGCAATTGACATTCCGGCTTTTAGCAAAAAAATATAATTCACCGGAAAAGGAAGAGGATTTGGATGTAGATGATGAAGACATTTTTTAGAGGTGAATGGTTTGTCGTGTGTAAAATATGGTTGATTTAGGTTGTATTTATAGTGGTATAAAATTGAAAAAAAAGAAAGAAAAAATAATCGTTAAAAGTCAGTAGAGCCTCAAAGAATTTTCTCTTTCATTGGAAATCAAATGTCGTAGTAAGGGTGGTGTTGTTGGATTAGGTGTTGTTGTGATATGTTGGATACGGATGTGTTCAGGTTGCCAGTGGGTTTCGTGTAAACGCCTTCTCTTGATATCAAAGTACAAAAATGGAAGGTAGATCATTAGTTAACGTCCGAGAGGGGCTCCCAAGACGAAGCTCCGATGGTCTTGTCACTGTATGTTCTAAAAGAGAAAGTGTATTCACAGGAAAAAGAGTTATGTCCCCACTTTGCGAGAAAGAATGGTCCTTTTATACCTGGTTTGAGAGGCATGTAGGCTCCAACTGATTATGTTGAACATTCCTTTGTGGGGCGTAACGTGGCAGATTCCTACTGGAAGATCCTTTGTCACGTCCTTTTTGAATCCTCTCCTCATTGGCTAGAGGAGGATCTTTTAGTTATTACAGAGATTGTGGCTATCGTCTGAAGAGCATGTGGGACGCTCTGAATGGTCCCATGCTCGCCGGGGTGTTATTCGTTGGTGAGGAGGTTATAGCTCTGCTCTGCACCATAATTGTCACGCCTGTGTATTTCGCGCTTGCGAAGGTCCGACCTTGGCCTTGGACTTGGAACGGCTGAGTTTAGCTCTGACCAAGACCGGTGCTAGTTTTGAATTCTCTTTCTGATGTTTCCTCTGAGGGATACGTTAACAAGTTCCTTAGGCTTGTAGGCGTTTGCGTTAGATTAATAGCATCGGCTTTCGAGCCTATTTTAAAAAATGTGTACGCCTGTGATCATTTCTAACTTTGAAGGGGCTCTTGTCAGCGTCGTCAACGTATTTTAGCCCCCAAAAAGGGGGACGGTTCGTGCTGCCAGTTCTGTCTTTCAAGATCCCCCTTTCCAAGACTGTTCATTTTTAATGTTTATCTTTGCTTCCACTGCTTTGACTTGAGTGTTCTGTGATTTTTCCTTTTCTATCATTCACTTGTTCTAGGCAATGAATCGTCATGGTAGAGTCCCTACTGTTGAGAAATTCCAGCTCCTGCAGGACCATTTCGGTTTCTTACCGGAGCATGGTGTAATGATTCCAGCAAAGGGGATATCAATCTACGATTTCCCTCAAGAGAAGGTGGGGCTTCTGATCCCTTTTTTCAAAGCGGGATTATGCTTGCCGACATCTGATTTCTTCAACATGATCGTGGACCACTATGGCTTCTCCGTCGATGAGTTGACTTCAAGCGCTGTCAATAAAATCGTCAGTTTTGAACTGATTTGCCGATCTTTGGGTTGTATCCCCACCTTTCGGGTTTTCAGTTACTTCTTTTGTTCAACTACGAATTATGGTGTTCGTACTTTGGCAAAAAGGTGGGGCATTCATCAGCTAATCTCTAAACAGGACGTCCCGAAGAAAAATTGGCAAAGGCAATGGCTCTGGGTTAACCGGGATCTTGTGGGGCATAGATTTCGTAAAACACGAGATTTTCCTGATCGTATTCCCAAATTGTTCGGGTGCAACCTAACCCTCGACAAGCGATTAGGAAGCATTACTGTTGTTGGAGAGAACTGGGAGGATTCCATTCTTGTTGCGACTGGTATGAGTGTCGGCTGGAGAGCTCGTGGGAAGATGGCACAATTATACGTCGTGAGATGCGGTATCCAATCGCATTTTTCTTCCCCTCCCCCCTTTCTTTTTTTTTTCTTTTTTTTAAAGGAAGGAAAAGAGGGGGAAAGAACAACAACATCTTACAAGTCCATATACTCAACTTTTATTTGCGCAGGTGCTGAAGCCGTGATTTCGTTGGAGATGGCCCTGTGTGGTAACTATCGGGGTAGGCTCTATCATCGGAAGATCGACCTTGTAGAGAATCTTCCCCCTCCTGTGTCTGATAGGCGCATGCGAGAGCTTACTGTATTGCTCTTGGCGGAAGGGTAAAATACTGGTTCTAGTAGGCCCGCATTGCCCTCCCAGTCGGCCGTTGAGGCCGTTTCCCCAACTTGTCCACTGATTTCTGCCCCTTCTGGTTTGCCTGTGGGGGTACAAGCTGGGAGAGTTACTGCTCCTGTTCGAAAAAGGCGGAGTTTATGTGTGGTGCCGTCATTGGACGAGGAGATAGAATCCGATGATGTGGGTATTCGTCCTCGTAAAGTGCACATGATTGTATCTATGGTGAGGCTTCTTGGAAGCATCAGGGATGTTCTTGGCAACAAGTTCATGGCGTCTGTGCAGAAAGATAAAGCAGTGATCCCTGATTTTGCGATGTTACCTTCCCCGTCGTTTACCACTGCCTTCCCGATTGATCTTAGTTCTAACTTTACATTTGGGAGTGCATTGGGTTCACTGGAGGTTCCAGTCAACCAAAGAAACCTTTAGTGGAGGGCGAAATAGGAATTGCTCCTCGCTCCTTGTCTTCCAAGGCTTATGCTCTGGACTGGGCAATTACTGAGGATTCTTTACTGTCGGATGATGCTAGTGCCCATGAATGGACTGTCTATGCTCACTCCCCAGCTACGATGAGATTTCTTGCGGGTAAATCGGGGGTTCAAGCTATTGGTGACCTTCGTTATGCTACGGCCCAAGCTTCTACTCTGATGGTTGCAGCCGTGACCGAAACACAGCTGAGACCTTTGCACAGTACCATTGTAAGCCTGAAGGAGGAACTCCAGGATATAGAGGGTGAGTGTTGCGTTCTTTCTGAATAGATTTGTGTTGTGGCCTGCGACAAGGCCATTCTGGAGGATCATGTGCTCACTTTAGAGAACCAAACAGAGCACCTCGAGGATCAAGTAAGCTCTCTAACCCGAGAGAAGAATATGCTGGCAAATAAATTGGTCCGGTGTGTGACAACTGGAAAATTTCTAGAACAAACAAGGTCTAAACTTTAACCATGTACAAGTGAATTCACAAATGTAACTTGATACAATAGTACCTTGAAAACCAAGAGGACATGTTTATATAAACTAATATGTTTATATATGTTAAAACCATGATGTAATAAACTTCCCAAGTCAACAAAAGTCAATTGTTATAAAAAAAATCAAAAAGTTTAAGATTTAATAATAAATTATAGCTCACTTTTGTGTTTTCGGTTTTTGGAATCACAAACCACTTAGGCCGAAATCATTTTTGTGGAACAACAAAGGACCGAAATTGCTTAATCCATGACCGAGAACCACCCCACCGAGAACCTCCATAGACCGAGAACCCTCTTTGACCGAAGACCTCTAGACCGACAACCCTTGGTTATCGGTTGAAGCTTAAGACCGAGAGCATGGTTCTCGGTTGAAAAGATAGGATGAGAACACCCTTTTTTTAATCAGTGGCACACATTCCAATTAGATAAAATATACTTCCCTATGCACATGTCAAATTATTTTATCCCATATATATATATATATATATATATATATATATATATATATATATATATATACACTTACAACCGAAATCATCCTCATTTCCTTTCATTCACGTCTCAAAGTCATCCGAAATCCTCTCAAAGTTCATAAAACAATCCTCACATCTTCATATCTTTCCAAGAACAACATCATATTCTCAAAAACTCTCCAGGAACATCTTCAATAATTTCCCAGTATTGTAGGTTCCTTTATAATGATCTAATGTTATTATAACACTTATATATTAGTTCATGAAATTTACATATATATATATATATATATATATATATATATATATATATATATATATATATATTATGTGTTAAAAACTATTAGGATTACGACTATTTTCATGTGTTCAAGCTTGACAAACATCCCTACCACATCGTACCGAACCAAGAACACGAACTTGATGTGAGTTCATATCCCTACGTTTTCTACAATTTTTCTATGTTTTAGGGGGGAATACAAGTGGAACACAAGATAATTTGTGTTAATATACAAACCGTTACATTTATATTTTTGTAAAATATAAATATACCTACGGATATACATTTGATTTCAATAAATTTTTAACCCTTTTGTAACAGGTTGAGCAAAAGGGTATAATTATATAAATGTATATAATTATTATTTCATTTCACTATATTATCATAGTAAAAATGATAATGTTCATACAAAGAATTCACTACTTTAATGAAACATTTTATATGAACTATAATAGGTATAGTTTATCAAACATTCACACTATTTTACCCCGTTGGGGACAAAGATATAATTATTTATTTTAAATAATTATTTTCATATTACGTACACACTATAAAAGGGGAATACGCACAAATACAAGAACAATAGATTTTCACTACACTATACGTAAACAATTAATATAGCTTTGTGAGATACGTCTTCAAGCATGTACCTAAGTACCAACAAAAGTCATGTTTTTTTAACTAGAGTCTCCTGGAGGGAGAGCATGACAATTGTGTATATATCTATACAGGACTGACAATGCCGCACCTAAACTGTTAGCTACAGTTAGACCGACAGGTCTGGGGTGACAAATGTCGTATCATTCCGACACTTGAAGAATGTCGTAAGAGGCCAACAGTCGTTAAGTATGGTTATAATAACTCACAATTTGATATTAACAATACATTTGGTTTACATACATATCTTCAAATAGTTTTATTCATATAAAACTATGCTACACTATTTTCCACTACAATACATTTTACATTTTCTAGATATATGAAATCAAAAGGGTTTTACATAGATACACTACAGTATACCATATATACAGTACAACACTGCTTAAATATAAGGACTACATATATTCGAATAGTTTTATAAAGATATAAAACTACATTAAACTATTTCCCATGTACAACGATATTCATACACTTTCGATCTTAAGGTATTAAGACTACATTACATAGTAAAGAAAATATTGGATTTTCTGGACGGACACACTACCATTTTCAAGGAACAAAGACTACATTACATAAAACAGAAAATACTGGATTTTCTGACATCTCACTCATACATTTTACAAGGAGAAACAACATATTTTATTACAAAAGCTTATGAACTCACCAACTTTAACGTTGACACTCTTTTTGAAAACTGCTTGTATTCTTAGGGAATTACTAATACAGGTAACAACATGTTTTTGAAGATGAGACATTAAAACGTCAATCAAGTCTTAGATCATCATATTGTAATTGATTTTTGAAACGTGTAACACATACAAACCATGTAACTTTATCATTTATAATTATGATGGTTGTGTTTACTTGATCTCTATTATATAATTGTTATGATACTGTAAATGACGTCATCCGCCCCCGTGAGTTTCCGCCGTTTCATCAGTTCGGGGGTGTGACACGGTGCCAATGTTAACTGGATCGAGCAAGTGTTGATGGTACAATTGCTCGGGGTGATTTGCAATGGGTGCTATAGAAGGGAGTGGTTCGTGTAATCGACAGGGTTATCGAGAGCACTGAGTATGCCAGATGGATTCAGGGTGTTCGTAAGGCATGTGAAGCCCTTGGATTTGAAAGGGGAAAACAACTTGGCAGTTGTTCCACAACTTCCGGTAGGCATGGGGCCTTGGATCCTGGTCATGCTGTGAGAAAGCCTGAAGAGGTGGATACTGCCCTTGCATCCCTTGATGAGACAGACTTTTCTGGCCTCTTCCATTTGGGGAATCTAGATTACAACGGCTTCCGCCAGTTTTGTGCTCGACCTGGTCTAGGAAGTTCTTCCGCGGACTCCAAAGGCTAATTCTTATTTATCTCTCTTTTCAGTTTTGTAATGGATGTGCCTTCCCATGCACTGTTCGCGAGGGAAGGGGTTGCATATTTTGTCTTGCATTTGTCACGGAAGTGCTATCTTCGTTTTTTACTTTTTCTATACGCATGTGTATGTACATTTTGAATTTACCTGTAATAAATTCAAGTTAGGATTGTTCGATGTTTCTACTGTGATTTGTTTTTTGTACACTTTCCCTTGTTATAGAGTTTACGTCGTATCGGCTGGTGTTCGCCCCAAATGTCGCATAAATGCTACTACTGAGCTTTCGTCGATTCGTGTGTTTAGTTGGGCTTAATGTGTTAAGCCGCAAAATGGTAGTCACTGCTGTGGACTGTACTGTATGATCTAGCTTCCAATACATAGGCCAAGATCGTCACCTCGAGGCCTTAAACTGTTGTATTATCAGGGGAAAGGTTATGAATCTTTTAGAACCCCTTTTTCTTGTGCATTTAATTGGAATTTTCACATTCTCAGCTCTGAGATGTTATTGGCACATTGTAGGTAAATATTATGACTCTTTTAAGACCTACGGTTGCATTCTTGCATAGATTTTGGTCGAGTAGCATAGGCGATCAGCCGTTGTCTCTACTTGGAAAATATGCACAACCCCTTTACTTTAATCCTCAAAATCCGTAATGTTAATCCTCCAAAAGGATACTCTGATTTTTAAATAAGCATAAACAAATCGTATTTTCTAGCCGTGAAATTGGGGATGTCACAATATCAACTTAAAGTTGTAATGGGTCTTCGTGGGTTCCCCAGAATACCACATACCATACATACATATCAACTTAAAGTTGTAATGGGTCTATTTCACCCCTGAGTCCCTCCGACTCTCTGGGTCCCTTTCGACTCCCTAAGTCCCTTCTGACTCTTGAGTCCCTTCCAACTCTCTAAGTCCCTTCTGAATCTCTTGATATCTTTCAACCGGTACAGGTCTATTTCACCCCTACATTTAAGCATAAAGTCATATTAGAAAGACTCACAAAGACAACAAGCACATACATACATATTAGAAAGTGTCACAAAGATAATTATCATCCTACAACATAATCTAGCGGGCCATCATTGGTACCTTTGACCCACAAACACAGTGAAGAGACTCACATCAAACTGAAGATAACCAAAACTCACACATATGTTGCTGCTATGAAATCTCCTCACAATGAACCATTCAAAACCAACCTTAATCAATAATTAGAGTAATAGCCCATCATCAAAGTCCGTTTCTTATTTTCTTTCACTAAGGGTAAAAGAGCATATTACCCTTCAAAGGCTAAACCCACCTAACTTGGCCCAAAGCCCCAAATGACATACTTCTCATCTTGGGAGTAAGCCATGCATACATCATAACTACGCCTTGCATACCACAAATCCACAAAAAAGAAAACATGTATAATCCGTTATGTGATGCGTAGTGCTGCGTTACCCCTGCATAATCCAACTAATTCCAAATCGATTTTTAAGTTCTTAATACCTAAAGACCTCATGTGCAACTCTCAGATCTGACTCTATGGGACGTCAAAAGTCATAAAGTTCCTGACTTTATGACTATGCACGACTAGGGAGAGCCCAAAACCAAACCCTAGTTTTATAACTTCAGAAAATGACCAACAATTCGTACATGGGTGAAATGTAACCATCTAGATCCGATATTTATGCCATAAGAACCTCAAAACCATCAAGATATGCTAAACCTAAGTTCTGTAGTAGCTTCTACTCAAGAGAACCAAGACATGGGACCAAGAGCATGAAGTTTTTTAAGCTAACCAAGATCTAAGCAAGAGAATCATAAAGGTTCAATATTTATACCTCTTGAAGCTTACAAAGGTGATCAAGGTTCTGGATCTTTAAGATTCAAACTCACCAAGGCTCCTCCAATAGATTCCTTCTTGATAAGAACACACAAAAACCACACTAAGGCCTTAAACTGTCATAAATAGGGCTAGGGTTTCAAGTTGACCGAATGAGGGAGTGGATGTTAAAGGTAAGGCAGGTCTCAAGGACTTAAGGTCCTTAAAATAGGGTCCAAACCCTAAAAATCAGGGTTTAAGATCTTCGTGAGTACGCCCTGCGTACTTCCCATGTAGGCCCACCATACTCTAAGGGGTCCCCATCATACATATCATGCATGCCCTACATACAACCAAATCCAATTTCCAACTTAACTTAAAATAGTCATAACTTCTCTATTCCAGCTCTGTTATCAGTGTCCTTTATATGCACAAAAAGGTATTGAAGAACCCCCCTACAACTATATCCATTTACTTTTGACTTCCCACCAACCGAACTAAAACCAAAATCTACGCAAGAAGCTTGATTTAACTTTTCCCTTTCTACCCTTCGGTTCAGCGCTCAAATCAAAGGGTTTGGGCCTCACAACCAACATTATTAACCATGAACAATGCCTAAACTACCTTTCCTCAAAGCCCAAAACCATGTTCATGATCGAACTTCGGGTCACGACCCCGGATTAAGAAATGACCTGAAACAAGGTGTTACAACTCTCCCCCACTTTAATGAGATTTCGTCCTCGAAATCATTCATTACTATTGCTTCTGCTACACTAGCCGATCCATACCTAACTTCCTAAAATCCAATTAGGGCTGCGATGACACCTCATACTGATGACTGCCCTCAAATATTGAAATCAAAGCCCCAAGCCCCCAGCCTTAATAGAAATCATATACCCTGGCGAAGAAATGAATCTTGCCAAACCAACTTTAACCAATGAAAAGTAATCATCACCACACTGCCAAAAATCCAAAAACCTAATACCATGTATGACTTCCAAACAGATAGAACCATTCTGAAACACAGCCAAAAAATGACTTCAGTCCACAACTCGAACCAACAAACACCTTCTTCCTTGAGCTATCCACCTTATTCAAGAGGAACAAAACTCTTGAACATTCACCAATGTTGATAACCTTGTACCCAAAAGCAAGGGCGACTCCCAACACAAGTCTCAATCTTTGGTGTCATACCAGCATAAGGTCACATCCACACGTCGGCACCACGACTCTTCAACCAAGTGCCTACTGATAAATGCTACCCTAACCTACATGCCCTAAGAATTCAGATGTTTTATCGTTAAGCTCTACTAGTTCTATCTTGCTCTACGTCCCAATCCTGCTAGACACTATCGGGTCCTATCCTTATGAGTCACAAACCTACCAGTTCACGATACCTTGCGACACTAAGCAATCATCTTGGACACTAAGGTCATAAAGCACCCTGATCTTGCCATTATTCCATCACTGACTTGGGAATTCACCACCTCTACCTCATGCTCGGAGCATAACCTTAAATGACTGAAAGTTCCACTCACCCGAGTTATCATAACCAAATGGGTCTCGCCCACATGTCTCACCCAAGCTAGTACAACCAAACATGCCTTTCCCACAATCGGAGCCATATGAGTCTATCTATCGATAAGGCCTTACCATACCTCTACCCTAACCACGGACGACTAGATAATGACCACGAGCCTGACCCAAATTGAAGGAAGGTGGTGATCCCTTGACAGTCTTCCAACCATTTCCGCACGACCATACTCATTATAGCAAACACAACGACCAACCAGCAATATTGCCAAACATCTACTACTATCCTGGGCCCAACCCATGGTGTTACCAGCTAATCCACAAAGTCGAGCCATATTTAACATGAGTCGTAACCTCAGCCTACTTCCCCCAATCAAGTGTTCAAGTCGTGCTTTAAGCCCCAAAGCCTTCATCAGACAAGAACATGCATAGGTGTTCTACCATAACCCTCAACCTGAGCCTAGCCATGAGTCCATCATACACCACAGACGATGTTTCCTGTCCTCAATAAGATAACTTTGAATCTTCATCTCTTGCTTCTATGATCAAAACTAACCACTAAAATTATCCCTTGTATAATTCTTGACTCATACCCCAAACTAACCGGCTACTCACTTGCCTAGGGTGTGAAACTCCCCCACTTGGATTCAACTGCACTTTGCCAACCTCATAACTGATAGATTTCCGAATCATCTCACAACCCCAACTAACGATGAAGAACGACCAACTCTTTATCGGAACAGACAAATCACCAGTCCAACAACTCTTTTGCCAAAAGATTGTTGTACTCGGAACATCATCAATAGATAAATTTGATTTCTCTTGATAATCCCAATAGCTGAACAAATTCATGCGAACAATGCATCACTCACACCCAAGAATGATAGATCACCACCGCCACACCCTACTAATGGTAGTGGTTGGTTCAAAAGGCTAATCAACCATCATCTGATATCAAAATAGAGTGACACAAATACCTCTAAAATATGACTGCTATAATGTACCAAAAAAATTTGTTTTCATTTTAAATAAAACATCAAGCAAACATATTTTGTAAAACCAAAGGGAAATCATAATGTATTCATAATCGTCCAAAACACATCAGAGTCAAATAAGTGGAAAATCATGGCGTGTGCGATGCGATCATCCTGAGCTCTTCCCCTTTGATCCGGAAGTTCCTGAAACATAAAATAAAAACTGTAAGCACGAAGCTTAGTGAGTTCCCCAAAATATAGCATACCATACATATCTGCTAGTTTAAGGCTACGCCTAGTTTATTTCACCCCCAATTCTATTTCAACTCATGCATCCGGCCAAGCCATACTAGGTATATTTCACCCCCGGGTCTATTTCACCCCCGAGTCTATTTCAACTCATATGTCAGCACAAGGCTGTACCGGGTCTATTTCACCCCACATACATATAGAAAACAAGCATACAAGCATATTACACAAACAATAGGAGTCACAAAGACTACAAGCATATAACATAGCCTAGTGTCCTATAGTATAGTGAGCAAACTCACCTCAGTATGCTGTCAATAAATAGATGCTCGGGCTGCTGAACTGGAGAATCCCTGCACTAACCAACCAAATAAATCCCTAATTAATAATTGGGTCATAGTCCATAACCGAGAATCTGGTTCATTGGTCCAACGCCCAAGGTAAAAGTCAATTTTACCCTTTCCTCACTTGGCCCAATATCCGAGGCTCAAACTCAATGGTACTAAAAGCCTAATAGTGGCCTAATTTCCTAAAGCTTATCTAAAGCCCAATATGGACCCAAATCTCAAAAGGACCAAAGTCTAACAATAGCCTAAAGTCAGAAATACTAGTGGCCCAACAAGGCCCAAAACCCTAATAGTCCAAATATGGCCCAAACCGAAAAGCCCAAGACCAAGCCTAGTACGTTGCGTGTACCAGATGTATGCCCGACGTAATAGGGAGCATGCCTGATCGGGGAATCGAACGCGTACATGTATTCTATGCTTTCATATGCCCAACATACGCGCCCATTAAGCATTTTTCCATTAAGCACTTAATGCTTGCAACCAGATGTCCAAACTACACATCCAAGCCTTGTGGAAAGACTTAATCAATAAAGTCATTAACTTGGAGCCTTTGGATGGCTCAAATGAACTCAAACCCTAGGTTTAGCATTCTACTTTCACCAAAAGGAGATAAACAAATGTATGGTTGATCCACAACCATCAAGATGTTAACTTTATGGACGAGGGACCTTAGAAACATCAAGAGAAGCAACTCCTAACTTTTGGAGTGGAAGAAACCCACTAGATCTCATTCATAGGACTAAAAAGTTGCCAAAACTCCATAAAGACTAGATCTAAGCATACAATGAGCAAGTTCCAAGCTTTATACCTTAATGAAACTGGAAATGATGATTGAAATCTAGATCTACAAGCTCTCCCTTGATCAAAGCTCCTTCTTCAAATCTATTCTTCATCAAAGCTCACCAACACACACTAAACATACACACAAAGAGGGTCAAATCTTCTCTAGAGGGGCTAGGGTATTGAAATGAGGCTCAAAGGGTAATGGAGGTTGGGAAATGAGGGGATTGTGGGTCATAATGCTGCTTAAATAGGGTCTAAACCCTAAATGTCCCATGGGTGCATACGGCCAACGTACTCCAACTTTTTTAAAATGGCAACAATGCCCCCTAGAGATCAAATTTGCAAATTATTTAAACACCAAGTGTCCAAATGAAAAGTACTTTGAATCGGGTGTTACAGTTATCCCCCACTTGAGTCAGACATCATCCTCGAAACTCGCTACCGCAAATAACTCTGGGTAATGCTCCTTCATCTTGTCCTTAGGCTCCTACATTCACTCAGAACCCTTTCGGTGCAGCCAGTGCACCTTCACAAATACCACAACCTTGCTCCTCTAGGTTTTAGTTTTCTGGTCAAGGATCGCCACCAGTGTCTCAATGTAATTCAGGCGGTCATCCACTTGAATATACTCTAATGGAACCACTACAGAATCATCAACCAAGCACTTCCATAACCGAGAGACGTTAAAAGTCTTGTGAAGATGACTGGACTCGTCCAGTAGAACCAAATGATATGCCACCCTGCCCACTCGAACTGAGGCCTTGAAATGACCAATATACATGGGGCCCGACTTACCCCGCTTCCAAATCGTATGACATCTTTCCAAGATGAAACCTTCAGGAGTATCATATCCCCAACCTATAGCTCCAAGTCCGACTGGTGTCTATCCGCATAACTCTTATGCCGAGTCTGATTTGTCTGAATTCTGTTGTGAACCTCCTGAATCAACTCCGTTGGCTAGAGTACTACCTCAGTACTCCTCATGACCTGCTGACCGACCTCTCCCTAATATATTGGGGTCCTACACTTCCTCACGTAGAGCATCTCAAAAAGAGTTTGATCAGTGTTGGTGTGAGAACTTTTTTTTACGAAAATTCCAACCAAGGAAGATACGTATCACAACTACCGCTAAAATTCATAACACATGCCTGCAACATATCCTCCAAAGTCTGGATAGTCCGTTCACTCTGTCCATCAGTCTGTGGGTGGAAAGTCGTGTTGAAATGCAAAACAGTACCTAACTCCTCATGGAATCTATTCAAAAATCTAGAAGTAAACCGAACATCCTTATCACAGACGATAGAAACCGACACCCCATAACGTTCCACCACCTCCCAAATGTAGATATCGGCTAGCTTCTCCACTAAAATACTCTCCTTGATCATAATGAAATGCGCGCTCTTGGTCAACCGATCCACGATGACCAAAATTGAATCCACTTTGCGCGTCGTCCGGGGTAACTTGGTGCTGAAAACCATCGTAATCTCTTCCCATTTCAAAATGGGATCTCCCAACGACTACATTTTTTCGTGAGGTCGCTGATGCTTGGCCTTGACTTTCCTAAAAGTCAAGCACCTCTCCACATACCAAGCCACATCTTGCTTCATGCATGGCCACCAATAGTCAAGCCGAAGATCTCTATACATCTTTGTTGCTCTGAGATGAATAGAGAATCTCGACTTGTGTGCCTCCTCCATCAAAACCTAATGAGCACCACCCTAGTATGGAACCCACACCCTCCATTGAAGGGTCAATATCCCTTGACTATCCTAATCAAAGGAAGACGCCTGACCCACAATGCGCTCATTCTTCCAGTGTTCTTCCTTCATATGCTCGACACGAGTCACTCGAATCTGCTCTAGAAGTGAGGTAAACAGTGTCATCCTTAAATGCATATATGTAATTGGGGCAGCAACCGCCTTGCGGCTGAGAGCATCAGCCACCACGTTGGCCTTCCCCAGGTGATAAAGGATCTCACAATCATAATCCTTCACCACATACAACCGTCTACGCTACCTCATATTCAGATTTGGCTGATACATCAAATACCTCAGGCTCTTGTGATTCGTATAGATAGTACAACAGACCCCATAGAGGCAAATGTCGTCAAATATTGAGGGAAAATACCACAACTCCTAACTCCAAAGTGTGTGTAGGGTAATTCGCCTCATGAGGCTTTAGTTGCCTCGAAGCATAAGAGATCACATGACCGACTGCATTAGCATTGCACCCAAACCCATGATTGACGCATCATAATACACTAAAATATCATCTACAACATCCAGTAGAATCAGAATCGGCACCTCACACAATTTTTGCCTCAAAGTCTTAAAAGCTTCCGGCTGCTCAGGCCCCCAACGAAATGTGATGGTCTTGTTCGTCAACCAGGTCAAAGGAACCTCTATCTTGGAGAAATCCCGAATGAATCTACAATAGTAACCAACCAATCCAAGGAAACTTCGAATCTCAGATGGAGTCCTCGGAACCTCCCATCTCATAACCGCCTCAACCTTGGCCGGATCGACCAAAATTTCGTTTTGGTTGACAAGGTGCCCTAGAAACTAAACCTCATGCAACGATAACTGACACTTGGATAACTTCACATACAATATATCTCTCATCAGAGTCGCTAATACCTCCCTCAGATGCTCCTCATGTTGCTCTTGGATCTTGGAATAGATCAGGATGTCATCAATAAACACAATCACACAACGACCCAATATAGGCCTGCATACGCGATTCATGAGATCCATGAATGCGGATGGAGCATTTGTGAACCCGAAGGGCATCACGATGAACTTGTAATAACCATAAAAATTATGGAAATCCATCTTTTGCTTATCCTCCTCTATCACCCTCATCGAATGATAACCTAAACATAGAACAATCCTATAAAACCAAGATGTACCCTGAAACTGGTCAAATAAATCATTAATCCTTGGGAGTGGGTAACGATTCTTCACCATTAGCTTATTCAGCTCCTGGTAGTCGATACACATCCAATGAGACCCATCCTTTTGATGGGTTTTATACAAACAATCCTATGTGTACATGCAACCCTAGCATTGGATCTATGTTTTCACTATTAGATACACAACATTATGAATACATGATAAAACCCTAATCATGATTGCTATTTTTGAAATTAACCAAGAAGGTTAGATTACATACCTCTTGTTGTTATATTGTAATAACAACTTAACTCTTTAAACCCAAAGTCTTGAAAGCAAGCACCACAAGTGTAGTGCCTCTAATGGCTCACAAACACCAAGAGCAAATGGAGAAGGTATAAAGAGATAGGAGAGGTATAAGAATTCGTCCCTAGATGCTCTAGGGATCAAGTGCACGAATTCCTAAGGCCTTAGGGGTCTTTATATTGGGTTAGGATTAGGGTTTCAGTCCTTATCCTTATCCAGTTACTTGCCCACCAAGCAACCACAAGATAAGCCTTGAAAACCATTATCTCTTGGACCTTGGACGATTTCAAGGATATCCTTATCCTGAATTCGTCCATCCTTTAACAAGGATAACCATTGCGCTATTTTGCAACTATCACATAATTACAATTCAGCCCCTCTAGTTTAATTAATTACATTTGATCACAAAATTAATTCTTAATTAATTATTGACCAATATTAATTAAACAAATATGATTTATCCTTTAATATATTATTCTTATAACATATTAATAAATCATAATAACCTCTTTCTCTATTATTTCTCCAGTCAAGTTGCTTTGGTGAAGGCAACCCAAAAGGACCATGCACCATCGGGTCAAGTACATACCAAAATAGTTATGGACTTAGACACTAATCCAACAGTCTCCCACTTGGATAAGTTTAACAACTATTCTGCGTATGACTTCAGATCCTGATCTGCAATCATAGCTTTCCAAAACCGCTGTCAACTCTGATCCTATCAGATACGTGTGTCCTTAGATAAGGGATCATATATTCCTCCATTCTAGATATCATATGAGATATGATTTCAAATCATTCTCTTTGTACTATATCTCGATTCCCGAGTTATGACGACTGACTAATTGAACAAATCAAATTAGCCCTAGCCCGACCGAGCATTTACGTTTGTCATCACTAAACCATCAAGGGGCCCAAAGATATCGCTTTTATCCTTCTTTGAATAAAAGGAACGGATAAACTTTGATACAATGCTCGCTTGCACTCACTCACCGAATCACACACAATAATATGTTTTATAACACCAAGTTACTAGCGCGTTTACATATTATCAATGTGCAACCGATTCGCAAGATACAACTCACACATCTCAGTTTCAAGAATATAAGATGTTATCGTCTCACCAATCACTCGTGATACAATCCATGGAGTGATCCAAGTGAGCGTGGGTTTAATCCAATGCTCAAATCATATTCATAAGCACTCATGAATGTTGCAGCAAACATTTGCTTATGTCTAATACTCTTTTAGACAATCCACACACCAATTCACGATAGTCTTCATTCATATCTACTTCCAACATATGAACGACTGTGGCACGTTCGAATAATTCGATTATTCTTAATAAACTCAATTATTCTGGAAGTCAAAACATGCAAATGTGAAACACAAGAATAATACTAATCCCATATGGCCTCAATCCTTTGAGCATAAATAAAACACCTTTTATTTATCACCATATTGATTACTCATTATTTGTCGTTTCGGTTAATCAACTTCTTACTTGAATTACAACACTTGTCCCATGCTCCTGGCATGCACACAATGTTTACCTATGGTTCTTATTTTGTGAAATAGAACACATTTCAATCATTCTCATTTCACAACTCCAAATCCTTTTTCCATAAGTTAAAGAATATCAAATTCTTTCTACTTATAGAATATGCTAGATTCTAACATTTTATGCAACTTATCCTTTCGTAATGTCACTGCACCAAAGTCACAAAGACTATTGCTAATGATATTACAAAGTTTTCTAACGGAGATTGTTACAAGTCAATTCCTTAGATATGATGTCTCTCACTCAAAGTACATTCCTTTGAACATCCTTTTGCATAAAAGTTTCTAATCTAGTCATATATTATCGATATTTCAATTCCCAATGTGGATACATTTCCATATTTTCCATATGACAACTTATTCTTAATAGAATCTTATCTATTTATAATAATGTCGCCATGGTCCATCCAATATGAAACATTTCCACAATTTCCATATGACAACTCATTCTTAATAGAATCTTTTCTATAATAATGTCGATATGGTCCATTCAATACCATGCTTCCAACTACTCACAAGCAACCAATCCTCGTCGAACTTTGGATTGTCCTTTGATAGTTGTTTAATTATTTTAGTCAAAACCAATTCTTGTCATTTTTCCTTCTAAATGCGCTAGACATTTGGAAAATTTTAGAATGGTCAAGCATTTGCAATCGATCCTTTACCCGAAGCGTATGGGACACGATGCATAATGTTTTATTAGCTATGTTCTCAAAATTCGAATTATGAAGAGGAATGCTGTAATCATAATCGAATTTTTAAGAACACACTATGTACCTTTAACATTTCTCAACCTAATCCTTTAGATTTGAAATGAAGCATAATATTCTCTCCCTTAATTATAGCAAAACAACTATTCCATCCTTACAACTTTGCAAAGAATGACTCTTGTTTTCTATAATTAATATTGCCAACTTGCAATACTTTCCATAATCATACAATCATAACTTTTATGCTCCCACTATCATGATGATTACTATAAAACATAACACTTATGCTCCCACTAGCTTCGACATGTATTCATAAACATCTTAACTTTCAGAAAAAAACAATACCTATTGAATTTCTTAAGTTCATGTTTTTAATACTTAATGCTTTGATAATCCTTTATCAAGGCTTCTTGAACTTATACACCTTTGCCGTAGATAGTTCATATGTGTGTCTAAACAATTAAGACTAACTGCCAAACCTCATAACTCAAATCATGGAAAGGGATACTGTAACCATGATCGAATTTGAGAATGCAATTTTACAATCACTATCTTCTTAAAATCTTTCTTAGTGAAAGCATTTCTTCACAATCATTTTCATGAAGGAGGAAACCTTATGACACTTAGATTTAAACGGTGTATGTGTTCCTATCCATGTGAATTTGTTAAAACCAAAGTTTACGACAAATTCAAACTCATATGGATCGAAATTTCTTAATCTTGATTTCTTGCCTTATGGTAGCACAACTGCCCACCATATCTTCCAAGTAGTTAAACAGCTCACCCTTTCCTATCAATGTACCTTTCATTGATTAAGGTGCCTTGCCTTTTATGCGTTCAAATGAGAACTCATAGACATAATTAACTCAATTGGAACGACATAGAAATAAAAAAATGTCAACACGATAGGTTGTAAACCACAACTCGTGTGCTAGTGATGATTGGTAAGGTTTATTTGATTTGTTCTTGAAACTTTTCAAGACCAATAAGACTCCCACTGACTCCTTGACATATAAGAATCTCTTGTCAACAACCATTTCTTGACAAACAAATATTCAAGAGTTAGTGTAGCTTTTATCAAAACACTTCATAAATGGGACCTAGTTGGTCTTTGTCTTATCCAAGACATCACAACTTTCCACATTTGATGAATGTTATAAACCTTCTTAATATTTTTCACTCAATGTCACTATCTTAACTTTAAGACTTGTTATTGGAATGAAGTATGATAGACTTCTTGATTTAACCATTTCTTCAATCCTGGATTCCTCTTCTTAAACATACAATTTTACTAAGACTCACTTAGAGGATCAATTGAGATATGGTTCTCAATCATTAAGTCCTATCATAAAGCATAAAAGGTACTCTCCCTTCTTCTTAGAATGGAGAAACTTTTATCTTTCTGCCTACTTGATTCTTCTTATTCGTTCTGCTTTTGATTTAAACTTTTTCAATCAATTCAGAATTACACTTAATCTTGTAAGTATAATCATATTTACTTCACCTTTAGTAAATCATGACAAATATCTTTGTTACTCTTATGGTGTACTTGATCAACACGCCACTTTGTGTATTCGATCTCCAAGTCCTTCACTTGACACTTTTTCAATGAATTTGTCTAATTTCCAAATATGAAATTTCTCATTCATCGTGCAACCAAGTTGCATGATTCCAAGTTTCTGTCCAATTGAAACTTGGGCGATAAGAAACTCTCCCTATTTGGTAGACTTTCCATAAATAACATAAAAAGAACCAAATCCATTATTGTTAATAATAGAAACATCCAAACATCAATTTTTCATATACGCCATTGCAAGGATAATATAAAATCAAAATTTATTTTATTGCCGAAAATTTTTGTCCTTACAATGCAATTCATTGAAAAACTATGCTAATACATCTTTCTTAGCAATATAATTCTAACTCTAAGTAGTAGCTAAAGAATCTAATCTTCGAGAAATGCGATCGAAATCCATTCCTTCACGGTTAGATTTTGCTCACTTCTTCCCTTAAGCTTCCTTTCTTTTCTTCGATCTTACAAAACATCAATTGTAATCTTATGTATTAAGAATCTAGAGTAGAAGCTTAAAAGAGGTAGTTAATGGATTTTACCTATATTAGAGCCATACGTTTCGACTCTCCCATCTCTTAGATCTCTTAGGTAAATGGGGTGGCTTCGTCTCCAATGCCCTTTCTCTTGGCAATAAAAGCAGATTGACTCTCTTGGAACAGGACATGGAACTACCTCAGACATTGCCTTTCTCTTATGATCAAACTTTTCGATCATAGCATGTCTTTCGTTGCCATTGTCTATATCCATAGAGGTCTTGAAGACAGATTCACCAATTACTTTGCTTTTCTATTGCGCCAAACCATTGCTGATTCAACAGCAATAAGCATATAGGTGAGATCTATAAGGGTCACGTCGCGGTTCATCATATAGTACTCTCTTACGAACTCACTATATGAGTTAGGAAGTGAATGAAGAACCCAATCAACAGCCATTTCCTCACAGATGACGGATCCCAACATTCTTAACCTATCAATGTGTGACTTCATCCCTAGGACGTGTCCACACACCGACTTTCCTTCTTTATGTTTACTTGCCAAAAGGGCTTGAGTGATCTTGAAATTTTCAAGCCTTTGAACTTGTGGGTTAGGGATAATAATTGGAGGAGGAGGAGGAAGTGAAGTATGATCTCTTGTTCCTTGATCGGATCGTGGAATATCATCTTCATGTGGAAAGCTTGTTCCACGGGATTTGGGAAGACCATAGTTGTCAAACTTTGACATCTACAAAACGGGAGAAAACGAATTCAAGTTAGTTGATTGATAGAGTCCTTAGTAATCACCCAAATGAGATACTAAGGCTAGGACCCAACACAATATTCTACAACTCGGGAGAGGGATGCCGTAACCCAAATTGCAGAACATTTGAAGGTAAGTGAATGACGATTCACTAATTTCCACCATGAAAAACGAAAAAGAAATTTTAAGTTTTAAAACTATGAAAGCTCCTAGATCGTTTGAGATTCATTGAAATTTCAATGGCATGTTTAAATCTCGATATGCCCCTCTTGTTTGTGACTAGGATGCCGAGGATCACAAAGCGGGTGTGAATAACCATGCAAACTTACATGGTGCCCCCACATGTTACAGTCATCTATTCGATGTGCCGGTGAACCACACACGCTCCACCGAACTATGACAAACATTGAGTCACCCTTTGCTACCTTCGCTTAGAACCATTTAGTGTGCCCGTAAACCACACACGCTCCACTAACGTCTTCGCAAGGGTACAAAGTGTAATTTCATGGAATTGCATCAATTCACTTTTGCCTAAGTAACTAAGATTGGGAATTTGTAAAAAATTTAGTTACTTTTGTACTTCATTATACTTATAATGGAAGGTTTTTGTCCTATCCTACCCGTTCAGCTAACGACCCTCCACTAGTCAAGAGTGCGGTGGGTAAGAGTGGATACTCATTCAATCGCCATTTTATAGGCAATTTCCTTAAACACCCCTTATAGACCAGCTTCGTGAATGAGGCCTACTAACGGTAAGACTGACTTTTACTTATACATATATATAATGTTAGACTTTTAATGTTATATATAGTATAGGGTGTGTTTTACACTTTAAAAAATACTAGGTGGTCAAATATAACAATTATACTTTTAATTGTAAACCAAAACTTTTATGGATTTATTAAACTTCTTTTAATTATACACCTTAATTAATTAATAAAACCATAAGGGTGTGATTTGAACTTTTCAAAACAATACTAGAGTTTTAGAATTTAACATTCCTAAATTAAACTTTTAAATTCCAAAACTTGAGGGCAAGTTTTGAAACATTTCAAAACATTTCAAAACATTAGGGTTTAGAATTTAAATATGCATCAAAATTAAACTTTTAATCAAAATTTAAATTCCAAAACTTGAGGGCAAGTTTTGAAACTTTTCAAAACAATTTAGTTTTAATTTCTCTTAAAAATTTTCGAATTTATGACATATAAATTAAAATTTTAAATATTAAAAACCTTGATTTAATAATTATCTTGAATTAGACTATTAATTTAATTATTAAATCATAAGGGATTATCTAAATCATGAGGATAATTACCATTTATACATTTAAGATATCCTAATCCCTTAATTATCTCCCTAGATCTCGAAATTAAGGATAGGATAATGCAAAATCTATAATTACCATATATAACAATTAGAAGATAATTACAAGATATGGGATAATCCAAATCCCTAAAATTTAGGATCTTATCTTGGGGAGGAGGCCAAATTTCGAAAATCAAGGGATTAAAACAAACCCTAGATTTTGAAATTTAAGGGTTTAAGGAAAGGATTTGAAGATCTTATTCAAACTCTTGCAAATTAGGGTTTGCAAACCCTAATCTTGAAAATCCTAGCCACCTAGGGTTTATTGGTCATAAACCCTAATATGTCAAGTTCATACAATTGAATAAACTAATTGAAAACAAGTTAACCAAAGGCTCTGATACCACTGATTGGTTTTATACAAACAATCCTATGTGTACATGCAACCCTAGCATTGGATCTATATTTTCACTATTAGATACACAACATTATGAATACATGATAAAACCCTAATCATGATTGCTATTTTCGAAATTAACCAAGAAGGTTAGATTACATACCTCTTGTTGTTATATTGTAATAACAACTTAAATCTTTAAACCCAAAGTCTTGAAAGCAAGCACCACAAGTGTAGTGCCTCTAATGGCTCACAAAGACCAAGAGAAAATGGAGAAGGTATAAAGAGATAGGAGAGGTATAAGAATTCATCCCTAGATGCTCTAGGGATCAAGTGCACGAATTCCTAAGGCCTTAGGGGTCTTTATATTGGGTTGGGATTAGGGTTTCAGTCCTTATCCTTATCCAATTACTTGCCCACCAAGCAACCACAAGATAAGCCTTGAAAACCCTTATCTCTTGGACCTTGGACGATTTCAAGGATATCCTTATCCTTGAATTCGTCCATCCTTTAACAAGGATAACCATTGCCCTATTTTGCAACTATCACAT
This sequence comes from Lactuca serriola, assembly GCF_051521515.1. NCBI lineage: Eukaryota > Viridiplantae > Streptophyta > Magnoliopsida > Asterales > Asteraceae > Lactuca > Lactuca serriola. The sequence goes on from NC_136409.1 coordinate 36,655,411, forward strand.
AATTACAATTCAGCCCCTCTAGTTTAATTAATTACATTTGATCACAAAATTAATTCTTAATTAATTATTGACCAATATTAATTAAAAAAATATGATTTATCCTTTAATATATTATTCTTATAACATATTAATAAATCATAATAACCTCTTTCTCTATTATTTCTCCAGTCAAGTTGCTTTGGTGAAGGCAACCCAAAAGGACCATGCACCATCGGGTCAAGTACATACCAAAATAGTTATGGACTTAGACACTAATCCAACACCTTTTTCTTCACAAACAAGATATAAGGTGCTAACCGATAAAATGATTTGGCTATCAAAGCCGCACCAGGAACCAAGTCGATCTGAAATTCCATTTTCCTCTCCAGAGGAAGCCCAAGTAAATCCTCAAGAAACACATCCGGGTAATCCTGAACATTCGGTATATCATCCACATTCGCCTTACCCTTCTTCCAAGTATCGATCATAAAGGCAACAAATGCCGAACAACCCCACTGAAGATAGTGTCTGGCCCTAGCTCCTAAACATAGAACCAGCCCACGGTGAACATGCTCCCCATAAATCACCAACTCTGCCTCACTTGGAATCCGAATACACACCAACTGATGTTCACAATCAATCATTTCCGCATTGGGGCTCACCTAATACATCCCTACAATAACCTTACTCTCATTCAGAGGAATATGAACCAAATCAATCAGACACCGCTCACTAAACAACTCCAATACACAATCCCGATGAACCCTCAATACTTGTACAGGACGATCATCAGCAATCTCAATCTCTAATGGATAATCCAACTCCCTTGGAGAATCGGAAAACCTCTTGCTGAGCACCAGAGATACAAAGGATCGGGTAGCCCCTGAATCAAACAAAACTAAAGCAGAGATACTATTCACAAGGAACAATCCTAAAACAAAACAAACAAATATAATCAGGAAATCCAACATAAATAAAGAGATTAGGAGAAGATGCATAATCGTCACTACATCAAGTGTTACACGAGCCTCCTCGGTTGTCAGCTGAAATTCCCTGCTCCTTACAACAGGCACTTTCACCTTGCCTTGATGGTCATTTGTGATCCTCAAGGTGGTCGGAGCGGGTGCTCCAACTGGTCCTGCCACTGCTAAACTTGGACAATCGTCCTTTTTATGGCCCTATGATTGCAATGAAAGCAAATCAGACTCGATCCCTGGGTGGTGGCTGTGCAATCTCGACTAAAGTGCCCAGACTTGCCGTACGTGTAGTAGCCTGAACCACTTTCCCTACAAGCTCCATCGTGCCTCCTGCCGCACTTGTCAAGGCAGCCCCGACCTTGCTGACCTCTGGATCTCAAATCAAAAACCTTGGGCCTCTTTACCGAACCCTCAGAACCATGAACCTAATATGGCTTCCTCTTCTTCTCCATCTCCAAATCAATCTCCCTCACTTTGGACCTCTCCACCATGTCATCCAATGTCTTGCAACTGGATATACTCACAAACTGTCTAATATCTCTCCTCATCATATCATGATATCTCGCCTTCTTCATCTCCTTGTCCACCACATATTGCAGAACTAATAACGCCCTCTCACAGAACATATCAGTGATCTCTGCTACCATCTTAGTAGTCTGGCAAAGGTCCTGAAACTCCCTTGCACTATTGGACCTCAATCACAGGTGCAAACTCAGCCCATAATCTCGTCACAAAATTCTCTCAAGTCATCGACTCAACTGCGTCACCTCCCAAGGCATGTCTAACCTCCTCCCACCAATCTCGAGCTCTGTCTTTCAGAAGACAAAAAGCAAGTCTAACTTTTTCGCCTTCGGGGCAACAACTAGTATAGAAGGCATTTGTGTCACCCGCTAACCAACACCTGCTCTCAATCAGGTCCTTCTTCCCGAGGAACTCTGGAACCCCACAATCCCGAAACTCACGGAAAGTCAAAGTGCGAGCTCCCATCATCTCCGTCATCTCAAAATGAAAAGCACCCAAGCGCTCATCCAGAATCACGATGATACCCTTCTAGATTGTACCGAAAATCACAAGAGTCTGATCAAGCTTACAACGGGTAATCTCTGATTAAATGAATTAGCGCATATGATCATCCATATGTCTGGCTCCAGAGCCTGAACCCGAACCACTGCCCGAACCTCCTCGTGTGGCCACCATACTAAAAATAGACTATTCAACTCATCAAAACATATATACACACAATGAGGAATCCTACATTCTACAAGTCTACAGGTATCATCGTGTCTTTCCTTAAATCGAGTGTGGATCCTCTGCTTCCAGTAGTACGAGCCTATACTACCTTCCACATCTATACGTACTTTCTATAAGGATCGCCCCAGGTCCTCCAAGTCACTCCCTTATTAAACCAAACAATCCTCCATAAGACAAGGCTCTCAACACCGAATCACCTCCTAGGTTTTCCTAGGGCAACCACCATACTACTCTCCGCCATCAATTGTAGATGGAAATCCCCTAACGCCCTCTAACTAGCATACGAATACAACTACATAACCCCGAGACCAGATAATTCTTCGAATGAAAGGTCTCACACCACAACGGTTGGACTCAAACAAGAGCTACACAATAGAGTTAAACCTAACCTTCTAAAGTTATCTAGTCACAATAATATGTAACTTAGAATAATTTCTTACTACTTAGCTAATGTTAATAGGGACGCTTAGAAGCATAAAGCAAGCAACATCCGAGTATCGAGTAATCGGAATAAAAGCATAACCTAAACAGACCATCTTATCATTGACTGATAAGTACTAGCTTGCAAGATCCTTAGCCCTAATCTAGCATGCGATTCACAGATTAACAATTCAAAGCATAACACATAACATGTATGGGTATTTGGGAAAACTTACTTGAGCTCGGTCAATTGCATGCACCACACCCCCTTTTTTTATTATAAAGCCTTTTTTATAAAACATTTATTTTTATGAAAAATCTACCAAACCCTCAGTTTGAGTTCAGACATACCCGAGAGTATGCCTGAATCCGTCAAACCAAGGCTCTGATACTAACTTCTAACGTCCCAAAATTCAAAACCAATTTTTTTTGTTTTCATATTAAATAAAAAGATCAAACAAACATGTCTAGTAAAACTAAAGCGAAATCATAATGTATTCAAAATCATCTAAAACACATCAGAGTCAAATAAGTGTATAATCATGGCGTGTGCGATGCGATCATCCTGATGTCTTCCTCTTCGATCCGGAAGTACCTGAAACATAAACTAAAAATTGTTAAATGTAACTTGAGCATTTAAATCTTGTTCATGGAGCATTTGGAGCACTTGGAACTCAATGGAAAACTTGGGGTTCATGGAGCATGTTACAAAGGAACGGATCTTTTGAGAGAGGAATGGATCATCAAAAGGAACTGATCAAGTGCCAAAGGAACGGATCGTGTACAAGGGGGTGTGGAGCACCTGGAAGAAGTTTGGAGCACTTGGAAGAGGTTTGGAGCACTTTGAAGGGATATGGAGCTACAAGGGGTCCTCTTGCACCATCTTGTTCTCCTATTACGTCATGACACTTCTTGTTGCGCCATGCATGTGCCTGTTGCTCCATGGTGATATTGTTGCTCCAAGATTAATGTTTGTGCACCATACTTGATGCTCTCGTGCCATTTATATCCCTGTTGCGCCATCTAGGTTTGTTGCGCCATGAAGAAGTTGGTTGTCATCATGGACCATCTTGGTACATGATGCGCCATATTGATTATTTTGTTGTGCACTGTTGATCAAAGTATGCCTAGAAGATGATAATGCTTAAGAATGTTCCAGAAGATGCTGCATGGCGGATTGTGATTGGTTGACACCTTTCATGGGCCTATGGGCCAATGGGCTTGACCCATTATGGTTTTAGCTCTGATCCCTCAAGTATAAATAAGGATGAATGCTAGGTCATTTTGTATCTTGAATTCTATAGTGATATGCGAATCTCTATGAAATTATACTTATAAACTCTATTTGATAGCTCTGAAATAAAGAATGCTCCCCTCCTCCCAGTGGACGTAGGTCACCTTGACCGAACCATGTAAATATTGTGTCTTGTGTGCTTTTGATTTTGCTAGTTATCCGTTTTACTTCCTAACAAGTGGTATCAAAGTTGTGGGTTGTATTCCTATGATTGAAGATGTCTACTCACAAGTTTGATTTGGAGAAGTTCAATGGTTCAAATGACTTCAATTTGTGGAACGTGAAGATGAGGTCTCTTATGGTTCAACAAGGATGTGCGACAGCACTGGAAGAAGAGACAAAAATGCCAAAGGACATGGTAGCTGAGAACGAGGAGGATATTCTGACGAAGGCACATAATGTCATTATGTTGAGCTTAATATATGAAGTATTGAGGGAGGTCGTGGATGAAACAACTGCTTCTGGGCTCTAGGATTAACTTTGTGACAAGTACTAGAACAAATCAATGACGAACAAGTTGTATCAGAAGCAAAGGGTGTACACTCTCAAAATGTCAGAAAGTACCCAAGTGAACGATCATCTAGATAACTTCAGTCGCATCATCTTGGATCTACAAGAGGTTGACATGAAGATTGAAGATGAAGATCCGACACTCATTCTCTTACGTTCTCTTCCTAACTCATATGGTAATTTCGTTTATACCATGCTCTATGGTAGGAAAATGATCACCATGAATGATGTGAAAGACTCTCTTATGTCCAAGGAACTGAAAAGAAAAGTTTCAGATTGAGAGGGGGTGTCCAGTTCCGACTTGTTTGCAGGGAGAGGGAGGACAGAAGAGAGGAAAGGGGGAACACAGGGAGATCATGTTCAAAATTGAAGTCTAAAGGTTTATCGAACATGAAATGTTTTAGTTGTAAGGAGAAGGGGCACTTCAAGTGAAATTGTACACAGCTAAAGAATGGGTAGTCCAAGAGTGAATCAAGCAACAATAACAATGATGATGTGGTTCAAGAAAGTTCTAATGAAGGGTATGATGGTGATGTACTGACTGTGAGTACATCAAGTTCTACTGATGCTTGGATATTGGATTCTGGAGCATCCGATCACATGACGCATAATCGGGATTTTGTCGACACCTTCAAAGAGTGGGATGGAATATGTAAGATGGGTGATGATTGGATGAGCAGTATCAAAGGTAGTGGCACAGTGCAGATCAAGATGCATGATGGTATGGCTAGGAAGTTAGATTGCTGGTACATTCCAAAACTTTGGAAGAATCTAATTTTTCCTGGCACATTGGCAAAGAATGGGATGAGGTATGCTGGTGAAGATGACTGGGTCAAAGTGACCAAAGACTCTCTAGTTATAATGAAAGGGAAGATAAATCGTGGAGAGATATATATCCTATAAGGCAATACGATTATGGGAATGGTGGGTATCTCCCAATCCTTAAATGAAGTTGATGACAAGACAGAGTTATTATATCGTAGGTTGGGGCACATGAGTGAGAAAGGCATGTCGGTTCTAATTAAACAAGGATTTCTTGGTGGAGAGGCTACTGGAAAGATAAAGTTTTACGAAGCTTGCGTCAAGGGAAAGCATCGCAAAGTGAAGTTCAGTACCGGTCAACACACAAGCAAGGAAATCCTGGAGTATGTTCACTTATATATGTGGGGTCCTACACCAGTGAAGTCTCAAGGAGGATGCTCATAATTTGTGACATTCATTGATGACTATTCAAGGAAGGTTTGGTTGTACTTTCTAAAGAGCAAAGATGAGGTGTTTGGGAAGTTCAAGGAGTGGAAGACCATGGTTGAAAAAAGGATGGGAAAATAGGTCAAGACCCTGAGGACTGACAATGGGTTAGAGTTCTGCAATGCTCCATTTGATAATTTATGCGAGGTAGAAGGTATTGTGAGGCACCGCACTGTACGAGACACACTACAACAAAATGGAGTGGTAGAAAGAATGAACCAAACACCCATGCAGCGAGCAAGGTTCATGTGGATATTTGCTAACTTATCCAATAAATTTTGGGTAGAAGCAGTTAACACTGCTTGCCATCTGGTGAACAGATCACCATCAACAACTATTAACTTGAAGACTTGTCAAGAGGTATGGTCCGGGAAACCCTCTGACTATTCTGGTTTATGTATATTTGGAAGCCCCACATATGCTCATGTGAATGATGGTAAACTTGAGCCAAGGGCAATGAAGTGCGTATTTCTAGGATACACGACATGAGTAAAAGGTTATCTACTTTGGTGTATAGAATAAGGAAGAACTCCTAAATTTATCATGAGCAGAGATGTGACCTTTGATGAATCTGCCATGGGTAACTAGGGGGAGGTGATACAAGTCAAGCAGGGAACAAAGATCAGGGTGCTAACTAGAAGGTGGAGTTTGCATCTCAAACTCCAGGTAGAGTTGTGATAAGTGACAAAGAGCAAGGCGGTAGTGAACAACCTGGACAAGATGAAAACCAAGAGCAACCCATGGGATCTTCGTCCAGTGGTGCTAATACTTGGAAGGATGATGGTTCTCAATCTATAGCAAAGAGATGATCAAACATGTTTATCCAACAACCTGGTAGATATGTGGGATGTGTGAATTTAGGTGAACTTGACTCCATTGCTTTTACTTTAAAAACTACATAAGACATTGACATTGAGGAGCCTCAATCATATAAAGATGTAATGCCGAGTAAAGAAGCAAACGAATGGTTGATGGCCATGAATGAAGAAATGTAATCTTTATAGAAGAATGAAACATAGGATCTTGTTCCATTACCAAAGGGAGAAAAGCCAGTGGGATGCAAGTGGATCTTTTAGAAGAAGGAAGGGATACCAGGAGTTGAACCAACTAGGCTCAAGGAAAGGTTGGTGGAAAAAGGGTTCTCTCAGAAAGAAGGAATTGATTATCATGATGTGTTCTCACCGATCATGAAGCAAAAGACAAGTCAGGTTCTTTTGGCCATGGTGAGTGCGTTTCATCTGGAGCTTGAATAACTTGATGTGAAAATTGCATTTCTTCATGGGAACTTAGAAGAGAAGATTGATATGTCCCATCCAGCAGGGTTCCTTGATTCTAAGAAAGATCATGTATGTTTTCTGAAGAAATCCTTGTATGGTCTGAAACAGTCTCCTAGATAATGGTACAAGATATTTGATTCATTCATGATCGTGAATGGATACACTCGAAACCAGTTTGACAATTGTGTTTACTCAAAGGAGTTGTCACCAGATTCATACGAACATATGTTGCTATATGTCGATGATATGCTCATCGCAACCAAAAACATGGTTGGAATAAATGACTTGAAGGCGACCCTGAAGAATGAGTTTGAGATGAAGGATTTGGGAGCAAGAAAGAAGATACTGGGAATGGAGATTCAAAGGGACAGAAGATCAGGGCGATTATGTATTTCTCAACAAGAGTACATTGAGAAAGTTCCCTAGTCCTTCAATTGTGATCAGTCCAAGCCAGTTATAACTCCTTTGGCGGCTCACTTTAAACTTGGTCAAGGCACTATACCCATTACTAATGAAGATAGGAAGTACATGACTAGGGTTCCATACTCAGGTGCTGTTGGAAGTCTCATGTATGCCCTGGTCTGTACCAGGCATGATTTGGCTCATGCAGTTAGTGTGGTTAGCAGCTTTATAAGTAATCCAGGGAAGACTCATTGGGAAGCTATAAAGTGGATCTTGCAATACTTGAAGAGAACGACGGATTTTTGCTTGATGTATGGAGAAAATAAGAAGAATGAATTGGCGGGATATGTTGACTCTAATTATGGTGGTGACTTGTTGAAGCGCAGGTCACAGACGTGCTACATATTCACTTTATTCATATGTGCCATCAGTTGGAAGTCAACTTTACAAGTTACCGATGCTTTCTCCACAATTGAATCTGAGTACATGTCCATGATGGAAGGAATGAAGGAGGAGATATGGTTGCAAGGGCTTATTCAGAGTCTTGGTATGAAGGTGGAGAAGCCTGTCTTGTATTGTGACAGTCAAAGTGCTTTGAGTCTTGAAAAGAACCCTGTGTATCATGAGAAGACAAAGCACATTGATGTGTGGTTGAATTTCATTCAGGATATTTTAACAGGAGACAAGTTTTCAATACTGAAGATTGATACCAAGGTCAACCCAACAGATATGTTGAAAAAGTCGTTGCCCACGGAGTAGCTTAATATTTTCTTGGACTTGGTTGATATTCACAGGAGATAGGTCCCTTTGGGGAAGAATGGAAGGAAGGGAGAGGAAGTTCACGTTTGAGGTGGAGTTTAGAAGATGCTCAAGTCAAGGTGGAGATTGTCAAATGTAACTTGAGCATTTGGATCATGTTCATGGAGAATTTGGAGCACTTGGACCTTAATAGAGCACTTGGGTTTCATGGAGCATGTTACAAAGGAACAGATCTTTTGAGAGAGGAATAGATCATCATACAAAGGAACCAATCAAGTGACAAAGGAACGGATTGTGTACAAGGGGTCTTGGAGCACCTGGAAGAAGTTTGAAGCACTTAGAAGAGGTTTGGAGCACTTGGAAGGGATATGGAGCAACAAGGGGTCCTTGTTGCACCATTTTATAAAGGGATGGGCCAAGAGGGATGCTCTTGCACCATGTCACTCCCTCTTGTGCCATCTTGTTCTCCTCTTGTTCCATGACACTTTCTGTTGTGCCGTGCATGTTCCTGTTGCTCCATGGTGATGTTGTTGCTCCAAGATTGATGTTTGTGCACCACACTTGAGGCTTTTGCGCCATTTATATCTCTGTTGATCCATCTAGGGTTATTGTTGCGGCATGAAAAAGCTGTTGCACCATCAAGGACCATCTTGGTACATGATGTGCCATATTGATTCCTTTGTTGTGCCATGTTGATGAAAGTATGCCTAGAAGATGATAATGCTCAAGAATGTTCCAGAAGATGTTGCATGGAGGATTATGATTGGTTGATACCTTTCATGGGCCTATGGGCTAATGGGCTTGGCCCATTAGGGTTTTAGGTTTGATCCCTCAAGTATAAATAGGGATGCATGCTAGGTCATTTTGTATCTTGAATTCTATAGTTATAGGCGAATCTCTGTGATATTGTACTTGTAACCTATGTTTGATAGCTCTTAAATAAAGAATACTCCTCTCCTGCCCATGGACGTAGGTCACCTTGACCGAACCACGTAAATATTGTGTCTTGTGTGCTTTTGGTTTTTCTAGTTATCCGTTTTACTTCCTAACAAAAACCATAACCACAAAGCTTAGTGAGTTCCCCAAAATACCGCATACCATACATATCGGCCAAATCAAGGTTGTGCAGGGTATATTTCACCCCCGAGTGTATTTCAACTCATGCGTTGGCCCAAGCCGTACCGAGACTATTTCACCTCCCAGTCTATTTCAACTCATATTTCAGCACAAGGCTGTATCGGGTCTATCTCACCCTTAGGTCTTTTTCACCCCACATACATATAGCATAAATACACACATGCATATAACACAAAGAGTAGGAGTTTTAAAGACTACAAGCACATAATATATCCTAGTGTCCTACAGTATAGTGTAGACTGGGAATCTAGTTCATTGGTCCAACACCCAGGGTAAAAGACCATTTTACCCTTTTCTCACTTGGCCTAATATCCGAGGCACAAAGTTAATGGCACTAAGAGCCCAACAACGGCCCAATTTCCTAAAGGTTACCCAAAGCCCAATATGGGCCCAAATCCAAAAAGGCCCAAAGTATAACAATGGACCAAAGTCAGAAAGGCTAGAGGCCCAACAAGTCCTAAAATCCTGATAGTCCAAATATGGCCCAAACCGTAAAGCCCAAGACCATGCCTGGTACGTTACGTGTACCAAACGTATGCCCGACGTACTAGGCAACATTCCTGATTGGGGACTCAAACGCGTACACGTAGCCTACGCTAGCATACGCCCAACATACGCGCCCATGAAGCACTTTTTCTTTTAAGCACTTAATGCTTGCAACCAAACGTCTAAACTACACATCCAAGCCTTGTGGAAAGTCTTAATCCATAAAGTCATTAACTTGGAGCCTTTGGATGGATCAAATGAAATCAAACCCTATATTTAGCATTTTGCTTTCACCAAAAGAGCACAAACACATGCATGGTTGATCCGTAACCATCAAGATGATAACTTTATGGACGAGGGACCTCAAAAACATCAAGAGAAGCAACTCCTAACTTCTGGAGTTGAAGAAACCCATTAAATCTCATTCATAGGACTAAAAAGTGGCCAAAACTCCATAAAGGCTAGATCTAAGCATACAATGAGCAAGCTCCAAGCTTTATACCTTAATGAAGTTGGAAATGATGAGTGAAATCTGGATCTATAAGCTCTCCCTTTATGAAAGCTCCTTCTTCAAATCTCTTATTCCTCAAAGCTCACCAACACACACTAAAACACACACACAAAGAGGGTCAAATCTTCTCTAGAAGGTCTAGGGTTTTGAAATGAGGCTCAAAGGATATTGGAGGCAGAGAAATGAGTGGATCGTGGGTCATAATATTGCTTAAATAGGGTCTAAACCCTAAAATTTTGGGTTTATCCCCTGGGTGCGTACGCCCAACGTACTCCTGCTTTTCTGAAAATGGCAACAATAACCCCAGGGACCAAATTTGCAAACTATTTAGGCACCAAGGGTCAAAATGAAAAGTACCTTGAATCGTGTGTTACAACTTTACTGCCAAGAAGGGACAATTAGCTACCACAAGACTTTAGCCTAAAAAGAACTTATAATGTGAGGACCACACACATACTACTAAAACATGAATCTGACAACATCTCTCCCTGCAATTCTCTTCTAATCAATCCCTTACACCTCCTAACCATGAAAGATCTCAATCATCTTAATTACCAACAACCCAACAAACTTATGTTGAAACTTTGTCTGACCCATTAAGCTGAAGCCACCAAAATTAGTCTTGTTTTTGATCTTCCTCCACTTAAGGCTTGCTCTGTCGTTGGTCGATTTCTTCCACATCAAAGTCCTAAAGTCGTCTCACCTGAATATCCTCTAAGCACGACTCTCATTATGCAAAATGACATATGCGGATTCTCGAAATATAATAACTAGACTATCATGGGGAAATTGTGATTCATAGGTGGGGATTTATATAAAAAAACATAACATCTCACATAAACAATCATACAAGAAAAAGCAATTAAAATGCATGAAGGAATAGATACCCGCAACATCCCAAAGTCTTGGCTCTACCTCCTCAAAGACCGTGGATGAAGGGGTCTGAGCTGCCCCAATCGATAAATGTGGGCAACTTGCCCTAATATGACTAGGATGATGACAAATATGCCACAGTTTGTCTACGTCTTCCACATTTGAACTTGCAGCGACCAAGCTTGTTGGTTCATCCACCCTTAGCAAAAGGGTCTTGGCTCCTCGGGCCTCTAGCACTAGGCACGAAAACATCAAGATGCTTAGATGTTGTTAGTAGAGTCGAATCATGACTCTGCTTCCTCTGTCCCAGTTGCATCTCCAAACCAAGCTCCTATTCCACGGTCACCTCAATAATCCCATCAGTTTCCTGAACGACCAAGATATGATCCTCGAACTTGGTGACCAACCTGTTAGTGATATGACCAATAATGCCAGGCAACTCCTCTTGTAGGGTCTGCAAAACCTCAGCGAAAATCCAATCATGGAATTGATCCCCTTGAAGGAATGATGCATATACCGTCCTTGATTGCTTGGAGAAATAACTAGCAATAGGATCCTCCTTCTCGAAAAACTTTGGGGCTCCACAGGCCCAGAACTCTTGGAAAGAAAGAGTGCGAGCTCCCTCAATAGCCATAATGTCAATACGGAATGTGCCTAATTTTCATCCAAAATCACCATAATCCCTGCCTTAACCGTACCGAATATCACATGAGTCTGCTCCAAAATATTGTGGGTGATCTCCGACGAGATGAACTTTCACATTTTCTCATCAATCGGCTCGATACCAACACCTAAACTTGAACCAAAACATGAATCTCCTCCACGTGTTCTCATCACCATTCTAAAAAAGCAATCATACGAATAATCAGAACATACCCAAAGAGTCCTCATTCCACATGCTTCCTAGATTCTCCGTAACTCTCCTTGATTCAAGTATGGATCTTGTTCGTTTAGTAGTACGGTCCAAATACTACCTTCCACACCTATCTATACTTTCCTTGAGAATTATCCTGAATTCTCTATGTCACCTTATCAAATTGGTACTCCAAGTTCTCACTAAACACCGCATCCAAACCCACTAAAACACTTCCTAGGATCCTCACCCTGCCATCAGTTGTTGAAAGGCTCTCACTAATGTTAGCTAACTATTTCATGAATACAATCACATGCATCGAAGCTTAGATACTTCTTTGACTACAAGACTCAACCCTACAAATGTTAGACTTAAACGAGAGATGCACAATAGGGCCAAATCACACACTATGAGATAATTTAGGTTCCCACAAAGCAAAAAGAAAGCAACATTCGTGCAGTAACAGTCCAAGCCACAAATAAACCAAGGTAATCCAAAAATCACTTGCTACTATCATGATAGGAACTTCTACTAACAATGATGGTTACTTTATGAATGAAAATTATACAAAAAATGGTATCAAATAGACTGTCGAATAAATGATTCTACCGTGGGAGCACAACTAGATGAGGAACATGCAATAAGGCTAAATTAGTCATTCAAAGGCTATATGATAGTAATTGTATATAATTTTTAAACCACACACCTTAGCTATCACTTCCATCAACATAGATTTGAAATTTAACATGACATCCACTTCCTTGTTGGCTACAAGGCATCACAAATCAAGCCAATATATCATGCAATTCATGAAGGTATCCTTGGCCTTATCCTAGCATGCAAACACTCAATATCGTATAACATATAAACATGTATGGGTATTATGGGAATCATTTAATTGAGCTCGGCTGATTCCACACATCACAACCCTTTTCTATTAAAAATTGTTTATAAAATTCATTTTCTTTCAAAAAGATTACCACTTCCTTAGTTTGAGTCCATACAAACCTAAATGTGTGCCCGAATCCCTCAAACTAATGCTCTGATACCAACTTGTAACGTCCCAAATATTCATGGGAATTTTTTTATTTTAAAAACATAAAGTCATACAAACACTGATTCCAAAACCATCCAATATCAATTCAGAATTAACATCAGAGTATAACGAACAATAGCCAATGCAGAATACTCTAGGGGATGTTGTGTAGTTACGTCGAGCCTTCCCTTTAGAACCGGGAGTACCTAAAACCATGAACATAAAATTATAAGTACAAAACCTAGTGAGTTCCTAAAAATATCTCATACCATACATACATATCATCCTAATTCTTTAACGGGTCTATTTCATCCCTGAGTCCTTTCTGACTCTCTAAGTCCCTTCTGACTCCCTCGGTATCTTTCAGCCGATATTGGTCTATTTCACCCCTACATCTAATCATACAATCACATTACCATGTGTGAGAAAGACAAAAAGCACATACATGCATATCAGTAAGTGTCACAAAAGACAACTATCATCCTACAACATAATCCAGTAGGTCGGTATCGGTGACTTCGTTCCACAAGTACAGTGAAGAGTCTCACCTCAAACTGAAGATAAATAAAACTCGCACATACGCTACTGCTATGAAAGCTCGTCACATTGAACCAATCAAACCCAACCCTAATCAATAATTAAAGTAATAGCCCATCTTCAATGTCCTTTTCTTATTCTCTTTCACTAAGGGTAAAGGACCATTTTACCCTTCCAAGCTTAAGCCACCCAACATGGACCAAAGCCCAAAATGACATAGTTCTGATCTTGAGAGTATGCCATACGTACACCATAACTATACCTTGCGTGCCATGAATCTGCAGAAAATAAAACAGGCATAACCCATTATGTGTTGCGTATGGCTGCGTTATGCCCTACATAATCCAGCTCCTGCCAAATTGACTTTTAAGTTCTTAATACCTTAAGACATCATGTGCAACTCTCATATCTGACTCTAAGGGACGTCTAAAGTCATAAAGTTCCTGACTTTATGACTTTGCATGACTAGGGAGAGCTTAATACCAAACCCTAGTTTCCTAAAAACCACACTAAGGCTTTAAAATCTCAAAAATAGGGATAGGGTTTTGAGTTGATAGAATGAGGGAGTGGAGGCTAAAGGTATGGGAGGTCTCAAGGAATTAAGGTCCTTTAAATAGGGTCCAAACCCAAAACTTTAGGTTTTAAGAGCCTCGTGAGTATCCCCTGCGTACTTCCCATGTACGCCTAAAATACTTAAAGGGATCTCCACCACTCTTTAATGATTTATGCCATACATACATATCATGTATGCCCTGCATACAACCAACTCCCAATTCCAAATTAACTTCAAACAGTCATAACTTCTTCGTTTCGACTCCATTATCGGTGTTATTTATATGCATGGAAAGATATTGAAGATCCCCAGAATTATATCCATTTACTCTTGACTTACCACCAACCGAACTAAAATCAAAACCTTCGTAAGAAGCCTGATCTAACTTTTCCCTTTCTACCCTTTGGTCTAGCACTCAAATCAAAAGGTTTAGGCCTCACAACCAACATTATTAACTATAAACAAGGCCTAAACTACCTTTTCACAAAGCCCAAAACCCTGTTCGTGATCAAACTTCGGATCACGGCCCCGGATTAAGAAACGACCCAAAATAGGGTGTTACAACTCTGCTTCGGTAGTGGAAATAGACAAATAGTTTTGTTTCTTTGAAGACTAGGTAAAAATCATTCTCTGAGGAATTGGCATCCTACAGATGTGATTTTTCCATCATGTTTACATATAGCATGATCTGAATTAGTGAAGGCTTGGAGACTGAAGTCATTTCTGATTCGATACCATAAACCTAAGGATTTTGTTCTTTGAAGATATATGTTGATATTTTTCATAGCAGTGAGATGTGAGACCTTGGGATTGGCTTGGTATCACACACATTGGAAAGTGGCAAACATGATGGTAGGTCCGCTTGCGGCGAGGTATAGAAGATATCCAATCATTCAACGGTAAGTCTTCTAATCAACTTATTATCTAGACGGATTAGCATACATTTTAGTACCGAAAGACATCAGTACCTTTGATGATGCATAATTGTCCATGGATTTTTCTAAAGTAATTCATAAGTATATTTTTCTTGATGAAGAAATATACCTTGAGCCAATTGTCTTACCTGTAGACCAAAAAAGAAATTTATTTCATGATTCATGTCCATTTGATATTTACTTACCATGAGTTTTGAGAATTCAACAACCATTGATTCGTCAGTTAATCTTAAGATAATGTCATCAACATAGATTTTCATAAGCATCAAATGCTTCTGACTTGACCTTTGGAATAACGTTGGATCGACAGTTGCTATGATGAATCCAAAATATTCTAAGAACATAGTTAATGTCTCATAACAAGCACGAGTATCCTGTTTGAGAACATAGATTCCTTTCAAAACCCGGAGGTTGCTGGACATATACTTCTTTTTTCATTTCTCCACTGAGAAACATGCTTTTAACATGCAAGTGATGAACTTTGGTGTTTTTGTGAACTATATAGGCCAAAAAGAATCGAATTGCTTCTAATATTGTGACAAGAGCATATGTTTCATTATAGTCGATACCTTCTTGTTGACAATAGCCTTTCGCAACTAATCTAGAATTGTTCTGAATGACTATTCCTGATTCATCGGCCTTGTTTCTAAATACCCAACAAGCTCCAATAATTTATTGATGTTTTTTTTGGGGGGGGGGGGGGGGTGGGGTGCCAAGAATCCAGAATTTGATCTAATCATAATGTTCTAGTGTGTCATGGATCTTTTTGGGTTTCACTCATGAGATTAGCTGACCTATTTTGAACACTAGCATCGGGATTGCCAGTGACTAGGTTTGGAGGATGATGCTTGGCCCATATGTGAAGTCAATGGGTAATATAATTTATTGTAGTCGTTGATGTGATATCTTGAGTTGAGCTATCAGAGGCTTCTGGAATATTGGTCAAAAGCTCCTCTAAACAGTTGTGTCACTAGAAGGTTGATTCCCAGAGAGTGTAATGTTATCTTCTAGAGGATTAGGAGACATATGATCGGAGGGGTTAGAAGGATCCGAGTGCTCCCCCTCAACTATTGAATTCATTGGACATATAGTAGAGATGTGATTTCTCCGCCTCAATGTTGAATTCTTTTGACATGAAGTGGAGATGTGATTATCCCCCTCAACAGGAGAAGAGGACTTCTCTTTGTTAAAGTTGGCCTTCTTTCATGAGGGGGGAGGAAAATTTTGAATACATATATACCTCTCCTCTAAAGGAGTATGATCAAAGGAATCTTAAGACTACTTCTGATGAAAAAAAGATCTTAGAAGGAGGTATCACTCAAACCCTCTCACGTGACAATGAAAATCCAAACTAGCCTGAGAAGAAAACTCCTCCAAATTCACCACCAAAATCTCCTCCAAGGTCACGTCCTCCAAAATCTCTGGTATCCACATTTTCCTCTGGACCTATCCTCTTAAACACTTCAAGCAGATAGGTGTCTTCCTCCGCAGTTGAGGGGGAGAATCACATCTCGACTCTGTGTCTAATGAATTCAACGAGTTCCAATAATTGCTTGTGTTTTGGGGGAAGGACAAGAATCCAGACTTTGTTTCTTTTAAACACAGTGTAACAACCAAAAAATCATGATAAAATTTTTAATTTAAAGAATATAAATTTCATATAGTAATTTGTTTCAAAAACCATCACCAACTATAATATCCAAACTATCATAGTACAATTATTGAACATGAGGAATTCATGAGGGGGGATGTTGTGCTATCACATTGGGCCCTTCCCCTTCAAGTCGAAAGTACCTGAAACCATAAACATAAACTATAAGCACAAAGCTTAGTGAGTTCCCCAAAGTACCACATACCAATCATACAACTGGGCTTAACCCTGGGGTGTGTTCCAATACGATACGCATATATGGTCCCAACCATCGGAGCTCCCCCTGGGGTATATTTCAACCTGATCAACACATACAAGCCTCGCCCTACAGTATCTTTCAATCTAATCATACAATAGTGGGTCTCGCCCTTGGGTCTATTTAAACCCGAACATACGATAATGGGCCCCACCCTGGGGTTTATTTCAAACCGAACATGCAAAGACATATAATCCAAATAACAATGATCATCCTACATAACACAATAATGGGCCCGTATTGGTGCTTACGACACATGGATACAGTGAGAAAACTCAACTCACAGACGAATAACAAGCTGAAACCACATGCTACTCCCAAACCAACTCTACTGGTCACCTTTACAAATAACAGTGACCAAAACTCAGGCTAAAACTCAAAATACTTAAAAATATCCCTAATTCAAACTCAGTCAAAATCCTCGTCAAAAGTCAAAAGTCAACAAAGTCAAATCCATTGGACAAAACCCCAATATTTGGTCTCACGTTATGACCAGTCCTTGGTCACGTCGTGAAAGTCCACCATGTCCGATTCTAGCAACACCCTTCAAAATCAGACAACTTAGCATGGATTCATACTGGACTGACCTCACGATGTGGGAATCACATAGTCACGGTGAGAGTTCCATGTGCTCAACAACCTATAGGGTTTATCACTTTCACATTGTGAGACCTTATGTCTCACATCATGTCTTCTGTCTGGAGAAAAAAGTCATGGTGTAAAGTCCTTATTCCACTAAGCCATTGAATCCACCTCATCCAAAAGCTAAATGGAACCCCTAAGCCCCATAAAAATGATTGATTTATGGTCATCCTTGCACCCTGCATGACCCAACCCATTCTAGGTCAAAAAGTGGATAATATGCATCAAACTCTCATACATGGCTCTTATACCTCACCAACTTTCAAATATGGACAATATGATGATCAAGAAACCATTAGAATCCATAAAGTTGCTAACTTCGTGGATTTAATTCACTCAAGCATGCTTAACATGAAGAAATATGGACAAAACCCTAGAGTTATCCATAATATGTAATAATGTTTGAACCTTTGATACTAACAAATGTCCAACAACAAGAAGAGATGATGACTATGATGATGATACTTTGCCCACTCCACCACTAGAGCACTTATTTCCTCTTATTCTTGATGGGTATTATGCAAAACATATAAATCCTATGTGTGCATGCAACCCTAAAAATCAATCTAAGTTTTCTCTAATTGAACATACAACTTTGAACAACAAAATAGAAACCTAGGATACCTTACATATTTTCGTAAATTATACCAATTAGGTTTATGAGAAACATACCTTTAAGATTGTTATTGTAAACAGTCTTAAATCCTTACTTGAAAACCTTTGGTAGCGAGCGCCACAAGTGTCGCGCCACTAATGGTTCACACCCAAACCCTAACAACTAAGGGACTTGAAGAGAGAGAGAGAGAGCGAGAGAGAGAGGAGAATAGAAGCAAAAATCGGAATTTCCTCTAAGGAATAAGGCATGGACGAAATTAAACCCAAAGACAGGTTTATATAGGTTTTAGGAAGGTATTGGATAAGGCAGGTATCTCCAATATAATCCTAATCCATTAACTTCCTCGCTAAGGCATCCAAGGCACCCTTAGAGCCTAATTAAACCCTAGAAACATTCCAGATTTCGTTCCCCCTCTTTAAGGGAAGTTCTAGAATTCCTCAATGCTCAACTATTGAACATTCTCACCTTTCGTCCTTCTACTTTTAATTAATCCAATTAATCCCAAAATTAATCCAATTAATTTCTGATTAATTATTAATTAAATAATAATATTTCCAATTAATATATTATTCTCATAATATATTAACAAATTATTTATTTGATTTCCAATTAATTTATTAAGCATAAATTAATAAATCATTCTCTCTCTCTAAAAGCTATCCTATTCAATTGCTAGGTCTGAGGGCACCCCAAAAAGGACTGCGTTGTCATCAATTCAAGTTTATACCAATTATAGTTATGGGCTTAGACACCTAATTCAACAGTCTCCCACTTGGATAAGTCTAATAACTATAACTGTCAGTATAACTACCAAATTGATCAGTAAATCGTAGCTACCAAAATTCGTGTCGAAATCTGGCCCAGTCAGTAACATGTCCTAAGATAAGTGATCAAATATTCCTCTGTACTACAAGATATCATACAGACGTGAGACATGGATTATAAGAAATCTCACCCAAGTTTTGTTTCCCAATTTCTAATTTATGATGACTGAAATCAGACACCTAATCGAACACATCAATTCAATACAGGCTTGGCCAAGCACTTTAGATGTCGACATCAAATCATCGAGTGGCTTAAAGATATCGCTTTTCCTGTTAGGGCAAAAGGAAAGAATAAACTTTGACTTATATTCTTGCACTATTTACTCATCAAATCATGCACAACAATATGTTTGATAACATCAAGTTACTGATGCGTTTACGTATTACCAATGCAAAACTGACTTGTAAACAATAGCACATATATCTCTTTTTCAAGAATATAAGACATTATCGTCTCAAAATTACCCGGGATAAAATCCATGAAATAATTCTCTGAGCGTGAGTTTATCCAATTCATGATACTCTTAATTTGCTACTTACTTCCAAAAGTATGATCGATTGTCAAATTCCGAATAATCAAATTATTCAGGAAGTAAAACATACAAAGTGAAACACAATAATAACCTAATTAACTATGGTCTCAAACTATTGAATATAAATAAAACTCTTATTATTTAATCAGCATATTAATTAGTCTTTATTCATTGTATAATGTTTCGAGTAATCAATTAAACACTTGAATTAGACATCAGTCGTCCCATGTTATAAATATGTATACTATGTCTCTTTATGGTCCTTCCTTTATGAACATATCGATTTGACACTATTCCAATGATGCTCATTTCACAACTCCAAATTCTTGTCACTACTAGAATGCGTTAGAGTTCAACTTTATTTGCAATGATCTTTTGTAATGTCGACACTTCAAAGTCACATAGAGTTAGCCAATGTTATTACAAAATGTTCCATTAGAACTTTGTCAGTAAAACAATTCCAAAGTAATGAAGTTTCAAATTCAAGGCATATTCCTTGAACACCTTCCCTACATTAAGGTTTCTAACTCACATGTAAATTTTAATAATCAACTCCCTCTATGGAAACATTTCCATATTCCATATGACCATCTCTTTTGATCAAGAATCGTCTTAATCTAAAACATGTCATTATGGTTCTTCCAACCAATACTATACTTCCGACTGTCTATAAGCAACCAATCTTAGGCATAACCTTATAATGTTCTTGACAGTTGTTTAACGAATTTAATCGCACAAGGTTCTAGTCCTTTTTCCCTCTCACTACCCTAGGCATTTGGAAAAATTAGAATAAATGAATATTATACAATATGTGATCGATCCTATATACGAAGTATATGAGACTCGATTCATTATGTCTTACACAAAGACGTGATATCTACTCAGTCTCTCGCTATAATATTTTCCATATATCGAATTTCATATGTTAAATCACTTCAACACGATATTCATATATTTCCATGACAAAGTTCTATGCAATCTAAACTTTTAGATTCGAAACAAAGTATGAGTGCCCTCTCCATTAAGCCTTATTTATAGCAAAACAATTTCCAAACTTTGCAACTTGCAAATTTGTAAATTTTGTTTCCTACAAATAGTATTGCCAACTTGTACCACTTAGCATAAAATTTTTGCTTCTAACAGCACAACAATTATGCTCCCACTAGCTTTGATATGTACCCGGAAATCAACGGGACTTCTAGAAATCAATACCGTTGACTTTCTTACTAAAATATATATTTCTGATACATGATGTTTCGATAAGTCTCCAACTAGACTTCCATGATTTTACACCTTTCATTAGATAGTATGTGTGTGTTCAAACCCTTTCAGAGCTTATAACCATATGTCCTGAAAATTGAAACAATTCCTTGCCATCTCTCACAATTGAAACTTTGAAAAGGAATGCCGTAATCATATTGCGAATTTTAGAATGCAATTTTCACAACCACTAACCATAATGATATTTATCAGATCTTTAAAATCTGCTAGCAAAAGTGTTTTTTCATAATCATTTTCATGAACGTGAAACCTTTTTCCACCTAGATTTTAATGGAGTACATGTTCCCATACATTTGAATATTTCATTTCCAACCTACAATCACAAGATAAGGTTTAGGATAAAATCAAATTCAAATTTAGCTTCCTTTTCATGGACTGAACTTGCTTATTCTTAATTTCTTGCCTTTTGGTACCACAATGGCCTACTAGTGCTTCCATGTTGTTAAGCAACTCACCCATGCATATTAATCAATTCCCTTTTATTGACCAATGTTCTTTTCCTTTTGTAGTCAAATGAGAACCATAGAACTCATTAGCATTGTCATCCCAACTGGAAGGTGCACAGAAAAAAGAATGTGTCAACTTAACACGATAGGTCATCAACTTCAAGTCGTGTGCTAGTGATAACTAAAAGTTTTATTCTGGATTGACTCCTGAAACTCTTCAATGTCATTAAGACTCCCATTGACTTCTTGACATATAAGTTTCTCTCTCAAGGAACATTCCTTGATGAGCAAAAACAAATATTCAAAAGTTAGTGTGGATTCTCGACAAGAAACACTTCATGAATTGGACTAGTTCATCCTTTGTTTTAATCAAAACATCACAACTTCAATCCCAAATGTGCTAGAGTAAGAAAAAAATTATTACTCCACATATCATGATGTGTTATAAATCTACTTAGTATAACACAAGTTTTCAAGATACAATGTGTAGTAACTAGAGCACGAATCTAAAACTTGATTGGAAACGAAGTGTGACTCGTCTTTTGATTTGAACCATTTCAACAATATCCAATTCCTCTTCTTAGTCAAATAATTGCACTAAGATGTTATTCGAGGATCAATTGAGATATAGTTCCACAATCATTTAGATGATCACAAAACACGATACTAAAGTACTCTGCTTTCCTTTCAGATTGGAGAAACCTTTATCTTTCTGCCTAACATATTCTTCTTATTCGTTCTGTCACCCTTTGGAAAACCTTTTTCAAAAAGTTAGAATTATGGTTAATGCTATAACCATAACCATATTTATTGAATCATCAGTAAATCATGACGAATAATTTTTTTTATCCTTTGTGACAGATTTGAATCGTCCATATCAATGGACTAGATTCAATAGTCCTTCACTTTGACTCACATAAAACATGTGATCAATGAATTAGTCATAATCTTCCAAAGATTAAGATTCTCATACATCACACAATTTGAATTGCATGACTCCAAATTTCTATCCAATTGAAACTTGGCTGATGAGAATCCTTTATCACTTAGTCAATTATGATATTTACCACAAGTGAAATAATAAGAATCATAATCCACAATTAATATTGCTAATAATAGAAATGTAACCAACATTTTCATAAATTTCATTGCACGGAAATATAAAGTAAGAGAACTATATAAACCAAAATTTCACTTTTATTAATAACAAACGAAAATTTGGAACTTATCCTTACAATGCATAAAATGAAAATTGTGTTTCTATATATTTACTTAGCAATCTATTAAATTATCCTAACTCCCAAGTAGCACTCCAAATTCTAACCATCAAACCATGCGATCAAAATCCATCTCTCACAATCAGAATCATTTTATTCTTCTTAAACTTCATTCTTTCTCTTAGATCCTGCAATACCATCAAAATGTGAGCATCACATCATGTATTAAGAGTCTATGAATATGAACTTGTTAAGATAATGGTGGTACATAATGGATGTACCTGAAGTAGAGTCGCATGACTTGACTTTATCATCTCTAAGATCTTTCAAGTAGTATGGGCAGCTTCACAACCAATGTCCCTTCAATTGGCAATAGAAACATATGGACTCTTTAGGGTTAGTACATGGAACTATCTGAGAACTAGCCTTTCTCTTTACCATACAATCAAACAATTTGACCTTGGTCGATCCCTTTCCATTGGGAAGAGAAATCTTTTATGGACTCCTATTGTCACCATTGTCGATTTCCATGGAAATTTTGGACTCAGATCCTTCAAACACTTTTGCTTCACTTATGCTCTTACGCATTTATGCTTTAGCAAAAATCAACATATGTGTCAGCACAATTAAATCAACATATGTGTCAGACCAATTAGGATCACATCAAGGTTCCTCATATAAAAGTTCTCAACGAACTATTCATATGACTTAGGAAATGAAAGTAGAACCAAATCAATGGCATGCTCCCTTGGGAAAACGACACCCATTTTGTCCAATTTATCAATGTACTATTTCATTTCTAGAACATACATACACATATAATTTCCATCTCTATGCTTGCATGTCAATAGGGCTTGAGTAGTTTTGTATCTTTCAACTCATGACATAAGGAGAGTTACTTGAGGAGGAGGAGGAGGAGGTAGAGTTAGAGAAGCATGACATCCATTTCCACCATTGCTAGAAGAAAGGAACATACTTTCACCTTGATTAGAATGTGGAAGATCATCTTCAGATGGTAGAGGAAAACCATTTCCAAAAGAATTAGAAAGACCATTGTTGTCTTGACTCGACATCTATAATAGGAGAAAAAGAGAATTCAAGTTAGTGATTTTAATCTTTAATTATTAACCTAAAAAATAAAATTAAGGTTAGGATCCATATTTTCGATTCGAACTTTGAAGAGGGTTGTCGTAATCAAATTTGAATCTATTTTAGGTAAGTAAGGCTTTTACCAATTTCAATCTTATGAAACTCCTAGATCTTTTGAGATTCATTGAATTTAATCAGTGGCATGTTTAATCTCGATTGTGCTCTCACTTTTGTAACTGGGATGCTGAGGTTCACAAACGAGATGTGAATAACAATGCAAATTAGCTTGGTACTTTTGATGTCATTTATCATCTCGTTTTAATGTGTCGGTTAACCACACACGCTCCATTAATCAACTATAATTTTCAAGACACCTATTACCACCCTTTATTAGTCCCCTATTAGTGTGTCGGTTAACCACATGCGCTCCACTAACAACTTATAAAGTGTAATGTGCAATTTCATTGATTAGCATACAAATTCACATTTTCTCAAAGTAACTAAGAGTGGATTTAGAATAGTTTAGTTACTTTATATCATTATACTTTAAATGAGATTAATTTGTCCTATCAAACCTATTCGACAAATGAAAGAATGGATACCCAGTGGTGGTGGGTAAGAATGGATACCCAATGGCGGTCATTTTATAGGTCACTTCCTTAAATTCCCCTTATAGTATGGCTTCATGAATGAGGCGTACTAGCGGTTCGACTGATTTTTCTTATAAATATAATATATATATATATATATATATATATATTAAACTTTTAATTATATACGTAGTATAAGGTTTGTTTTAAAATATTTTAAAATTCTAAGGGTTTAATCTTTTAATAAATTAAGCTTTTTAATTTAATTAAGTTTAAACCGTTTATGGATTTATTAATTGTCTTTTAATTAATCACTTAATTAAATTAATAATAAGATCCATAAGTACGTATTTTAGACTTTTCAAAATACTAGGGTTTATGTTTTAAATTTTGAAAATTAAGAAATTAATTTGAATTTAAAAACAAACCAATCATGAATTCAAGATAAGGATATCCAAACACTTAGATAATTATTCAGTTTTAATTATTTAAAACGTTATTTAAGGAACTTATCCTAATCAATTCCTTAGATATCTTTAAAATCGAATTTTGTGGATCTGACTGTCCAACACCCCATGGTAAACAATCACCATGCCGTGATTGGACGATTTCGCAGGTCAACACATCGTGGTGGAAGAACACCACGCTATGTTGGCAGAACAAAATGATGATTTTGTTTTCTTCATCTTGTGCAAGTTCAACGGTTGTATCAATTCAATATAAAATTGAACCTATGCTCTGATACCACTGATGTGTATTATGCAAAACTTATAAATCCTAAGTGTGCATGCAACCCTAAAAATTGATCTATGTTTTCTCTAATTGAACATACAAATTTGAACAACAAAATAGAAACCCTAGGATACCTAGCATAATTTTTGAAATTATAATAACTAGGGTTTGAAGAAACATGCCTTTAAGATTGTTATTGTAAACAATATTGAATCCTTACTTGAAAACCTTTGGTAGCAAGCGCTACAAGTAACATGCCTCAAATGGTACACACCCAAAACCTAGCAACCAAGGGACTTGAAGAGATAGAGGAGAATATTAGAAAAAATTAGAATTTCCTCTAAGAAATAAGGCATGAACGAAATTAAACCCAAAGAGGGGTTTATATAAGTGTTAGGAAGGTATTGGATAAGGCAAGTATCTCCAAGATAACCCTAATCCCTTAACTTCCTCCCTGAGCTATCCAAGGCACCCATAGAGCCCAAGGAAACCCCATAAACAATCTAGATTTTGTTCCCCCTCTTTATGGGAGGTTCTAGAATTCCACAATGCTCAACTATTGAACATTATCATCTTTAGTCCTTCTACTTTTAATTAATCCAATTTATCCCAAAATTAATCCAATTAATTTCTAATTAACTATTAATTAAATAATAATATTTCCAATTAATATATTATTCTCATAATATATTAACAAATTATTTATTTTGATTTTTAATTAATTTATTAACCATAAATTAATAAATCATTCTCACTCTCTAAAAGCTATCCTATTCAACTGCTAGGTCTGAAGGCAAACCAAAAGGACAGTGCTACCATCAATTCAAGTTTATACCAATTATAGTTATGGGCTTATACACTTAATCAAACAATTCTCTCATTCTTAAAGCTAGAAAATGCACCAAAATGACAAAGGGCTTCAAGAATGTTTGATATTAGGGTTTGTGGAGGCTTAGTCTGTGAGGGAGGCTGAGGGGGGACAATCCTAGCCCTCTCATTCCATTAAATACCAAAAAATTAGGGTTTTGGTCATCAGACCGCTCTTACATCGTGAGAAACAAGGGCTTACATCGGGATATTCAAAGAATGCGGGTTAACAGGTCAACCTTGGCTCATAACATGAGGGACATTGCTCACGTCGTGACTTCATCCAAATGTTAAAAAATCCTCGAAATCATGCACCTTAAAACTGAATGTTACAACTCTTCACCACTTGAAACTAACTCCGCCCTCAAAGTATTATGCCTCGAACAGATTGGGTTAGTGCTCCCTCGTATCGGTCTCAGGTTCCTAAGTCCATTCGAAACCTTTATGGTGCTGCCATTGCACCTTCACTAGATTCACTTCCTTGTTCTGCATGGTCTTCGTCTTTCGGTCAAAAAACAAAACTGGTCTCTCCACATAATTTAGACGATCATCAACCTGAATATCATCCAAGGGGACAAACGCAAAATCATCATCCACACACTTCCGAAGCTGAGATACTTGGAAGGTGTTGTGGATTTGACTGAGCTCATTTGGAAAATCCAGCTGGTATGCAACCTTCCCCACTCGGGCAGAAATCCTGAAAGGACTAATAAATCTGGGGCCCAGCTTCTCCCGCTTCAGAAATCGGATGACACCATTCCAAGGTGACACCTTCAAAACCACCAAGCCCCTCACCTCAAACTCGAGGTTTGAACATTATCGGTATGCATAACTCTTCTGTCGGCTTTATACAACTCGCAACATGGCGTGCACC
The DNA here is from genome assembly GCF_051521515.1 of Lactuca serriola. NCBI lineage: Eukaryota > Viridiplantae > Streptophyta > Magnoliopsida > Asterales > Asteraceae > Lactuca > Lactuca serriola. The sequence goes on from NC_136409.1 coordinate 36,682,067, forward strand.
TGATGAATCAACTCAGTGGTCTTTATTACTACTTCTATAGTCCCCATAACTTGATGCCCGACCTCCCCCCAATAAACCGGTATCCTGCACCTCCCCCATACAACATCTCAAAAGGTGGTCGGTCAATACTAGCATGATAACTGTTATTTCAAGAGAACTCGGCCAATAAAAGGAAAGTATCCCAACTCCCTCCAAAATCTAATACACATGCCCGGAGCATATCATCGAGCGTCTGAATCATCCGCTTGCTCTGACCATCGGTTTGGGGGTGGTACAATGTACTACAATGCAGCTGAGTACCCAACTCCTCATGAAACCTCCTCCAAAACCTAGAAGTGAAACGGACTTCCTGGTCTAAAACCACCAAAACTTGCAATCTATGCCGAACCACCACCTCCCAAATATAGATATCAACTAGCTTTTCAATAAATATACTCAAGACAATCAAGATGAAATGCGCACTCTTGGTCAATCTATCAAAAATGACCCAGATAAAATTAACTCCACCCGTCATCGTTGGAAACTTTGTGATGAAATCCATGGTACTGTCTTCCCATTTCCACATGGGAATGGGTAACGGTTGCATCTTGTCGTGGGGTCTCTGATGTTCGGCCTTGACTTTCTTGCAAGTCAGGTACCGCTCGACAAACCACGATATTTCCCTTTCCATACAAGTCCACCAATAACTCGAATTTAGATCCCTAAACATCTTTGTGATCCCCAGATCAATTGAAAACTTTGACTTATGTGCCTCTTCCAGAACTGTCTGTCCCACCCCACCAGTAGTCGGAACCCAAACTCCACCATACTAAGTCAACAACCCCCCACTGTCTCTGAAAAATAAAGGAATTGGCCCTCTGATTCACTAAGCCTTCCAATTCTCCTTTTTTAATCCCTCCACCTGAGATTTTTTATCAGATCCAATAAAGGCGATCTAATAACTATCCTCAAACAAATATGCCTGATAGGAGCACTCACTGCCTTACAGCCTATAGCATCGGCCACCACATTGGCCTTCCCAGGGTGGTACAGGATCTCGCAATCATAGTCCTTTACCAAATCCATGCATCCCCACTACTGCATATTCAAATTCGGCTAATCCATCAAGTACTTCACACTCTTGTGGTCAGTGTAAATAGTACACCTAACCCCATACATATAGTGTCTCCATATCTTGATGGAAAAAACCACAGCCCCCAACTCCAAATCATGTGTAGGGTAATTCATCTCCTGAGGCTTCAACTTCCTTGAAGCATAAGAAATCATATGACCCCTCTACATAAGAACAACTCCCAACCCTGAAATGGTGGCATCACAATAAACCACATAAACATCCATACCATCGGGAAGCATGAGAGTTGGGGCCTCACATAATCTCTGTCTCAGAGTCTCAAAAGGCAACTGCTGATTAGGGCCCCACCGAAAAGTAACATTCTTCTTCATCAAGCGGGTCAAAGGCACTACAATCTTGGAGAAATCGTAGATGAATCTATGGTAATACCCGACGAGACCTAGGTAGCTCCATCCCAGATGGAGTCTCGGGCGCCTCCCATCAGATCACGACCCCAATCTTGGTAGGATCGACCAAGATAACCTTCTGGTTGACGATATGCTTCAAGAATTGCACCCCGTACAACCATAACTCATACTTGGAGAATTTGGAATTCAGCCTCTCCCTCCCTAAGGTCTCTAACACGTCTCGCAAGTGTTCTTCGTTATGTCCTTGGTCTTGGAGTAGACCAGGATATCATCTATGAATATTATCACTTATCGATCTAGCATAGGTTGGCAAACCCAGTTCATGAGATCCGTGAACATTGTTGGTGCGTTGGTGAGCCCGAATGGCATCACCACGAACTTGTAATGACCATAACGATTCATAAAAGTTGTCTTATGCAGATCATCATCCCAAACGCTCATCTGAGTGTACCCTGATCTCAAATCAATCTTGGAAAACCAAGATACACCCTAGAGTTGGTCAAATAGATCATCAATCCTCGGGAGTGGGTAATGGGGTTTCATCGTTAGCTTACTCAACTCCCAGTAGTCAATGCACATCTAGTGTGAACCATCCTTTTTTTTTCAAGAACAAGGTTGGTTCTCGCCAAGGTGAGCTACTCAGTCGAATAAATCCCTTGTCTAGTAGCTCCTGGAGTTGCATAGACAACTCATGTATCTTTGGTAGTGCCAAACGGTATGGTTCCTTGGCTATAGGAGCTGCTCCAGGAATCAAATCAATCAGAAACTTGACTTGCCCATCAAGAGGCACTCTTGGCAACTCCTCAGGAAACACGTTGGGGAAATCCTAAACAATGGCAATGTCACTCAACGTCGTCGTGCCCTCAACTTGAGTATCTGCTACATAAGCCAAGAACCCAGAAAAACCCTGCTGAAGATATCTCCTATCCCTCGCAGCTAAACAGAGATCTGGCCTATGCGAAGCTCTCTCACATGGAATAACTAGTTCTCCACCACTTGGGGTTCGAACTCTCACTAGCCGTCGCTCACAGTTAATCTTGGCCCCATTGGGGCCTAACTAATCCATCCTGATAATAACCTTCAATCCTTGCAGAGGAATCGACTCCAAATCAATAGAGTACCTTTCCCTAAACAGATTCAGGACACACCCACGACAAACCTTTGAAGCAGTCACAAAATGATCATCAGCAATCTCGACCCCCAACGAATAATTCATAATCACGTGAACATCTGTAGTATCTAAGATTTTTTAGGTTGGCTTCTAACCTTTGGAATTTGGTTTTATGTAACTTTTGGTCCCCGAGGATGGAATCTTGACTTTTTGGGTACACAGGGCGTAGCCCTTATTACACTAAGCGTAGCAGTCTCCGGTTGCGTACGTTGCGAGTACATCTTAGCGCTGGGCGTACGGGACTCAGAACAAAACCCTAGTGATTAGGATTTGTGCACTATTTAAACCTTATTATGACCAAACACTTTTCCTTACCTCAGCCCCTATTCTCATTTCGGCCCTCCTAGCTAACCCTAACCATTTTTGAATCCTTTGAGCTTTTTAGAAAGATTTTGAGCTTCCTTGGTGGTGAAAAAGGTGGTTCAAGAAAAAAGCCTTTGTCTCCAAGATTTCGGATCCAGAATTTTCTACTCATTTGGCACAACTTTGAGGTATAAAGCTCAAATCTTACTCATGTTTCCTCAAGTTCTTAGTTACGGCTATATTTCTCCTTTTTTACCCAAAGGTTTAGATCTTAGTGAGTATGAGCTACTTCCAAGCTTTCAAGTTGCATTTCCAGGAATGTTTAGACATATCAATTCATAAAGGTGCAAACTTTGAGGTTGTTTAGTCCCCATTCCAAAGATAAGATGTAGGAAAGGACATAAGAGGCTTGATTTTTGTCCTTGGGCTTTTTATAGCCATGCAAGGGCTTAAATTTGGCAACTTTATAGTCTTAGAGGTCCTAACGGATTCATATATGGGTTTTGGATGTAAAATCTTAATACATTAAGTCATTTCATGAAGTGTTGCATGGGGTGGCGTGTACGCTGTGTGTACTGCTTTCAATCGAGGTATGCCGTTTGCACTAGTGCGTACGTTGGGCGTACAACCCAGAAAGCTTGTAGTTTGGACTTTAGTCTTTCGTCCTTACATGGGATTTGGGCTTTGACCTAGTCTAAGTGTATGAGTTTTAGGGTTCTGTTTTGGACCTTAAGTGGACTAGTTGGGCCTTTTGGGCCTTAGGTCCCATCTTTACTTTTGGGCCACGAGTGGCTACGCCCAATTTGAGAATGGATAATAAACCTATAACGTAGGAATTTGGAGTATGGGTCCACAAATATGGGCTAAGACCAAAATTTTAACTTGGGTTATTTGTTAGATAGCGTGAGTATTCTCCTATACCGCATCCTAAGCATTTGCTAGAGATTTCAGCAGTTGAGGTGAGTCTTCTCACCATAACTTCGAGTCTAAGGCACCAAGAACGACCCGATATTTATGATGTTGCATGTTATTTGTTGTATGTTATATGTTGTGTTTAGGTTGAAATATACCTCAGGGTGGGGGCCCATATTTGTTTATGTTCGTATTGAACCCCAGGGTTGGGCCCATACATGATAGTCATGAACAGCTTGCTAGCATAGTCTGAGCCTGTTACTCTCTCAGCAAAGCTTTTGAAAATCAGGGTGAACAAAGCATTCCACACATGCATAAGATTAGGCTTCTTGAATTTGGAGATGGTGGCCAGATACTCCCTATATCCCATTTTGATAGAACATCTCTAAGATAGTAGAGTTGGAGATGGATTCTGGATTAATTAGGTCACAACCTTGAGGAAGCCCCAGCAGGGTACATAACCTGGACTTGGTGATGTGGGTTTTCGTTTTGTCGACTTCAAAAGTGATCATCTCTTCCCTTTGTTGGTAGCTAGCATTCGAATATGCCTTGGACAGATGAACCAAGGGCACATTCTCAGTTTTTGTCAGGGAGATTAGCAGTGGTGAATAGCGCAAGCACTCGATTAGAGGTTGAATAAAGGCATCGTACTTGGTAGGATCAAGGTCCAGGATTAGAGTTTGGTTGGCCTTGATGTTGAGCAGAGTTGATTGTGCCATTTTTTTTCAGCGATAGAAGGTGTTTCAAAAGAGGCTTCCGTTGTTGCTTGGTGAAGGATATGATGAATAGTAGAGAGAGAAATCGCCAGGTGAAATTTCAAATGCTTTTGAAAGTGGTAATAAACAATGAAGCATCGAAATCCTTATATAGTGTCACACCCCAAAACCGAGAACGGTGGAAACGTTCTAGGGCGGCGGACGTCATGTAAAGTATCACAACACAATATAATAGCAAACAAGTAAATAACATCATCCATTGCATTAAATATATATTTTTAATACAAGCGTGTTCTGTACAGTTATAGACACCAAAAATGTAAATAAAAAATATAAGATGAGTCTTGAATACGCACCATCTTCTCAAAAGCTAGCCTTGATACCTGTCTACTGATGACCTGAGAATACAAGTTATTTTGAAAGAGTTTATCAGCATTAAAGCTGGTGAGTTCATAAGTATTTAGTGTCGGTGTTTGTATCAAAACGTTTCAACGTGGTTTGAAGTACGAGTTTGTAAACATTTGCAATAAAAGTATGTGAATGTTTGTAATAAAAGTATGTTAATATTTGTAAGTGTTTGTAGAAGTTTGTAACTCCTAGAAAATCCTATATTTTCTACTACAAGTAGCCTTATACCAAGGCATAACTGTTTGGTATGTGTGTTTCTTGTAAAAGTGTGTAATTTCCCCAAGTGTAACTATCATTATCAAAATATAGTTTATACTTTAATATTTAAGTGAGATGATCACTAAATATATGTAAAGGGTAAATTAATGTAGTATTGTAGTGTTGTATTATAGGAACTACTGATGTACTAACTACCTTAAACCAGATTTATGTCAAGGTATTATGTGATTAATTGTACCATACTATCGACTATGAAAAACGACAATGTAAGTCGTAAAAAGGTATGATGTTTGGCCCCCGCAGACCTGCAGTTCCGGCTGTAGCTAGCAGCAAGGTGTAGGATAGTCAATCCAGTATAGATCTATACGTAAACTCATGCTCTCCCTCCAAGAGACTCTGGCTACAACTTGGGCCATGACATTGAAGGCATGCTCTGATACAGTGGATCACATTTATGTTAACGTATTCATGTATATGTAATGTATTGATATTCATCCTAGTATCATTGTATATGTTCTCTTTCTAGTATAGTTGTATATGTTCTCATTCTAGTATAGATGTATATGTTCTCATAGTAATAAGTAATGACTCATGAATGAACTGACTCCTCTATGTCTTATAGAAATAAAAGTAGTAAGTAGTATAACCCTAAACTATACCTATTATAGTTTATTAGCAAACTTGATGAATGACTGAATGTACTGAACTGAGATATAAATCTTTATGTCTATACATATATACATAATATATAAGTAAGGATTCAACGACACTCGAACAAACAACCGAGTACCTTAGGACCACAACCCAACGAGGACATGAAGTAAAGTGGGTTATCTCTCCTAAGTCCTTCAAACCTTATTTATATAACTATATATCTAGTAGACATGGTTTTTAACAATATATAAGTTTAAAACTATAAAGGAAAGGTTTGGTATAAAAAGTGAATTTGATAAAGAGTTTGACATGTAAAATAGTTTGATAACAGTTTAAAGTCATTTGTTTGGTAAAACAGTTTAAAGCTTGAAAAATCCATTTGCATGTTAGTTATTAATGACATGTGATTGATCTAATAACTAGCATGGTTCGACTTGTATTCCCCCCCCCCCCATAAAGCATTTAAAACATTTAAAAGCATTTCAAAGGTTAGTTAAAGCGGTATGAACTCACCTGTAGTGAGTGGTATGGATGAACTGAAGAAATAGGATTGCTAGGTGTCAAGTGAAGACTTGTACACACACAATGAGCCTAGTTAACGTATAAATACACATATATGTATCCAATTAGTCTTTAAACAACTAATTAACAAGGTTAAGACATCCTAAGACAAGTTAAACACCTTATATAAGTGTTATAAGTCCCAAGGATTGCATCTATGTGTTTTAGGACAAAGCTAGTGTGTTTAGGGTTCAAGGAAAACTCCATGATGGAGTTTACGGTTTTATGGTCGTAAACTGATGAGTATACGGCTGTAAACTCACACTTCTTTGACCATTTGATGATTTGAAGCCTTAAAAGTCCCTAGAAGCATTTCTACTTGAAGTATGAGTCTATGGAAGGGATTAGGGCACCATTTCACTCCTAAATGGAGTTTACGGTTCTTAAACCATTTTCCTTTGAGTTTACTACCGTAAAATCATATGGTTTATGGTCTTTTGGGGTTTTCAAGTCCTTAACTCATCAAGGAATGGTTTTAAACAAGTTTCTAAGGCTTATGAAGGACTAAAGCACACTTTGGCACCTTTATTTGGGGTTTACGGTTAAAGAACTTCTTGGACCGTAAACACCTTGTTCTTGGTGTTCTTGGGACGTTTTTTTGATGTATGGAAAGGTAGCAAGCTTTAAAATACACTAAGGTAGGAGTACTTACTAGTTAGAAGCTTAAAAAGATGCTAAGGGCCCAAGAACACTAGTGTGTGTTCTTGGTGTTTTGAAGATCTTAGCAAAACACGAAAATGGATGGATGAAAAGATGTACAATCACTAGATTAAGTGATATACTAACTTGAAAGGGCTAGAAACACTTACTATATTGAAGATCTTGAAGAAAAACTTGGATGATACTTGAGAGAGTTTTGGAGTTGTTCTTGAGAGTGAAAGTGAGAAGTGATGAGTTTGGGGAGTAAACTCATGGTTAAGGCATGAGTTCACGGTTTTTGGAGGAATTTACGGCCCAAACATAAAAGTGTGGCCGTGAATTTCTTAACTACATGGTATTTGCGGTTTTGAAATTTCAAGACCCGAGACGGCACTTCCTTTCACCCGTTCGTTTAAAGAATAATTATTAAAATAATCAAACGAACTTTAAATTTGCTAAAAATAAATAAATAAAGAAATTGACTTATAATTTGAATTGATTGACTTTAGAGTTTGTCCGACTGAAAATTTCGGGTTGTCACATTTACAGTATGATACGAGAGAGAAATCCAACTGTTGATAACCCAAACTACTAAAAAGGCACCTCAAAAGGCGTGACTAACAACTGTGACGTCAGGCGGCGTAACTGACAGCGTGATGTCAGGGCAGTTTAGATTTTCATGTGCCTAAATCAAATCTTATCCCTTCATTTTTGTCGTTTCAGATGATGTCTTTCGCAGTTTTATACTTTCGCAATTGAAAACCGTTACTATACTCTGAACATGAAAGTAACCTTTAGGACAACGCACTAGAATTTTTGAAAATCATGAAGATTTTCGTGCAAGAGTGTGTCAATGATAAAGAAATAAAACAAATTCTCTAAGGGATTCTAGTGATGTCATTAAAGACATAAAGCAGATGGATCCAGGGCAACGATCTGTTCCTTCGCAATCAAGAGAGACTTTAAAGTGCTTGTGTGGTGTCCCGTTGATTACGATCATCTGTTTGTTGAGAAACAGTGAAAGGCTTCTTTTAATAAGGCGAAAGGGGTGGCTTCTTCTTCAACTAAGACCGAAACTCAAAATAAGTCTGAACGTTCGTATGAAGTACTTGTCTGATCACTGTAGCCATAAGAACAAGTATGCTTTGGAATTATTTTTAGTGGCTGGATAAGTGTAGAAATCTCAAGAAAAAACAAAAATTGGATCTATTGGGAAGAAACGTCTTAGGACTAGAGCATTTCATTAAGATCACACAAATATAAAAAGAGATTTCAGGGTACGAGCCACGAAGGTGGACATTCATTAATTCCTTGGTGAAAATTTAGAACATGTTTATTGTTCACCGACAATTCTTAAATATCTGATGGATTTTGGGTTTCACTTAATTCGTGGTTGTAACGAATTTAAGATCATAAACATAGATGTTGTGTAACCTTAACCCTCAGTGGTAATATCTGAGAGTCTCAAAGGTTATGTTCATGAATGTGAAAGTGATGGAGAAGTAGTGTGAGGTGGTTCCAAAGAAAAGTGTAGCTCTGCTATGCAAAAGTGACCAAGCAGTCAACTCTTAGCACAATATGAGAAGAGTAAGGTAGCTGATGACTTATGTGAATGATCAACCTAATTGGGAAGAAAGATTGGTGTTATCGATTCATTAAGGCTTCAACGTAGAGTCTTAGAGGCTTCAAACTACATGCAGCAACAAGGTTGTAGGGACACTTAACTAGTGCATAGATTCGAAATATTCACCTGCCCCATCATTCATAATTGAGACCATCATGGTATATGTCTTCAATTTTGCTCAATTGTCTAATCTTTTTGGTATTTTTGAATATTTTATGAAAAGAAATAAGAATCGAAGATAAATAAAATATTTTTGTATTTTTGTTTTTCTTAAAAAAGAAATAAAAATAGAAAAAAATAAAATATTTTTGGATTTTTGATTTTCTAAAAATGAAATAAAAACAGAAAAATGAAATAAGTAGCAACAAACAAAATGTACAAAGGATACATGAAGTTCCAAACCATGAATGAATAGTAGACTGTGCGTCACTACGAACATTCGCACCAATTCGCAGTATGAACAGTGGACTGCGAGTCACTACGAATGTTCGCACCAATTCGCAGTTCAACCAAAACTTTAAGACTGCGAAGGTAGTTTTGGAACTGATTCAGCCTCAATCATTCCTAACCCTTGAAGAATGCGATTAAAGGTTTGTTTAGGTAAGGCTTTTTTAAACATGTCATCCAGCTGATCAGCGGATCTAACAAAGTGAATCTCGACATTTCCATCTTCCACGTGATCTTTGATGAAGTGATACCTCGGTGTAATATATTTGGTATTAAAGTGTTGCACTGGGTTGTGACATGCGAATGGTGCTCTCAGAATCGCAATACAAGGGGATTCGCTTCATGTTGATACCATAGTCACGAAGCTGACTTTGAATCCAGATCTAAGTAGTTAATATCGGCGATTTCCAGGTGATTTCCAGGTGGGATATCGGTTATTGGTAATTTTCAAAATAGCGGTGTCAAATATCGATCCAAAATATCGGATCGCAAAAATCGGTGATATTTACCGATATTTAACCTATATTTACCGATATTTCCAAGCGATTTCCAGGTAGGATATCGGTTAAGTAATTTTACTTGCTTTTTTTTAGTGTTAAGTTATGGCCTTAAGTCTTATGGACTTAACATAACTGAACCTGTTATTATGTTAAGTACTTAATTGTTAGTTTTAGGTCATAAACTTAAGTATTAACTGATCTTATTGTTATGTGAATTATTACATACTTAAGTGTTAACTTGCTAGTTTCTATAGGTTTGATCATGTTGATGTTTTAAGTACATAATTCTTAAATGATGATGATGATATTAGAGTTGATGTGGATGATCTAGATAAAATTTTTAGATGCCTTGGTTGATGTGGACTTGGAGGAAGATTTCATGGCTTACATAAGAGTATGTTTCAAACATTGACAATTTTGAATTTTGACTTTTTATATTACTTTTATATATGTTTTATGTTTATATACATTAATTATGCATGATATAAGAATACCGATATCCCACCAATATCCCACCGCGATAACCTATATCCCAAATATCAGCCCTTGACCGATATTTGATTTTGGACCGCTATAACTGCCTAGATCCAGATAACTTGTAAAGTACAAGAGGCAGCGGCTGTGTACTCTGCTTCAGTAGTTGATAGGGAGACGCAGGTTTATTTCTTTGATTGCCAACTAACAAGTTTTCCATCAAGAAATTGACATCCTTCCATTGTACTCTTTCGATCTAAATCGCAACCTCCGAGATCAGCATCTGAAAACGCGTGGACAAAGAACCCTAAACTGGAAAGGTACCATATTCCAAGCGAGGAGGTTCGTTTAATATACCTGAATATGTTTTTGACAGCAGTCATGTGAGGTTCGTGAGGATTCGCTTGAAACCTAGCATAATAGCAAACAAAAAACATGATGTATGGACAACTAGTTGTTAGATACATCAATGACCTTATCATTTGACGATTGAGTGTCATATAAACAGTTGGTTTATCCAAATACGATGTTAGTTTCGTTCCAAATGCATGTGGAACCTTCACCTTCAAATATCCCACCATTCCAAATTTAGCAAGTAAAGTCTCCATGTAAGCCTCTTAGTTGATAAAAATTCCCTCCTGACTCTATCTTATGTCCAAACCAAGGAAAAAATTAATTCGACCCATAGAGCTCATCTCAAATTTAGTTTCCATCAACTTTTGGAACTAAGCAGTTAAACTGGGATTTGTAGAACCGAAAATGATGTCATCAACGTAAATTTGGACGATCATCAAATGGTCACCATCTTTCTTGCGAAATAAGGTTGGTTCAACCAAACCTTGTTTAAATCTAGCTTGTTTTAAGAATCTAGTAAGAGTTTCATACAAGGCTCGTGGAGCTTTCTTTAGACCATAGACTGCTTTATCAAGAATGTAACAGTGGTTTAGATATTTCTCATTTACGAATCCAGGTGGTTGTTCCACATACAATGTTTCTTCTAATTCCCCGTTCAAAACGGCACACTTAACGTCCATTTGATAGACTTCAAAGTTTTTTTAGAAAGAGCAAACTTCAAAATTCTTATGTGCTGCATATGCCAGAGAGATGCGAACTGACACCGGCCTTGCTACTGGTGCGAATGTCTCCTCGTAGTCAATTCCTTCTTCTTGGAAATACCCTTTTACAACTAATCACGCCTTGTTTCGGATCATATTGCCCTCTTTGTCGAGCTTATTTCTGAGCACCCATTTAAGACCAACAATGGAAGCATCCTTCGGAGTTGGAATTAGCCTCCAAACCTTGTTGCGTTCAAACTCATTGAGCTCCTCCTGCATTGCTTGCACCCAATCAGAATGATCAAGAGTAATGTTAATGTTTTTAGGCTCAATATTGGAGATAAACGAATTGAACATGCAAATTTCCATTTTGATGAATAGTGCAATCTGATTCGCCTTTTGTTGTGCCCTCGTAAGAACTCCTATAGAGGCTTCTTTAATGACTTCTTTTCTGGGATGACCCTTGGTCCATTTGGTTAGAGGAGGATAGTTCGGATCATAAGAAGGATCCAATTCATCATTTATTTCTTCAAATTCAGATTGAGCATCCGAATCATCATTCGTATTTTCAATCTCCCCCTCGAATGATGGACTTGGTTCTTCATTCGGAGTTGAACCCTCCCCCTGAAATGATTGTTATAATCTGATTTCGGGGGTTTCATTCTCCCCCTGAACAGGTGTATGAGATGAGGAGGTTGAAGTGAAACCCTCCCCCTGCAGTGTAGCATTCACAGCTTGTGGAATATCAAAGTCTTTCGAAGCGGGATGCTCATGTTCCATATATTTTGCAGCATCATCGATAATTTTCTTCAATTCATCCTCCTTGTTATCTGCTGCTTTGGATTATGAAGATATCGCTTTCTCTGGTTCATTAAATAAATTCATGAGTTTGTCGTAAAGAGTAGAGAGTGGAATCATTGCTAGATTTGGCTTGGGAAAGATCTCCTTTGATTGACTGAGATTCTGCTAATACTGCTTTAAATAATTATCATCGAACATGACATAATAGGTTTCTTCTATCTTTTTGGACTCTTTGTTGAGAACCCTATATGCCTTAGAAGTCATAGAATACCCTAAGAAAATACCTTAAACAACCTTCACATCGAATTTGTTCCTTTGCTCCTTGGGATTGAAAATGAAGCACCTGGAACCAAATACATGAAAGAACTTGACATTAGGATTTCAATTATTAAATATTTTATAAGGAGTAATAGAAAATCACTTATTGAGGATTGATCGATTCTGAGTAAAGCATGTTGTTCCATTAGCATCCGCCCCAAAGTAAAGTGGTAGATTCGCAAATGACAACATGGTTCTCGTAGCTTCGCACAAAGATCGGTTTCGTCTTTCAATGAACCCGTTCCATTACTGAGTTAAGGAGCCGAAAAGTTGTGAGTTACCCCATTCGTAGTTAGAAATTCTTCAAACACTTGGTTTTTGAATTCCAAACCGTTGCCACTACGAATGTTACAAACCAACTTTTGTAGTTGTATCTTAATCTGCTTTATAAAATCCTTGAGCTTAGGAGTGGCCTCTAAGTTCTGCTTAAGAAAATGCACCCAGGTAAATCTAGAAAAATCATCAACAATTACAAATATATATTTGTTACCACCAATGCTTTCAATTGCAGAAGGACCACAAAGGTCTATATGCAAAAGTTCAAGTGGTTCTATAACTTTGGTGTTCACAATTGTTGGATGACTTTTTCTGCTTTGCTTCCCTAATTCGTAGGCTGCACAATGATGTTCTTTATCAAAATTCAAGAGAGGAAGCCCTCGTACATGATCACCAAGAATGAGTTTATTGATGTCTTTGAAATTGAGGTGCGAGAGTCTACGGTGCCACAGCCAGCTATCATCTGAAGAAGCTTTCGCAAGTAGGCAGATAGCACGTTTCCCTTTGATGGGGTTCAGATTTAGAGGATATATCTCGTCTTTTCTCTTAGACTTTATCAGGACTGTTTAGTCTTCTTTTCGATGATCTCAGATTCCACGTCGTCAAACGATACTTTCAATCCAGTACCTACAACCAGTTGAGAGACACTTATTAGGTTGTGTTGTTGGCCTTCCACGTATGCTACCTTGCGAATAGAAAATTCTCCATTTGTGATCATTTTGTGTCCCTTCATTTCTCTGAGTGAATTATTTCCGAACTTCACTCTTCCTCCATCCTTCATGCTCTAAACTCTCTCAGCTCTTCCTTCCTTCCTGTCATGTGACACGAGCAACCACTATCAATTATAGGTGGCAGTGGATCGACCTGGGTTGGTTCGGGTTCAACCCATTCTATAATTAGGTTGAAAATTTCAACCCAACCCAACATGTTTATTTAAATGGGTTGATATTTCCAGCCTAACCCAACCTTTTAGATAAATGGGTTATCACCGGGTTGACCTGTTTATGTAGTTCCCAACCCAGCCTATTAAATAAATAGGTTAAACTTGGGCTAACCCATTTAAAATCAATTAAATAAATTATACAATTAAATGTTATACCACTTAAATTATAAAAAGTAAATAAAACTTCATAATTATGACAAAAGCACAATTCAAATTCAAAAAGACAAATAAATTGTTCAGATAACATTAAAAATGTTTACTTTCACAATGATTTTGGAGAGTGACCAATATTATCAGTGCTACAAAAGGATGGAAATTAGGGTTGAATTTTATTAAACATAGAAAATAATAATGCAACATTATAATTTACAAATTAATACTTTGATTAATACATGATAATATTCAAATAATATATATATATATATATATATATATATATATATATTAAAGTTAAATGGGTTGATGGGTTGAAAACAGGTTGATAATTTTTACCCAACCCAACCTATTTAATTAAATGGCTTAGACAGGTTGACCCATTTAAGTTAAATAGGTTGGAAATCTCAACCCAACCCGCTAATTTTGGGTTGGGTTGGCGGGTTGGGTCAATTTTTGTCAGCTCTACTATCAACGTATCATTCAGAGTCAAACTGCTCGTCATGAATCACCTACAAAAATCAAAGAGATTTACGAACCCAAAGTTGTTTGGGTCCACGTGAGTCTTTCACAGGAAAAGTAATCGCAACATCAACTAAATAAGATCTATTAATTAAGGTGGACTTATCTTTTATAACAGCCCGAAATCCAGTTATTCTTCTATTTGGCCCTACATCTTGGTTATGTTGTCATTTTTTGGTTTTCATGATAGGCGAGTACGCTGGGCGTACAAGGTGTACGTTGCGCGTACTCGCACGCCTCATTTGGACGCGTTCACTCTCAAGTACGTTGGGCGTACCCAAGGTTACGCTGGGCGTCACCAGTCCAGACCTAAAAACCCTAATTCCTTTGGAGGGCTATAAAAGGAATGTGTGGCTGGACTTCTCAGCCACCATCCCTCCGAGCGAAACCCTAAAGAGAGTGTGCATTCCTTCTTTAGCCATTTTGTGAGTATTCTAAGCTTGGTGGTGCCATTCCAAGGTAGCAAAGGAGAAGAAGAACTCATTGGGAAGGCTAGAAGTGGTGTTCAAGTGTAGATCTGAGCTTTGCAAGGGTTGAAGCTGCATTATCAGGTATAAAGTTCAGATCTTGTCACTTGGTTCATGTTATATGCTTCAAGTACCTTTTTCTAGGGTTTTAGTCCCAAAGGTGGAGACTTTTTGTGCAAATCGTCTCCATAAGCTTAGATCCGTCATACTTCTGGTCTTTTGGAGTTGTAGACTGATAAAAATGACATCTTGGACGTGAATGTTGCACCATGCATGAGATCTAGGTCCTTGAGTTGGAATGGAATGATGTTAAGAAGTGTTGGAGCCTTTACAGCCATGCCAAGGCTTAAAGGTCTCGACTTTATGGGTTTAGACGCATAAACAGAGTCAGATCTAGAAGTTGGAGTAATGGCTTAACCGATTAAGACCAGAAATGAAGTATGTTAGAATCTGATGGTTATGCCGGGCGTAACTCCCAGTACGCGCAGCGTACTGGGTGGAGACCCCGATCCATGGGCTGGCGATGTACGCCCCGCGTACGTCAAGCAGTACGCCCTGCGTACTCACAGGGTTGACTTTTGTTGACTTTTAGGGTTTTGGTCGACATGGAGACTTTGGGTCAAGGAAGGGTAAAATGGTCTTTTACCCTCTGAGGGATGATGATAAGGGGTAAAGCTTTAGTTGTGGAAGTCTTTGATTATTAAATGATATTTTTATGATTAGGCGAGGTAGAGTCGTCGTTGGGATTTGGAGATATCGAGTACGCGAGATCTTAGACTTTCCACGAGGTGAGTCTTCTCACTATACGTTACCTTGAGTGGTATTATGAGATTATGTGCTATGTATAAGATTACGTGCTATGTGTTATATGTATGTTGTATGATTGTGTTGACCGAGCCGGAGGGCCCAACGATTCTGACCGGGCCGGAGGGCCTAATGAGCTGTGACTAGACCGGAGGGTCCGACGAGCTGCGAGGCTGGAGGGTCCCGCTGAGACATCTAGACCAAAGGGTCGGACTTAGCCTTGAGTGGCGTATTTGTGGTATGTGGTATTTTGGGGAACTCACTAAGCATTTATGCTTACAGTTGTTGTGTTTGATGTCTCAGGTACCAGCGAGGACCGTGGGAAGGCAACGGCTTGACACGTACACACACACCGATGGAGTTTATTATGTGTAGAGATCTTGGGATTTGTTTTAAAAAACAATATTGATTATGGTTTGAATTTGTGATGTGATACAGTATGTGATTTTGAAAACGAAAAATTATTTTGAAAATTTACGGTGTTACAAGTTGGTATCAAAGCCTTGGTTTGAGGGATTCAGATGCACCTTCAGGCGTATTTGAACTCAAACCGAGGATTTGAGAAATTTTCAAATAAAACTAAAATTTTCTAAAAAGAAAAAGAATTTTTGGAAACGAGCAGAGTGGAAGGTGTGTACGGTCAGCCAGCGCCTGAACGGTGAATCCCCAAAATACCCTTACATTATATGTTATGAGTTATGAGATATTATGTTGTACATGTTAGAGAGGCTAGGTATTCCTATTAGGACTAGAGTGGGTCTGATTTGTGATGCCTTAGCTTAGGAGATCGCTGCTGCTATGAGATACTTGGAGAGTTAGTAGGTAGCAGTGAGGACCTCAGGAGAGAGCTATTGAGGGTAGCCAGTGCATAGCGAGAGTAGAGTATTTGCGATTTGGGATCCTAAGAGGAGGACTTGGATTGTATATCGATTCGGTGTGGACGATAGTATTGGGCCCGTACTATTGAAGACACTGGATTGGTGCGCAGTCCAAGTAAGAATCCTTGGGGTACCAGAAGTTGAGGATGATTGAGTTATCGAGTGTGAGTTTACTCGAGGGTTTCCCTAATATTCCTTATGCTTTATTTCAGAGGTTGATCACGGTTGGGACACGCCAGACCACCGGGGGCAGTTGGGTAAGTGATGAGGAGATCCGTCGGATCATCCATGAGAAGGTGGCTGCTGCCATCAGAGCCGAGATTCCGGAGATGTTTGGGTCTATTAAGACCACATTGATCGAGACGTTTGACGAGCGTTATGATGCTTTGACTGATGCTGCTGTTTCTGCAGCCACCGCAGCTGTTGCTGCTGCGAGACCCCAGGGTGGTGATTCGTTGCTGTACCGATGGTACACAGGATCCGATCACCGCTATGAGGTGGATCTCAGACATAGAGGGGTGTTTCTATACGTGCACGTGTCCGGAGCACTTGAGAGTGCGGTTTGCACTCAACCAGCTTCGCTTGGGGGCGAAGGACTGGTGGAAGTTTGCAACCGCGAGCTATTCGACAGCTGAGCTGACTGTAGTGACCTGGGAGAGGTTTACTGCGATGTTTCGTGACGAGTATGTTCCCAAGGTGGAGAGGGAACGTTTAGCCCAGGAGTTTCTGACCCTCAAGCAGGGGACTGAGTCAGTGACAGTGATTACGAGGATGTTTCATGAGCGGGCGTTATTTTGCCCGGAACTGGTGACCACTGAGCAGGCTCGCATGAGCCGTTATCTGAGTATACTGAGGAGAGACATCCGTGAGTTCGTGGAGAACTCAATTTACCGGACATTTGCCGAGCTCCAGGCAAATTCTCGGAAGAGGGAGATTGAGCTTGAGACACAGGCGAGGGAGGAGACCGAGTCTCATAGGGGTGATCGGCGACCGGCGCAGTCGCAGCCGGCCGCCAAGCATTCAAAGCCCGCTGATTCGAGGACGAGTAGTTCGAGGGGCCGTACTTATGGGAAGTGCGGCAAGAGTCATGATGGGTCATGCAAGACTGGGGTATGTTACAAGTGTGGGAAGGAAGGACATTTCACGACGGATTGTCCTAAGGGGTTCTCGGTTTGCTTTCATTGCAACCAGACCGGCCATCGGAAGGCTAAGTGCCCCCAGCTTCAGAGGTCAGCGCAGGGATCTGCACCTGCGATTCGAGCTACCGAGACCCGGCCAGCGAAGGCCGAAGCACTGAAGGCTAGGGGAAGAGCCTTCCAGTTGACTGCGGAGGAGGTCCGCGCAGCGCCTGACGTCGTGGCTGGTATGTATTCTTTATATTTTTTTATGTTGAGTTTATGCTATGGTAATTGCTATATGTTATGCGTAGGTACTTTTCTTGTGAGTTCTGTATCTGCATTAGTGGTGTTCAACTCGGGTGCGAGTCGGTCGTTCGTATCTGCGACTTTTAGTCGGCACATTAGTATTCTGAGGGAGGCATTGAGTCGGCCTTTGCAGGTTTCCATAGCCGATGAGCATGAGGTGTGTGCTACCGAGGTGATACGTGGGTGCGTACTGGAGATCTTCGGGGTGGAGTTCCCGATTGATTTGGTACCGATTGCCATGAGGGATGTTTGTGTTATAGTAGGCATGGATTGGTTGAGCGGTTTCGAGGCGGTCAAAGATTGCGAGCGTCAATTGGTGACGATCCGAGATCCTAGTGGGGGAGTGCTGACAGTATATGGCGAGGGGACTCGTGGTGGTTCAGTATTCTGTTCGGCTGCCAGAGCGAGGCGGAGTTTGCAACAGGGCTGCAAGGGGTTCGTAGCCTATGTGACGGATATGCGAGAGGCCGTTGGGAGGTCAAGTTCAGTGGATGATGTGCCGATAGTTCGTGAGTTCCCGGACGTGTTCCCCGAGGAGTTGTCGGGTGTGCCTCCCGAGAGGCAGGTGGAGTTTCGTATCGATTTGATTCCTGGGGCTGCGCCTATCGCTAAGGCGCCATATCACCTAGTGCCGCCAGAGATGCAGGAGTTATCCTCACAGCTGCAAGAGCTGTTGGGGAAAGGGTTCATCCGTCCCAGTAGCTCTCCCTGGGGAGCGCCAATCCTTTTTGTCAAGAAAAAGGATGGTTCACACCGGATGTGCATTGATTACCAGGAGTTGAACAAGTTGACGGTCAAGAACCGTTACCCATTGCCGAGGATCGACGATCTATTCGATCAGTTGCAGGGGGTGTCTTGGTTCTCCAAGATAGACCTGAGGTCGGGGTATCATCAGATGAGAGTTCAAGATGAGGATATCCCAAAGACGGCGTTTAGGACTCGTTACGGGCATTACGAGTTCGTGGTGATGCGATTCGGGCTCACCAATGCACCAGCGGCATTCATGGATCTTATGAATAGGGTGTGTAGGCCGATGTTGGACCGTTCAATCATTGTATTCATTGATGACATCCTGGTGTATTCGAGGACCAAAGAGCAGCATGAGGAACATTTGAGGGAGCTCCTCGGAGTTCTGAGAGCGGAGAGGCTTTTCGCCAAATTCTCCAAGTGCTATTTTTGGTTATGGGAAGTCCAGTTTTTAGGGCATCTCGTTAACCAGAATGGGATTTTGGTTGACCCGGCCAAGATCGAGGTTGTGATGAGTTAGGAGGTGCCGAGGTCACCTACAGAGATCATGAGCTTTTTAGGGTTGGCAGGCCACTATCGGAGATTTATCAGAGATTTCTCCAAGATCGTCGTGCCACATACCAAGTTGACCCGGAAGGGTGTTACTTTCTCATGGGGACCAGAGCAGCAAACCTCGTTTGAGACCCTTCGCCAGAGATTGTGCGAAGCTCCTGTACTCGCACTACCGGAAGGGATGCAGGATTTCATGGTGTACTGTGACGCATCGATATCGGGGATGGGAGCGGTGTTGATGCAGAGAGGGCATGTGATTGCGTATGCATCAAGGCAGCTAAAGCCTCATGAGACGAGATATCCCACCCACGATCTGGAGTTAGGGGCTGTGGCGTTCGTCCTCAAGATCTGGCGTCACTATCTATATGGGTTCAGTGTACGATATACACGGACCACAAGAGCTTGAAGTACTTGATGGATCAGCCCAACCTGAACATGCGGCAAAGGAGATGGCTGGATGTGGTAAAGGATTATGATTGCGAGATCCTGTACCACTCGGGCAAGGCTAATGTGGTAGCCGACGCCCTGAGTCGTAGGGCAGAGGGTGCCCCGATGCGAGATATCTATATGAGGTTGACGGTGATGACTCCGGTATTGGATACCATCAGAGGGGCCCAGGCCGAGGTAGTGAGACCGGAAAACCGTAAGAGAGAGCAAGTTATCGGGCAGGTGTCAGGGTTTGTTACCGATAGTCGCGGGCTTATGACCTTTCAGGGTCGAATTTGGGTACCATTTGTGGGCGGGACGCATACTATCCTGATGGAAGATGCGCACAGATCGAAGTTTTCGATCCATCCTGGGGCCACTAAGATGTATCTGGATCTGAAGAGGGAGTATTGGTGGCCCTGCATGAAGAGGGATGTGGCGTGGTTCGTTGAGAGATGCCTAACCTGTCGTAGGGTTAAGGCCGAGCACCAGAAACCGCATGGTAAGTTGCAACCACTTGAGATTCCAGAGTGGAAGTGGGAGCAGATATCCATGGATTTCATCACCAAATTGCCGAAAACGGCAAGGGGTGTCGATGCGATTTGGGTGATAGTGGACAGATTGACGAAGAGCGCCCACTTTCTCGCTATTAGTGAGAGTTCTTTTGCGGAGAGGTTGGCAGAGCTGTACGTGAGGGAGGTGGCATCGCGGCATGGCGTACCCATCTCAATCATGTCAGACCGAGATGTGCGTTTCACTTCCAGATTCTGGAAGAAATTTCACGAGGAGTTGGGTACGAGGTTGCATTTTAGTACCGCATACCACCCACAGACTGATGGGCAGAGTGAGCGGACGATTCAGACGCTCGAGGACATGCTCCGAGCATGTGTGTTGGACTTCGACGGGAGCTGGGATGCGTATTTGCCCTTGGTGGAGTTTTCCTACAACAACAACCATCATTCGAGCATCGGTATGCCACCCTTTGAGCTGTTGTATGGGAGGAAGTGTCGCACCCCCATCTGTTGGGGAGAGGTGGGGCAGCGGGTGATGGGTAGCATGGAGATTGTACTCCAGAACACCGAGCAGATTCAGCAGGTCAGGCAGAGTTTGTTGACCGCGCAGAGTCGCCAGAAGAGTTATGCGGACAGGGGTCGGTTCGAGCTCGAGTTTCAGGTTGGTGACCTTGTACTCCTAAAGGTCTCTCCTTGGAAAGGAGTGATACGATTCAGGAAGAGGGGCAAGTTAGGACCCCGGTATATTGGACCTTTCAGGGTAATTGCTAGGGTAGGCAGGGTAGCCTACCGGTTGGATCTACCTGCTGAGTTGGGACAGATCCATAACACCTTTCATGTCTCGCAGTTGAGGAAATGTATTGCCGATGAGTCGACAGTGGTGCCATTAGATGATATTCAGGTGGATGCGGGCCTGAACTATGTGGAGAGACCAGTGGAGATCACGGATCGGAAGGTCAAGGTTCTGAGGAACAAGGAAGTACCCCTGGTACAAGTGCAGTGGCAACATCGGAAGGGGTCCGAGCTGACATGGGAGTCCGAGACTGAGATGCGGGATCAGTATCCAGAGTTGTTTTCAGTATGAGACTTCGGGGACGAAGTCTGTTTCTAGTGGGGGAGAATTGTAACAGCCCGAAATCCAAGTATTCTTCTATTTGGCCCTGCATCTTGGTTATGTTGTCATTTTAGGGTTTTCATGATAGGCGAGTACGCTGGGCGTACATGGTGTACGTTGCGCGTACTCGCGCGCCTCATTTGGACGCGTTCACTCTCAGGTACGCTGGGCGTAGGCAAGGTTACGTTGGGCGTAACCGGTCCAGACCTAAAAACCCTAATTCCTTTGGAGGGTTATAAAAGGAAAGTGTGGCTGGACTTCTCAGCCACCATCCCTCCGAGAGAAACCCTAAAGAGAGTGTGCATTCCTTCTTTAGCCATTTTGTGAGTATTCTAAGCTTGGTGGTGCCATTCCAAGGTAGCAAAGGAGAAGAAGAACTCATTGGGAAGGCTAGAAGTGGTGTTCAAGTGTAGATCTGAGCTTTGCAAGGGTTGAAGCTTCATTATCAAGTATAAAGTTCGGATCTTGTCACTTGGTTCATGTTATATGCTTCAAGTACCTTTTTCTAGGGTTTTAGTCCCAAAGGTGGAGACTTTTTGTGCAAATGGTCTCCAGAAGCTTAGATCCATCATACTTCTGGTCTTTTGGAGTTCTAGACTCATAAAAATGACATCTTGGACGTGAATGTTGCACCATGCATGAGATCTAGGTCCTTGAGTTGGAATGGAATGATGTTAAGAAGTGTTGGAGCCTTTACATCCATGCCAAGGCTTAAAGGTCTCGACTTTATGGGTTTAGACGCATAAACAGAGTCAGATCTAGAAGTTGGAGTAATGGCTTAACCGATTAAGACCAGAAATGAAGTATGTTAGAATCTGATGGTTACGCCGGGCGTAACTCCCAGTACGCGAAGCGTACCGGGTGGAGACCCCGATCCATGGGCTGGTGATGTACGCCCCGCGTACGTCAAGCAGTACGCCCCGCGTACTCACAGGGTTGACTTTTGTTGACTTTTAGGGTTTTGGTCAACATGGAGACTTTTGGTAAGGAAGGGTAAAATGGTCTTTTACCCTCTGAGGGATGATGATAAGGGGTAAAGTTTTAGTTGTGGAAGTCTTTGATTATTAAATGATATTTTTATGATTAGGCGAGGTAGAGTCGTCGTTGGGATTTGGAGATATCGAGTACGCGAGATCTTAGACTTTCCACGAGGTGAGTCTTCTCACTATACGTTACCTTGAGTGGTATTATGAGATTATGTGCTATGTATGAGATTACGTGCTATGTGTTATATGTATGCTGTATGACTGTGTTGACCGGGCCGGAGAGCCCAACAATTCTGACCGGGCCGGAGGGCCTAATGAGTTGTGACTGGACCGGAGGGTCCGACGAGCTGCGGGACTGGAGGGTCCCGCTGAGACATCTAGACCAGAGGGTCGGACTTAGCCTTGAGTGGCGTATTTGTGGTATGTGGTATTTTGGGGAACTCACTAAGCATTTATGCTTACAGTTGTTGTGTTTGATGTCTTAGGTACCAGCGAGGACCGTGGGAAGGCGACGGCTTGACAACTACACACACACCGATGGAGTTTATTATGTGTAGAGATCTTGGGATTTGTTTTAAAAAACAATATTGATTATGGTTTGAATTTGTGATGTGATACAGTATGTGATTTTGAAAACGACAAATTATTTTGAAAATTTACGGTGTTACATCTTTCTTTGTGATTTGAAAAATAGTGATCATATTATCTTTTGAGTTTTTATCCTTTGTCGATATTTACCTTTGTTTATTTTGTAATTGTTGCTTGATAAATTTCTTCTCAACTCTCTTTGAGTTGATTTTACTTTCTTTGTGATTTGAAAAATGTGAAGTATTGTTGTTAGGAGAGAAGTGAGACTTTGACATCTCCATAGGTTTCGCTTGATTTGAAAAAGAGGGTTTTTGAAAAACATTTTGTTTTGAAACTTGTGGAGACTGAGACTGAGTTTGTGAAATAAATCCCAGGGTTCACATGTGAAGAGACTTTCGCATTTGGATTGGATGATTTTTCTTGATATACAAAGTTAGGATATTTGGATCTCCATAAATGCTTTCTTTCCTTTAGATGTTTATTATATCTAGCGTTTCTTTGACGTTTTTGAGCAGAAAATTGCTCAGGGGACTTATGAACACTAGCCCTAGGTTTTGATTTTTTGACAAGAGTTTCAGCCTGTTCGGATGATGTATCATTTGGAACATTTTTGTTTCCACTCGTATTCCTTTTCTTGTAGCTTGAGTTGACCTTCTTCAACGGTTCTGCTACGTATCTTCCTTTCGTTCTCCAAGAGGCCATTTCTGAGACACCTTTGGTTTCATTTGCATTGTCAATGGGGACTGACCAAAAATATTCGTCGCACCCATCCGCGTTGTCTTCTTCTTCTTCCAGGGACATTATTTCTATAGTCTGATTTTTGTTCAGTCCGGTAGTTGTGAAAACTTGGTTAGCAACCGTTCTAACCTTTTAGAAAACTAAAGTCTTTTTATTTTAAAATCTTTGGATTATTTTCAGAAATACAAGCAAACTCAACTTAATTTTCATAAATTAAGGTTTTCACAGGTTCAGGTTCGCTTTTAACAAATTCTGAACAATTAACCTCATCCTCCACAGAAGTCTCACTCATGGCACTATCATCGTCGAATTTAGACATATTTTCAACATTAAGTTTATTTTCTGAACTCAACTTAGTGCATAGAGAGTCAAATTTCTGTACATTTTCAGATTTGATTTTCACTTTATCTTTTTCATCCAAAATTTGTCTTTAACATTTCTTTATGGTCTTTGGCCTGTATGTAAGATTCAATTTTTTCCAGACCGATTTTGTAGGCATCCGAGACTTCATCTGATGACACGATTGATTCGCACATGTAATAGTCTGCATCGATATCGTCCTCTTTCAATTCTAGAAAGGGAAAAATCATATTGTGGATTTTCTTTCCTATTTCACAGTCAATATGCATCTATGTAATATTAAAATAAAGCCGTTTTACAATTAAAAAATATGTTTTGTTGTTTTAAAAGCCCCATATTGTCATGTTGCGAATAAATGAAATCATCCCTGGACCTAGCTAAATCTGACTCTAACTTCTCAATCCACATGCGCCTCTCTTCACTTTTGTTCGAAACATTGTCGAGTTGATCGGTTAAGTTAGAATTAGTTAAACGGGTTCGTTTTAGACTATCACTGAAGCTTGAAAATGTAAATCTTAAGTCTTTTAATTTAGTTTCATACCGGGATATAGGAATCTTTATAGATTCGAGAATAGAATTTACCTTACTGATCATCTTCTCACATTCACTGATTTTCTCCAAAATAGGTTTCGCAACGAAACAGTTGTCTGAAGCATATCCTCTTTGCTTTGAAACTTCATTGCTCACCATTAGGCATCTTCCACAAAATTTCGAAGCATCTTCCTTCGCAACGAAGCTTCTCCCGTGAGTAGGTCTACGGACCTATTCATCCTCTAAATCAGTCGACCATACTTCAACCCTTCCAAACTCATCATCATGTTCCTGCACAATCAAAGCAGGTTTAGCGTCATCTGCATTTTTCTTCTTTTTAATCTCCTCTAGCTTCCTAAGAAAATAAGCGTCATTATCCTCTTCCGCTTTCTTCTCATTCATTCTTCTTAGCATGCACTCCTTAGCCAGATGATTTTTTCCATGACAATAATTGCAGTCATAGCTAGAGTCTCCCACAAGATGTGTCTCCTTCTTCACTTCTTCCTTTTGAGAGTTGTTAGAACTCTTATCCTTCACCTTCTCTAAGTTGTAACTTCCCTACCAGTTTCAGGTTTTGTTGCGTCCAAAGTTCTTCTTTGCTAACCTTTTTGGATTAGACACCATTATAATATACTCTTCTCTTGAGAGTTCACAATCAAAGAGATCAGACTCCGAATCATCATCAACAACCTTCTTACCCTTTGCTACAAGAGCTAACGAACCCATGCCAGAAACACCTTTTCCCTCACTTTTCACTTCATCCTCGTGTGACCTTATAATACCTACAAGCTTTGCCGAGGAGTAGTTTTTGACTTACCCATGCGCTTTAACTGTCAACACCACAACCTTCCATTCAGATCTCAAGCCATTCATGAATGTGACCTTCTGCTCTATCAATTCACATTTTATCTTGTGCTTCACCATTCTGCTCAAAATATGGTTTTAACAGTTGAATGTTTGGTCCAGTTTCTCCTCACGCTTTGGAACAAAATCTCTAAACTCTAAAAGTAACAAATTCAGAATAGAATGCTCAAGATCAGTGGCACTTGAGTAGAGTTCCCTAAGCCTTTCCCATATCTTTTTTTGCTATTTCACAGGAGCTCACTAAATGAAACGTGTCGGCAGGTAAAGCAAAAATTGACGATCCTCGTAGCCTTGACATTACTGATTAGCTTGTCTTTTTCATCTTTAGGCATATCTTCAACTTCTAGAAGAAGATCGTTGTACTCGGCTTGAGTTTTGATAAACCTTTTTGTACAAGTATGAGCAAACGTCTCCTTGGTTATGCCATCCCATATCAAGGATCTATTATCTTCAATACATAGCACACGATCCTCAAAGTGCAGTGCCCGCACTTCATAATAGTTTGGAAAGAGTATAAGGATCCTTTTTGTAGATCCAATGCCGCTTCAGAGATTAATGAAGTTTACGTGTGAATCATCAGGCTGCGTGATTGTCGATTCAATAAAACCTGTTATGAATCAGATGTGCATACTGAAATCGAGTTTAGGTTGGAATATAGATCAAGATTCAACATCTACAATCGATAATAATAAAGAAGATGACTAGAACAGATCTAATAAAAGGGGAAACCCTAATGAAACTCGAGAGAATATTTGCGTAGATTTACACAATCTCCTGCTCCGATACCAATTGTTAGAATAAAGATGAGTAGATCGACATATTTCAAATAGGTAATTAAATCATGAACAAAGAACACGATGATCAAAGTTGTGGCGAATAATTAATAATCTTTGCCTTAGAAGAACTCGATGAAGAATTACTACTATAAAGGCAGAGTAGGGTTACAAGATTATCGACATTAGATATGGTGCATGAATGCACTATTTATAGCTAAACCTAATCATTAAAGACACTGGGTGGACAAGACACATGTTACATAAAATGGACTATATAAAATATTCATAATTGACGCAATCCAATGACCTAACATAGGGCATGTGTACAAGACTTCGGGGGGAGTTGGGATACTTACCTCTCTCTAGTAGAGTTCGCCTACTACAACAGTTATCATGTTAGTATTGACTGACCCCCATTCGAGATGTTGTATGGAAGGAGGTGTAGGACTCTAGTTTATTGGGTGGAGGGTGGCCATCGGGTCAATCGAAGCACCGAAGTGGTGCGTAAGACCAAAGAGTTGATTCAACAGGTATGTGACAGGCTGCGAGTCGCACAAAGCCGTCAGAAAAGCTATGCCGACCAAAACCGTTCGAATGTCGAGTTTCAGGTGGGGGATTTGGTACTATAAACAATATCATCCTCGAAGGGTGTTATCCGGTTTCAAAAGAGAGGAAAGTTGGGACCCCAGTTTATTGGCCCTTTTAAGAACAATAGTCGTGTGGGCAGAGTTGCTTATCAGTTGGAGTTGCCTGATGAGCTCAGCCAGATTCACAACACTTTCCACATATCTTAGTTGCAAAAATGTGTAGCAAACGACTCAGCAGTGATGTCGTTGGACGATATCCAGGTGGACGAGAGTTTAAATTATGTGGAGAAGCCAATTGCAATTATCGATCGGTAGACTAAGTCTTTGTGTAATAAAGTGGAGAATCTGGTTAAGGTGCAATGGCACCACCGAAAAGGCTCTGAATAGACGTGGGAGCCAGAGGATGAAATGAAAGAGCACTACCCCAAATTATTCAGAGCAACTGACTTCGAGGATGAAGTTTAAATCAAGTGGGGGAGAGTTATAACATCTAAGATTTTTTAGGTTGGCTTCTAACCTTTGGAATTTGGTTTTATGTCACTTCTGGTCCCCGAGTATGGAATCTTGACGTTTTGGGTATATGGGGCGTAGCCCTTATTACACTATACACTTCACGTACGTCTTCGTACGTTGGGCATACGTGGCTTAGACAAAAACCCAAGTGATTAGGGTTTGTGCACTATTTAAACCCAATATGACCCTAAGACTTTCCCTTACCTCAGCTCCTATTGTCGTTTCATGCCTCCTAGCTAACCCTGACCATTTTTTAATCCTTTGAGCTTTTTAGAGAGATTTTGAGCTTCCTTGGTGGTGAAGAAGGTGGTTTAAGAAGAAGGCTTTGTTTCCAAGATTTCGGATCTAGCATTTTCTACTCATTTGGAACCACTTTGAGATAGAAACTTCAAATCTTGCTCATGTTTCCTCAAGTTCTTAGTTAGGGCTATATTTCTCCTTTTTGACCTAAAGGTTTAGATATTGGTGAGTATGAGTGACTCCCAAGCTTTCAAGTTGCATTTCTAGGCATGCTTAGACATCTCAATTCATAAAGGTGCAAGCTTTGAGGTTGTTTAGTCCCCATTCCAAAGATAAGATGTAGGAAAGGACATAAGAGCCTTGATTTTTGTCCATGGGCTTTTTATAGCCATGCAAGGGCTTAAAGTTGGCAAATTTATAGTCCTAGAGGTCCTAATGGGTTCAAATCTGGGTTTTGGACATAAAATCTGAATACATTAAGTTATTGCATGAAGTTTTACATGGGGCGGGGTGTACATTGCGCGTACATCCTTATACACTGTGCATACTGCTTCTGGCCGAGGTACGTCATGCGTACCAATGCGTATGACGGGTGTACGACCCAGAAAGCTTGTAGTTTGGATTTTAGTGGTTGGGCCTTACGTGGGATTTGGGCTTTGACCTAGTTTAAGTGCATGCGCCTTAGGGTTCTGTTTTGGATCTTAAGTGGACTAGTTGGACCTTTTGGGCCTTAGGGCCCATCTTTATTTTCGGGCCACGAGTGGCTAGACCCAATGTGAGAATGGATAATGGACCTATAACATAGGAGTTTGGACTAGGAGCTTGGCTCCACAAATATGGATTAAGACCCAAATTTTGACTTGGGTTATTTGTTAGATGGCGTGGGGATTCTCGTATACCACAGCTCGAGCATTTACTAGAGATTTCAACAGTTGAGGTGAGTCTTCTCACCATAACTTCTAGTCTAAGTCACCAAGACCGGCCCAATATTTATAATGTTGCATGTTAGTTGATGTATTTATAAGTTGTTTTTGGGTTGAAATATACCCCAGGGCGGGGGCCTAGTATGATATGTCGAGTTGAAATATACCCCAAGGCGGGGCCCACTATGATCTATTAGGTTGAAATATGCCTAGGGCGAGGCCCCATGGCGGGGACCCATATATGTTTAGGTTCGTATTGAACCCCAGGGTTGGGCCCATTTGTATGTTTTTCTTAGGTTATTTTGGGAAAACTCAGTAAGCGTTTGATTACAGTTGTATTGTGATTTCAGGTACTTCCATTTCTAAAGGTAAGGGCCCGACTTGATGGCGCAGCATGCACTCTCACCACTGTTTTTCGCATTTATTGATATGGACACTGATGATTTGTATGATGGTTTTTATGTAACAGATTCTCAGTATCATAACTACGGTTGTAAACCTTATTTTAATAATGAAAATTTTTATTTGGATTTTTGGAATGTTACAACATCATTGAACTTCTTGCTAAGCGCAAGAGGTACAACTGATCGGGTAGCGCCCGAATCAAACAAAACATGAGCAGTTATACCATTGACCAAAAAGGTCCATATACAAGATCAAATGTAATCATGAGCATAAATAAGGAAAGCAATAAAATATATGAATAAAACAAATAATAGTAACCACATCCGGTGTTGCACGGGCCTCATCCGTGGTCAGCTAAAATGCCATGCTCTTCACCACAGGTGCCTCCGCCTTACTCTGGCGGCCATCAATAATCCTTAAGGTGGCTAGCATAGTTGTCGTCACTGCTCCTCCTGATAATCTCGGACAATCGGCCTTTTTATGGTCGGTCTGATTGCAATGAAAGCAAATTAGAGAACTCTTGAGGAAGTCCTTACTCATGTTGCCTAGTTGACCACAACCAAAACATATTGAACCCGTCAATTGACATGACCTACTCTGCGTCTTGCCACACTTACCGCAGCGGCTCCGGACCCTCGGGCCTCTAATGCGAGAGTTGAAAGTCTTGGGCTTCTTATCCTGGCCCACCATTGTCTGCACCTGCTCTGACTTCGGCTTTGTCCAAAGCTCCAACTCAATCTCCCACTCACGAGCCTTCTCAATCATATCATTCAGGGTCTTACACCCCAAAAATATAATGAATTCCCTGATATCATCTCTTAGCATGTCATGGTATCTTGTCTTCTTCATCTCCTCATTCGCAACGTACTGCGAAACCAACAAAGCCCTCTCCCTTAATTTCACAGTAATCTCCACCTCAATCTAAGTGGTCTAGCGAAGGTCCTGAAACTCCCTCGCTAGTTGGTGCACCTGAATAGCTGGTGTAAACTCCCTCTGGAACCTCTAAAACATCCTCCCAATTCATGATTGCTATTTTATTAAACCCTATAGCTCGACCAACCTCATCCCACCAGTCACATGCTCGGTGCCTCAGCAACCAGGATGTGAATCCCAACTTTTCCCCTTCAGGGCAAAAACTCGTCTGCTGAGCATTCTCCATGTTAGTGATCCAACATCGGCGAGTGATGGGGTCCTTAGCCCAAAGAACTCAGGATCTCCACAAACCTTGAACTCCCAAAATGAGGGAGTTCGAGCACCTATCAGGCCGACAACAATCTCTTCTTGAAAATACATGAGCCTCTCATCCATCAGCTCCATAATCCCCTCCTTGATGGTACCGAACATCCCAAGAGTAACATCCAAGATATCGCTAGTAACCTTAGCCGCAATGAACCTGCACAACCTCTCATCAACGGTTATGTGCCTGAGCCATCACCTAACCCAGAACCAGAGCCAGAACCTCCACGAGTATTCATCGCCATACCCAAAGTAAAATATAAACATATAAACAATTAGCATAAGCTTCAAGGGAATTCTTACTATACAGGTCTCCTTAGAGTCTTCAGGCCTTCTCTTGTCTTAGGTACATATCTTATGCTTCGGGTAGTATGGGCCCAATACTACCTTTCACACCTATATGTACCCTCCTCAAGGTTCGTCCTAACTCTTCTAAGTCACCACACAAGATCTATACACCATTCCTATGCTAAACATCATATATATCTAAGAATTTCCTAGGAATCATCAATTCCCACCACTCGTAATATTGAGAACCTCAATTAGCACCGTTGTTTGCCTTATGCATGCAAGTTAGACACAAAATGGGATCACATAGACTTTCAAATGATGATTCTATGCTAAGTCCACAACCAAACAAGGAACAAGAAACAAGGAAAAATCAATCATTCTAGGACTATATGTTCCTAATCGTATACAACTTTGAAATCATACACTTAGCAATTAACTAAGTCGATATCAATTCCATGTAATACATACCATCTAATCCTCCTAGGCTATAGGGCATCATACAAATCAGATAATTCTATCATATGATTCCTGAAGGTATCCTTAGCCATAATCTAGCATGTAATTCACATATCAAAGATTACTAATCATAATATATAGGTATAGGTAAGTTTTGGAACAACTTACTTGAGCTCGGCTGAATGCACACATGGCACCCCTTTTTTATTTAGAAATTCAATTTCTTTTCCTTTGAAAAGATTACCATCTCCTTAGTTTGAGTTCTGACACACCCGAAAATGTGACCAAATCCCTCAAACCAAGGCTCTGATACCAACTTATAACAACCTAAAAATCATAATGAAAATTTTCTTTAAAAGACTATCAATTTCATACAGTAAATTGTTTCAAAAACCATCATCAAATATAATATCCAAAATATCAAAGTATAATTATTGAAAATGCAGAAATCATGAGGGAACCCTTTCAAGCCAAAAGTACCTAAAACCATAAACATAATCTGTAAGCACAAAGATTAGTGAATTCCCCAAATAACAACATACCAATCATACAACTAAGCTTAACCTTGGGGTGTGTTCCACCCGATACGCATATATGGGCCCATCCCTGGGAGCTCGCCCTAGGGTGTATTTCAACCCGATAAACACATATGGGCCTCGTCTTAGGGTATCTTTGAACCCAATTATACAATAGTAGACCCTGCCTTGAGGTCTTTTCAACCTAAGCATATAATAGTGGGCCCCGTCCTAGGGTTTATTTCATTCCGAACATGCAAATACATATAAGCCACATAAGAACTATCATCCTACAGAACACATTAATGGGCCGACATTGGTGCCTTTGACCCATGCTTAGAGTCAGAAAAACTCACCTCACAGACGAATAATAAGTTGAAACATCACGTGGATCCAAAACCAACTCTATCGGTCACCTTTACAAATAACGGTGACCAAAACTTAGGCTACAACTCAAAAAACTCAAAATACCTCTAATTCAAACTTTGTTAAAATCCTGGTCAAATTAAAAGTCAACACAAAATACCTCTAACGGTGACCGATACGCATATATGGTCTCACGTCGTGACCAGTCCTTGGTCACGTCGTGAGAGTCCACCAAGTCTGATTCCAGCAACTCGCTCCACACTTAGACAACTCAGTCATGGATTCCTACTAGATTGGCCTCACAACGTAAGAATCACAGAGTCATGTCGTGAGTTTCATGAGCTCAATGACTTATGGCGTTTATTGCTTTCACGTCGTGAGACCTTATGTCTTATGTCATGACTTTAGTATGGAGCCAACAGTCAAGGTGTTAAGTCCTTATTCAGCTAATTCATTGAATCCATTTCATCCAAAGCTAAAGGGGACCCCTAAGGTCCATTAAAAGGCTTGCTTTATGGTGATGCTTGCACCATGCATGATGCAACCAATTCTAGGTCAAAAGGCGGAAAATATACATCAAACTATCATGCATGGCTCTTATACCTCACCAACTTCCAGATATGGACAATATGATGATCAAGGAACCCTTAGAATCCATAAAGTTGCTAACTCTACGGATTTACTTCACTCGAGCATGCTTAAGATGAAGAAATATGGACAAAATCCTAGATATGTCCATAATAAAGTTTGAACCGTTGATACTTACAAAGGTCCAATAACATGAAGAGATTTATGATGATGATGATACTTTGCCCATTCCAACACTAGAGCACTTCTTTCCTCTTCTTCTCTCCTTCTTCAAGCTATTAAATGCACCAAAAATGACTAAGGGCTTCAAGAATGATTGATATCAGGCTTTTTGGAGGCTTAGAGTGTGAGGGAGGCTTAGGGTGGACAAACCTATCACTCTCATTCCCATAAGTACCAAAAAATTAGGGTTTTGGACATGAGACCTCTCTCACATGATGAGCAACAAGGGATCACGTTGTGAGATTCAAAGAATGCAGGTCAACATGACAACCATGGCTCACGACGTGAGGGACATTACTTGCATCGTGACTTTATCCAAATGTTAAAGAAACCTCAAAATTATTCACCTTAAAACTGAATGTTACACTCAACTAACTCTTCTTACATAGTAGTGATCCAATCATAATGTTCTAGTGCATCATGTATCTTTTTGGGTTCCACCAATGAGATGAATACAACATAATGACACTCATCTTGAATGGATTTAGTTGACCTAGTTTGAACACTAGCATCGGTATTGCCAATGACTTGGTTTGGAGGATAGTCATTGGTCCATATGTGAAGATGAGGATAATATGATCATTTGTAGTTGTTGACGTGGTGTCTTGAGTTGAGCTATGAGAGGCTTATAGAATATTGGTCTGAAGCTCCCTACGAACAATTGTATCACCATAAGGTTTAATCCTAAAGAGTGCAATGTTGTCTTATGGAAGATTAGAAGACATAGGATTGGAAGGGTCATAAGGATCCGAGTGCTCCCCCTCAACTTTTGAATTTTTTGGACACGGAGTGGATATGTGATTCTCCCTCTCAACCATTGAGTTCCGTGAACACATAGTGGATATGTGATCCCCGCCCCCCCCCCCCCCCCCACTCAACTGGATAGAAGGACTCCTCTCTGGTTGAAGTGTTTTTTATGATAAGTCTAAAGGAATTTGTGGAGATTAGAGCTTCTGTGGGACGTAGGACATCAGCATGAAGAGTAACTTCGAGAGGTTTAAATAGGGAGACAGATTGAATATCAAAAATAATTTGTTGAACTAGTTTTTCCGAAGAAGGTATGTCACGTTCCATGATATGGGAAGTGACATGATTTTGTGAAGCATTTCAAAAAAACAAGTCATCAAAGATTACATCAAAGCTTTCATCGACCAGACATGTTTTTATGTTCAAAACCCTGTATGCAACTCCTCTGGTGGAATATTTCGAAGAAGGCTTCATCACACTTCAATTAAAACTTTCTCAGATGATCTTTGTTATTTTTTATGAAACATCTAAAACCAAATATATGAAAGAATTTAATATTAAGTTTCTTACCATTGAGTCTTGATAAAGAGTGCATTTGAGATGTTTGTTGATTATGCTTCGGTTCTGAACAAAACATGCAGTGGCTACAACATCATCCAAAAAATGTAACAAAAGATTGGCAAAGTTGAGAATAGATCTAGCATATTCAACAACGTTTCGGTTTCTTCTTTCAACGACAACATTCTATTAAGGGGTAAAGGGAGCTGAGAAATTATGTTAAATGCTTTTACCAACAAGATAAATGTTTAGAAAGGAATTGGTAAATTTGGTTCCATTGTCATTTCGGATACTTCAACCAATACGATTCATCTGTAATTCAATTCCTTTGATGAAGTTAGTCATTTTTTGAGTGGTTTCTAATTTTTAACGAAGAAAGAATACCCATATGAAACGAGTGTGGTTGTCCATAACTACCAAGATGTACCTCTTTCGAGACATAATTTCAATAACCAAAGGGCCATAGATATCAATGTGTAGCAGCTACGGAGGTTCCTTGATGGTAGAGTCAACAATCAGAAGATGTCATTCCTAGTAATATCTCCACACTCACAAGCATCACAGAGGGTGTTGCTATCAAACTTCATAAGGGGCATTCCTCAAACAAGTACTCCGGTAACTAGATTCTTGATATACTTAAAGTTTAAGTGTGCGAGGCATCGGTGCCATAACCAACTTTCATCTGAGGTGACTTTGAAAAAGAAAACACAATTGAGGTTTACCAATCATGATTTCAATGCCCAGCGGGTAAATATTTCCATTTCTTTTCGAGGTGATGAGACACTTGGAGCGATATAGTGACAAAACATAGCTGTGTTTTTCATCAAATTCTACTCTGAACTTATCATTAGTTAGAATCCATATATTAATGAGATTATGATTGAGTCTAGTGACGTATGAAAAATTATGAATTGTGAATGTGCCATTCATAAGTACACCATAACCTTTGATTATTCCATTTGAATCATTCCCATACGTAACATATTCCACTTTTGTCGTTGATCTAAAGTCTCGCAAATATTCTAATTTTCCTATCATGTGTAAGGAACAAGCGCTATCAATGAACCAATTTTTGCCTCGCTTATTATGATACAATTCCTTCAAGAGATTAAGCAGTTAGTTTCAGCACCCATAAGTGCTTGGGCTGTAGATTTTCTTGATAGAGGATTTTTTAACAAAAGAATAAATTATTTGTTTCTTAGCAATCAGGGACTTGGGCTTGTGATGAACTACCGGGCATATCCAAAATGTAAGGTTTGTTTCATTAATCCATCAGTTGTAGGTAATGAAAAAAATATAGGTAGGTTTAGAGGGCTTTTATTTCTTATTTGGGACTGAGGGTAACAAATTTTCTTCCTTTCTAATAGAAAAGATGGGTTAGAGGGGCTTTGGTGGTGCTTTTCAGGATAGAATTGTTTCGAGCTCTACAGGTTGTTTCGATTTAGCTTTGGATTTATCAAATGTGGGACCAGTTTTTCTATCATACTTAGCAATATATTCCTTTTTGATTCTTCTCTTAAGTCTAGACTTAGTTTCTTGTGTAACTACCATCATTGCTTCGATTCTAGGAGGTAGAATATCATAACAGTTTAACTAAGGTTTTCTTGTGTGCGAAGGTTCCTAACGTTTCTTTTGAGTGGAAGAGTGGATTCCTTTCTTAGTTACGAAGTTTTATCCTACTATTATATTTGTGATGCTAAAGAAAATTGGAGGGGTTGAACATGTATTGCTTCACGTAGGATTAAAAGATACATATGTTAAAGCTTTGGCACATGAATCATGCTTAGGTTCAGAAACAACATTTTTGTGAAAGGAACAAGAGTGATTTCAGAAGATTTTAGAGTGTATGAAGGAGGAAGTTATAGATTATAGAGGTTATCAGGGATTTATCCATAATAATTTCCTTATTCACAGTTTCTTTGTCAGAAGATCCAGCCCATATAATTCCTACGTAAACAACCAATTACCTTCCAGTTAGCTATCATAGGGATAGTCAGAAGATATCAAACATTATTACTATTACAAGGAATCACACAAGAGTCAGTTCATTCATGAATCTATACCAATACCTTACATGATACATGAGTACACTTACTTAGGATTACCTGATACATGAATATGTTTACATATACTTACCTGTTACATGAACACACTTACATGAATACCATACAGGAAGACTGTTACTTAGGTGCATTATCCTGTATTTAATTACCTGGATACTTGTACTTAGAACTACGAGGATGATTTATTAGTATTTACTGTGTAAATTATCTTTCCTACCCCAGTTCAATGGGATAATTCGGCGGGACTTACCATTCCGAATCCCACTGATTAGCACCAGTGGTTGATGAACGTCTACGGATGTCTAAGGTTGTCACTTATTTAGTAGTCAGTGACGGGACTAACCATCCCTCTGTCCACTGTTGCAACAGTGGATGAGATGTGAATCTTCGGAGGATCATTAGGTTGACGATCTGTATTAAGAGATCGATACGGGGACTAACCCTCCCTCCACCATGCTGCCGCTACAGAGGATGAGGGGACACTCTTCGGATGTTCCATAGGTTCTATATTTTGCTTCGGCGATGTCGTGTTTGTCCTGGTAACCCAAGATAATAACACTAACATGATTATATTTTTCCTGTTTACTTTATGTTGTGATACTTTCACATAAACGATGAGTTAGACTAAGTACTCTAGTACTAGTCAATAGAAAGGAAAAGCTATCATATTACTTAGTCATAACAGAACATTCGAGTCTTGGTAGAAGACTACTTAGTCATAACAGAACATTCGAGTCTTGGTAGAAGACTACTTAGTCATAACAGAACATTCGAGTCTTGGTAGAAGACTACTTAGTCATAACAAAACATTCGAGTCTTGGTAGAAGACTACTTAGTCATAACAGAACATTAGGGTCTTGGTAGAAGACTATCATATCATCTTCCTATTTTACTTTATTTTGTGATATATTCATATAAACGATGAGTTAGACTAAGTACTCTTAGTACTAGTCGATAGAAAGGAAAACTATCATTTTACTTACAGAACATTAGGGTCTTGGTAGAAGACTATCATATCATTTTCCTATTTTACTTTATTTTGTGATATGTTCACATAAACGATGAGTTAGACTAAGTACTCTTAGTACTAGTCAATAGAAGGGAAAACCTATCATTTTACTTGGTCATAACAAAACATTCGGGTCTTGGTAGAAGACCACATTTCATACTTATATCAATTGTTCTATTTAAGGATTTATACGACATTCTTAACAACATTCCAAAACAGGACATTATCACATAAATACTTATGAATTCACCAGCTTTAAAGCTGATACTCGCTTTCAAAATAACTTGTATTCTCAGGTCATCAATTAGACAGGTGCGGTGGTCAGGTTTTTGAGAAGATGGAGCACAGACAAGACTCGCCTTATTTTGATTATTCAGTTTATTGTTGTACATTATGAAAGAACACACATGTATTGAAACTCTACTTATAATGCAATGGATGATGTTGTTGCTTGTTTATTATATTACACTGTTGTGATACTGTACATGACGTCCTCTACCCCTGAACGTTTCCGCCGTTCGTGGTTTTGGGGTGTGACAGATTGGTATCAGAGCATTGTTTATAGTGAATATAGTATATCAACCCATAAAAGATATACTAACTATAAATACATCGGGATTAAAACACTCTGCCTAAGAGTTATACTTCTAAATAATAAAATATTTAAGTAAGTATACGTGCCTGCATTCATACTAAAATCAGTGTCACAATGACAAGAACAAAAGTATTACGATTGTTGAATATCACAAGTAAGCCTGGGGATATATAGTCAGTCTTGGGAATGGCATAGCCTGATCAACTATGCTGGTCCGAGGAGTGATTAGCATATGCCCAAGAATGGTTGTGATATGGCAACAAGTCTAAAAACTTACCAACACCACCATAAAGAAATACCATATGGGTATTTGGTCTTACTGTAATTATCTTAGTCAATTCGTCTATATAGATATTTCTTATATCCCCAAATTCTCGCGTAGATAACATGGCTGGATTCCATCCCCACGACAACCCGTTCCTTCCGAACGAAGTGATTGCTAGATGGTTTGGAGAAGAACCAGATGATGATCATCAAATCCCTCTGAATGATCACCATGCTGACGACCTTTCAAACGATGCCATCTCCGAACCCAAGGTTGAGAACCTACCCCAGACAGCTCCCTTTCCAATTCCTAACCCTCGTTCGGCTTTTCATGGCCCGACGCCTGAGTGGGTGGAATGTTTGGAAACGTGGAGCCAAGGGCAAGATCAGCCCATGCCATTTAATGGTGACCGAAGCCTCTATGACTTGAGCAATGGGGGCTCAGCAGACAGAAGCATGCCAATTCTGATCAGAAGAGTTGCCCGAAATGAAATTCAGGGCAGGACAGCTCTACACGTATCGCAGAAATTGATTCAAATGGAGGAATGCATATGCTTCGCACTAGTCGCCTTGAACATGCTCGTGAGAGGTCTGAGAGAGACCATGAAACCCTGCTGCAAGCACTGGCTGAATCACGAGCTGAAGTCATGGAACTTCGGGTGCGCCAGAGAGTGTACGAAAGACACCTACTTGATGTGGAACACCAACTGGCTGAACTGAGAGTTCACCAGAGGGATGACCATCGCCAGTAGTAGATGCGTTACATTATATTCCTTGCTAGAAAGGAATCGTGTTCCTGTCTATGCCCGATGTGGCATTTTCTATGAAACTATCTTGTACTGTAAGTACTTTGGTTAGGTCTTTTTACTGTCAGGAACTATCTTCTCTGGTTATGATGTAAGACCTTTTTACAAGGTCATTTTCCCAAACCTGTATGTCATGAATATCAAAGATATTGACAGTCGGCTAACTTCTGTGTCGTTCTTTATTCGAATACTCTTATCAGACTTTCTTTAGAGTCTATTTGAAACATGCTCTAGTCAAGTCATTGGACTATAGCCATTTAACTCCGGAGACATCTCCAAGTCTCTGGTAATGGTTGAATCATGTTATTCACCAACCAACAATACCTCGGCTCGAACAACAAACATCTTGAGACCATTGTAAGAACTTACTTCCGATCTTTGCTAGGACTGCATCATAGGGATGTAGGTCAAACCTTTGTGAACATACTTCCATTCCGTACTAGGACTGCATCATAGGGATGTAGGTCGAACCTTAGAGAACATACTTTTATTCTTTAAATGAGCGATCGATCTACGTTTAGATTCAATCATTTTCGCTCACAAATTCATTTTCTTTCAGTAACAGAATCATGGCTCCCAAGAAGAACGATCAGCCCATCAACCAAACACCAACTCTTCAGATTGATGCAGCTACCTTTCAAGCTGCAGTCTCGGCTGCCGTGTCAGCTATTCTGACCCACCTGAACGCTAACGACGCAGGTGTTAGCGGGATTGTTAACAATCATTCCAATACAAGTATCAAGCGAAAGTCTTGGACTAACTCTAAGGACAAGTCGCTTCAAAGGGAGAACAGGAGACAACCACCAGTAACAACCTTCACAGCTACGACATCAGTACCTCCAACTACCATCCCTTCGGGCGTCCCAATGGTCCCCAAACCAGCCAAGATTTATGCTGGAAGTCTCCCAAAATGCATTAAATGTAGTTTTCACCACCATGGACTTTGTAGGGAGATGCAGTGCTCACACTGCAACAGGAAGGGGCATACAGCCCGTTACTGCAAGACTCCAACAGCTCAGGACGCTCAAATGTCGAACACCAGTGGGAACCAGGTTTACTACGGTTGGGGCAAAGTAGGTCACTACAAAAGGAACTGCCCAGGGGCAGCAATTGCTGGCCCAGACGAAAGTCTACTACCAACCACCGCCGCAGGAGAGTCTACTCCGGACCCACGTTAATGTAATTTAGGCGTTTCGTTGTAACAGACTTATGAACTATCCAAAACTAGTGCAACTAGAGTCTTATCTTTTTCGAGATCCCGCCCGTTTAGGGATGCTCGTTCTGCGTATACTTGTCTTTTGTAGTATACCTTGTTCGCAGCAACAATCTTGTAGTAAATCTAAAAGTATTGTAACTCTGTTCATGGTTGCACAGTTGTTTTGTCTGTAAACGTTTTATGTTCAAATCTAATGTCTTTAAGTTTCTGTATGATTTCGACATTATCATACAACTCGATTCCATTCGATCCTCGCAATACCAGCTTCATAAGTACATCTCTTTCTCAGTAAATGTCTTTTAGCGAAGCCGTCATATCAGAACTCCGAAGTACTCATACAAGGAATACCTTATAGTTCTTTTCCTTTCCGAAGGAATCCCCATAGTTTTACTCGTGCAGTACGTCAAGTTCAATTCCAGGATTCATACGGTTGATCTATCAGTGAGGAATGTATACATGAGAGTGATATATAATCAATGTTCTACAGGTTTAGAATTGACGATTCCACTTTAACTTCTTTTCCCTCGATGGGATGTGAGATTAAGGAAGAATCAATTATTCGACTACCTTTTCAGTCTTAATTATATACGACTCGTATACACGAAATTGTGATCATTGAATCACGTATGAATTCTAATATGAACTTCAGGACGGAGACTGTCCAGGAGTACGAGTAATTGCATTGGCATAGGAACAAACTTAGAACCCAGTATAACTCTTATAACCAGATCGCCTTCAGTCTAAACACCTACGGAAGATACAAGAACAGTCCGGACAACACAACGAGCTACTCAACAATAGAATTAGAAGACCAGGCTTCTTACCCTTGAGAGCTCCGATCTTATTCTTAACAGAAGTCGACGGAGTGCATCATATGTACCTCGACGACCAGAGACTTCGTTTAGATTTCCTTTAGAAATCGTTATCTCTGCCTCGCTTAAAAGAACCGATTGAGCAACCACAGGGAAAGTATTACTTTCAGAAATGGACCTGAAATCTGAATATCACCAGTTCGAGTGTTAGGGAAGGATGTCCTAAAGGACTACCTTCCGAACACGATACAGACACTTCGAGTCCGTAGTGATACCCATCGGATAGGACCAGTACGTCCATAGTATTCATGAGCTAAATGAGTGGAGTACGCCTTTCTTACTGGGATCAGTTCGTCATTTCTCCATGTAATGGCTTACTTATCTACCCTCGTAGTAAGAAAGAACCCATAGAAACTTTACCCTCGGAGATACTTTTCGCAAAGTTCTCTAATCAAGAGTTTGGAATTTAGAGTCAAATTTCCTGAGACACACTATTAGTGTTGTGAAAATTCTTGAGTACTCTGTCAAATTATCCAAAACCGTTGGGAATTTGTCGGCACCGTAGTCACTGACAGAAAATTCGCCAAATTCTAGGTCTTACAAACCTACTATCATAGTCCATTCGGAACTCCCCACAAATTTCAGAAACCCTTTCGACTTTGACCCAGCAAGGGATGGCCCTTGACTGGGAAGTAAGCGAGAGAAAGAACATTTGGAATTCCAAGTGAGAGGCCAAATTCTTTAGGAAACCTCACTCTGGGAATGGCTTAATACACTTCGTAAAGCGTG
The DNA here is from genome assembly GCF_051521515.1 of Lactuca serriola. NCBI lineage: Eukaryota > Viridiplantae > Streptophyta > Magnoliopsida > Asterales > Asteraceae > Lactuca > Lactuca serriola. The sequence goes on from NC_136409.1 coordinate 36,723,210, forward strand.
GAAAGCTAAAAATCCAATATAGTTAGGACCTCTGAGATTCTTACCAGAATCGGTCCTGTATCTCACAAACTAGACCTACTCCGCGAACTCAGTAACGTACATTTTCCCCTTCACGTCTCAAACTTGAAATAGTATCCTTCCATTAGGACTTTCGTAATCCCTCTCGACGAGATCGAGATTTACGAGATCCTTGCCTTCATATTAGAACCGTAGCGACCCTCGACCGAGTGGTCAAGCGGACGAAGCAACACCGTCACCCGTTAGTGAAGGTTCGTTGGGATACCAACCGAGGACCCAATTTCACTTAGGAGTGCGAGAACCAGTCGGTTAGGAAGTTCACATAACGACTCGATCATTTATACCTACTTCCTTATCTAAAATCTAATTTCGGGACGAATTTCCCTTTAACAGGGGGATGATGTGACAACCCGAAATTTCCATCTTGAACAACCCATATCAAGACAATAGAGCTTAGAACAGTTTCAGGGAAATACCAGACTTCGGGTATAAGTTTGGCAGTTTTCAGGATTTACACTTTAGGAGATATCAGGAGAGTGGCTGCACTAGGGTTTTGTGCAACACTGTTATTCCAACACTCTATTATATTAGAGATCATTTCAGGAATAAAAATATTTTCTGCCAAAATATCTCAGGACTATAAATAGAATTCTGAACCAAATTCATTCATTATTCACATTTCCAACTAGAGAAAAGCCATTTTCTCTCTCAAGGATCTTCGGGTTTTTATACCAAAACGTGAGTAACTCTTTCTAGTAATGTTAGAATGCTTATTAGGTGCTTATAACATGATTTAGATGGCTAAATCATTAGATCTAGGAGTTTACTCCCCAAGGTGTTCTTGGGCGGTAAACTCCCGAAACCGAGCCTAGCTTGTTCCTTATGTTATGCTACTGCCTTAGACTCAATTGTAGGTGTATTAAGGACAAGAAAACAATCAAAGAACACAAACACATGGGAGTTCACGGCCCAAGAGCAATCTTAGGCCGTAAACTCCATGAAAATGGACAAAAGGGTGTTATTAATACACCTAAAGCCCTAGACCTTTACATAGAATTGTTTCCCATTTAATCTAAGGCCTTAAACACATAAGAATCACATTTCAAAGAGAGTTTACGGCCATGACATGGTTCATGGGCCGTAAACTCACTAAAGGGGCACCAAAGTGTGCCTGATGCCTTCATATGCTTGGAATAAAAGCCTAAAACCTATACCACATGTGCAAGGGACTTGAAAGCATCAAAATCACCTCTTGAAGTGAGTTTACGGCCTTGGTAATGCTCCTAGACCGTAAACACCAAACAAAGGCACCAAAGTGTGCCTAGCGTCCTCATTAGCTTTAAACAATTGACTAGAACCTATCCTTCAAATGCATGAGGCTTGAAAACAACAAAAACAACACCCCAAGGGAGTTTACGGCCGTAAACTCCAAGGGGAATGGACTTGGGGCCGTAAACTCCTAATTGGAGTATTTCTAGACCTTAAACCCCTTCAAGGATGGAACCACCAAGTTAGAATAATTCTAGAAGGCATTTGGGACTTCAAAACACACAAATACCCCATGGTTGGGAGTTTACAGCCGTAAACTCAAGAGTTTACAACCGTAAACTCCATGTGTGTTAGTATATGAGGAGTAAACTCATATATGGGGTCCTTTGGAACCCTAAACACAAGTGCCTTGTCCCACAATAGCTTAGATGCAATCCTTAGGGCTTAAAACACTTATATAAAGTGTTTATTATGTCTAGGATGTCTTAGCTTTATTAATTAGTGATTTGAGACTAATTGAGTGCATATATGTGTGAACATATGTTCATTAGGATCGTAGTGTGTGTACAAGTCCTCACTTGACACCTAGCAATCCTACGCCGTCCAGTTCATCCGAACTACCAACAACAGGTGAGTTCATACCCCTTAATCAATGTTTTAAATGATTTTAAATGTTTTAATGGGGGGAATACAAGTAGAAAACAGTATGTTATTAAATAAATCTTAATACAAGTAGAAAATAGTATGTTATTAAATAAATCTTATGTATTTTATAACTGTGTTTTCACTCAGTAGGTTTCATAGATTTCAAAAGGTGACACATGAAGTGGTTTTCTATCTTAAAATACCTTGATAACAAAAGTATTAATTTTGAAATGTTTATTAAAATGACATCAAGTCATTCTTAATTATTGTTCAAAACTCCTAGATATCTTTCAAAACCATTATTTTACCTTCTTGAATCAAACTATACTTATGCGCATATGTTCATATATATGTTAGAGATTATAGTTTTCACCCTTCATTTAGTTTCCAATACTCTTGGGTAGCAAGAGTGCCTAAACCTACGTAAACAACCAATTACCTTCCAGTTAGCTATCATAGGGATAGTCAGAAGATATCAAACATTATTACTATTACAAGGAATCACACAAGAGTCAGTTCATTCATGAGTCTATACCAATACCTTACATGATACATGAGTACACTTACTTAGGATTACCTGATACATGAATATGTTTACATATACTTACCTGTTACATGAACACACTTACATGAATACCATACAGGAAGACTGTTACTTAGGTGCATTATCATGTATTTACTTACCTGGATACTTGTACTTAGAACTACGAGGATGATTTATTAGTATTTACTGTGTAAATTATCTTTCCTACCCCTGTTCAATGGGATAATTCGGCGGGACTTACCATTCTGAATCCCACTGATTAGCACCAGTGGTCGATGAACATCTATGGATGTCTAAGGTTGTCACTTATTTAGTAGTCAGTGACGGGACTAACCATCCCTCTGTCCACTGTTGCAACAGTGGATGAGATGTGAATCTTCGGAGGATCATTAGGTTGACGATCTGTATTAAGAGATCGATACGGGGACTAAACCTCCCTCCACCCTGTTGCCGCTACAGAGGATGAGGGGACACTCTTCGAATGTTCCATAGGGTCTATCTTTCGCTTCGGCGATGTCGTGTTTGTCCTGGTAACCCAAGATAATAACACTAACATGATTATATTTTTCCTGTTTACTTTATGTTGTGATACTTTCACATAAACGATGAGTTAGACTAAGTACTCTAGTACTAGTCAATAGAAAGGAAAAGCTATCATATTACTTAGTCATAACAGAACATTCGAGTCTTAGTAGAAGACTACTTAGTCATAACAGGACGTTCGAGTCTTGGTAAAAGACTAATTAGTCATAACAGAACATTCGAGTCTTGGTAGAAGACTACTTAGTCATAACAAAACATTCGAGTCTTGGTAGAAGACTACTTAGTCATAACAGAACATTAGGGTCTTGTTAGAAGACTATCATATCATCTTCCTATTTTACTTTATTTTGTGATATATGCACATAAACGATGAGTTAGACTAAGTACTCTTAGTACTAGTCGATAGAAAGGAAAACTATCATTTTACTTACAGAACATTAGGGTCTTGGTAGAAGACTATCATATCATTTTCCTATTTTACTTTATTTTGTGATATGTTCACATAAATGATGAGTTAGACTAAGTACTCTTAGTACTAGTCAATAGAAGGGAAAACCTATCATTTTACTTGGTCATAACAAAACATTCGGGTCTTGGTAGAAGACCACATTTCATACTTATATCAACTGTTCTATTTATGGATTTATACGACATTCTTAACAACATTCCAAAACAGGACAATATCACATAAATACTTATGAATTCACCAGCTTTAAAGCTGATACTCGCTTTCAAAATAACTTGTATTCTCAGGTCATCAGTTAGACAGGTGCGGTGGTCAGGTTTTTGAGAAGATGGAGCACAGACAAGACTCGCCTTATTTTGATTATTCATTTTATTGTTGTACATTATGAAAGAACACACATGTATTGAAACTCTACTTATAATGCAATGGATGATGTTGTTGCTTGTTTATTATATTACATTGTTGTGATACTACATTGTTGTGATACTGTACATGACGTCCTCCACCCCTGAACGTTTCCGCCGTTCGTGGTTTTGGGGTGTGACAAGTAGGGCAACCAACTCGTCGAGTAGAGCTTAACCCAATAAATCTTATTTAAACAATACCTGAGAATCGGGGCGTTACAACTCTCCCCCACTTGAACTAGACTTCGCCCTCGAAGTCCGCTGGAATAAACAATGCCAGGTAATGATCGCGTATCTCCGCCTCTGACTCCCATGTCCACTCGGATCCCTTCCGATGCTCCCACTGTACCTTTACTAAAGGTATTTCCTTGTTTCGCAGAATCTTCTTCTTCCTTTCCAAAATAACCACAGGCTTCTCCACATAGTTCAGGCGCTCATCGACCTGAATATCATCTAATGATACTAGTCCATAATCCATTTTCGCAATTGCGAAACATGAAATGTGATGTGGATCCGGCTGAGGTCCTCTAGAAGCTCTAGCCTATAAGCCACCCTATCAACCCTAGCAACAATCTTGAACGGCCCAATATACATAGGACCCAATTTTCCCCTCTTCCTGAAGCGAATCACACGCTTCTAGGGTGAGACCTTCAGGAAAACCATGTCACCCACCTGAAATTCCAACTCATATCAGTGTCGGTCGGCATAACTTTTCTGCCGACTCTAAGCGGTCTGCAGTTGCTATCTAAACTGCTGTATCATCTCGGTAGTTTGCAGAACTACCTTTGTCCGACCCATCACCTTGTGCCCAATCTCGCCCCAGCAGACTGGGGTCCTACACTTCTGTCCATATAACAGCTCGAAAGGCAGGGCACCAATACTGGAAATATAGTTGTTGTTGTAGGCGAACTCTGGAAGCGGTAGGTGGGAATCCCAACTTCCACCAAAATCAATGACGCACGCCCTCAACATATCCTCGAGGGTCTGAATGGTCTGCTCACTCTGCCCATCAGTCTGCGGATGGAACGCCGTACTAAAATGCAGTCTCATAACCAGTTCCTCGTGGAACTTCTGCCAAAAACGGGAAGTAAACCTGACATCCCGATCGGAAACAATGGAAACTGGGACCCCATGGCGAGAGACAATCTTGCGGACGTACAGGTCAGCCAACTTCTCTGCCGACAAACTCTCCCGTATGGCTAGGAAATGGGCACTCTTGGTCGATGGATCCACGATGACCGATATAGCATCGAACCCCTTTGTCGTCTTCGGCAACTTCGTGATGAAATCCATCGCGATCCATTCCCATTTCCACATGGGAATCTCCAGAGGCTGCAGCTTACCATGTGGCCTCTGATGCTCGGCCTTAACCATCCTACAGGTCAAGCACCTCTCAACAAACCAAGTGATATCTTGCTTCATACCAGGCCACCAATAACTCGAACTCAAATCACGGTACTTCTTGGTGGCTCCCGGGTGAATAGAAAAATGAGACTTATGAGCCTCCTCCATCACTGTCTGTCGGACCCCTCCGGACATCGGAACCCAAACACGACCGTAATAGGTCAACAATCCGCGGCTATCCTGAATAAACCGGGAGCATTTGCCCTTAATTCTTTCCAACTTCCAGTTCTTTGGTCTCATACCCTCAATCTGAGCATCCCTGACCAAACCCACCAGCGAGGAATCCACCACTATCCTCTTACACCTGGCTGGGGTAGAGGACCCAGCTGACTTGCGGCTCAGAGCATCCGCAACTACATTCGCTTTACCAGGATGGTAAAGGATCTCACAATCATAGTCCTTGACCACATCCAGCCACCCGCGCTGCCTTATGTTCAGGTTCGGCTGATCCATGATGTGTATCAAACTCTTGTGATCCGCGTATATAGTGCAACGAACCCCGTATAGATAGTGCCTCCAAATCTTGAGAGCGAAGACCACTGCTCCCAACTCAAGATCATGTGTGGGGTATCTCGTCTCATGCGGCTTCAACTGCCTCGACGCATAGGCTATCACTCGTCCCCTCTGCATGAGAACTGCCCCCAAGCCTGTGATGGACACATCAAAAAATACCACAAAATCCTCAACTCCCTCGGGGAGTGTCAACACCGGTGCCTCACATAAACATCGCCAAAGGGTCTCAAATGCCCTCTGCTGCTTAGGACCCCACCGGAAATCCACCCCTTCCTCGTTAGACGAGTGAGGGGTATGGCAATCTTGGAGAAATCATGAATTAAACTCTGATAATACCCTGCTAAACCCAATAAACTCCTGATGTCTGAGGGAGATTTCGTAGTCTCCCACTGCATAACTGGCTCCACCTTGGCCGGATCGACCGAAATCCCTTCCTGGTTAACGAGATGTCCGAGGAATTGGACCTCTCGTAACCAAAACTCACATTTCGAGAACTTGGCATACAGCCGTTCTCGCCTCAGAACCTCCAGCAGCTCCCTAAGATGCTCCTCATGCTGCTCTCGAGTCTTGGAATACACCAAGATATCATCTATGAAGACAATGACCGAGCGATCGAGCATCAGTCTGCAGACTCGGTTTATCAGATCCATGAACACCGTTGTCGCATTGGTGAGCCTAAACGGCATCACCACGAACTCGTAATGACCATAACGAGTCTGAAACGCGGTCTTCTCCACGTCCTCCTCCCTTACCCTAACATGGTGATATCCTGATCTCAAATCAATCTTGGAAAACCAAGATGCACCCTGCAACTGATCGAAAAGATCATCTTATCTTGGGAGTGGATAATGGTTCTTCACCGTTAATTTGTTCATCTCCCTATAGTCAATGCAAATCTTGTGCGAACCGTCCTTCTTCCTGACGAACAAGGTCGGTGCTCCCCAAGGTGAACTACTCGGACGAATAAACTGCTTACCCAGCAGCTCCTGTAACTGAGATGATAGCTTCTGCATCTCAGGCGGTGCCAGACGGTACGACGCCTTGGCGATAGGGGCCGCACCCAACACTAGATCAATCCTGAACTCAACCTGCCTCTCCGAAGGCACTCCGGGTAACTCCTCCGGAAGCACATCAGCAAACTCCCTGACCACGGGACCCTCTAAAACTAAGGGTTGCTCCCTAACCTGCGTATCTACTACATACGCTAAATAATCGGCACACCCGTGCTGAATGTACTGCCGAGCCCTGGCTGCCGAACAAAACCCTGATCCCAACCTGGTGCCTTCATCATATACTATAAGTTATCCCCCACTTAGGGTTCGAACCACCACCCGCTGCCCACACAGTCGATCATGGTGCCAAAACGGCTTAGCCAATCCATCCCTAAAATCACGCACACTTCCCCCATGGGGATAGGAATCAAATATATCGGGAAGGACACCCCGAAAATCTCCAACTTGCATCCCCGGTAGACCGAAGCAGCAGAAACCCCATGTTCGTTAGTGATCGAAACTCGAAACGGATACTCAAGATCCTCTATCAGCACACTGAACCCTCTAGAGAAGGTCTGAGATACAAACGACCGACTCGCCACCGAGTCAAATAATACCAAAGTGGGTAAAGAATTCACTAAAAATGTACCTAATCACAGTTACAATCAATAAGCATAACACAGATACAATAACTGGGACAAAGAATAGAAACGTACCAGCAACCACATCCGGTGCTGCCTTGGCCTCCTCGGCTGTGAGATGGAAGGCGCGACCCTGAGCCTTCGGAGGCTCCACCTTGACTGGCCTCCCATCTCCAATCCTCACAGTACCTGGTGCTGAACCCTACAACGACTTGGCGGCGAGCTGCGGGCAGTTGGTCTTCACATGACCAACCTGATGACAATGGTAACAAATCCTCATAACTGCTGGAGGGGCGGACTGACAACAGTCCTTGGCATAGTGCCCCTCCTTGCCACATTTGTGGCACCCACCTCCTACTCAACAAACGCCCGAATGAACCCCGCTACACTTTCCATAAGTGCGACTCTGATGACCCCCAGACCGTGTATCATCAGTCTTAGAACGCTTAGGCGCCGACTGAGACTATGTCAGTGCCTGACTCTGCTCCTTCAGCTGTAGCTCTATCTCCAACTCACATCGCCTCGCGGCTTCCTAAAGGTCCAGGAGGGTATCACATCGTTGTGTTGACACAAACTGTCGAATATCAGTCTTGAGCATACTCAAATAACGAGTCATCTGAGACAGCTCCAAAGCAAACTCCGGGCAAAACATAGCCCTCTCCGTGAACATACGGGTAATCTCCATCACAGACTCCTCATCCTGTCTAAACGTCAAAAACTCCTGAGCAAGTCACTCCCGCTCAAGGCATGGAACGTAGCGGGTGCGGATCATATCCCTGAACTGCTCCCAAGTAACAGCAGCCCGCTGATCATCAGTATACGACCCAGTCGTCAATCTCCGCCAGTCCTTTGCCCCAAGCCTCAGCAGGTTCAGGGCACACCTGACCTTCTGGTCAGCAGGGCTTGAGAACGTGAAGAAACAACCCTCCACGTCAGATAACCACCTCATAGCCCTAATCGCATCCTATGTACCATCAAACATCGGGGGCTTCGTGTTATCGAAGTCCCAGTACTGAAAATCCATGTTGGCTCCTCCTCCAACCCCTGCCGCAGTTACAGCCGAAGTGGCTGCAGCGGCAGTTTTCTCTGCTAGAGTTGCATATCACTCATCAAAGTACTCAACCATCGCAGTCTTAATCGACCCAAACATCTCTGGCAGCAGTGCCCGGAATGCAGCAGCAATCTCGTTGTGCATAATCTCCCAGATCCTGGCATCCAACGCCTCGGTCCCTACCTGTAGCATGGGCTCAGGTGCTATCGCCACCTCCAACACTCCGTCTCCCGACCCCGATCCTTATCCGGATCCAGAAGCAACATGTCTCGTTACCACCATATTGAAGTATATATACAAGTCATCAGATAAATAACATAATGTCGGGAGACCAAAACCTACAAACCCTAGTAGTTATGATTTCCTTGCTATGTGTATGGGTCATGTGCTTTCAGTAGTATGGGCCCATACTACCTTCCACACCTACCCATATTTGTCTCAAGTATCACCACAACGCCCTAACAATATCGTCAACATAGAATGTGCTCAACCCTCACTTCTAGAGGGATACAAACTATCTCACATCTAATCTCACTACTTCTCATGACTCACACATCCATGAAACGTCCATCATCCCCTGCAGCGCTGGTGCATGCTAGCTGCACATAACGCTGGACCCAATAGACTTTCGAATATCCAATCCTACCCGAAGGCCGAATCAACATTCTCAGGCTATAAGGTCCTTATTATGCACAGCCATGATGCATACACTAAACATCTACAGTTACGATGTTAATTCCACATACAAGAAACCCTAGGCTAATAGGCATCATATAATCAGGCAAACATATCATGTGATTCCTAAAGATCCCTAGCCTAGCACTAGCATGTTGTTCTAACATATCATAATATCAAATAACTATATGGTATTTTGGGGTTTACTTATAGCCTATGGGTGATTGTACCCTCTGCATCCTCCATCCTTTATTTTGAAAACCATTTTAAAAACTTTCTTTCCGAAAATCTCCTTGATTTGAGACTAGATTCACACGAGTGTTCCTCCAATTCACTCAAACCAAGGCTCTGATACCAACTTGTAACATCCATAAATTTTACGCCAAATTTAAACTTTTCAATCATAGATAAAAATCAAATAGCATTGTTTACCAAAAAAAAATCAAATCATTATCCATCAGAGTGTCCCAAAATCATAAGGATGAGGAGCGGTATGATCACGCCTTCACCTTGCCATGATCTTCTGAAGTACCTGAAACAATAAACTGAAAACTGTAAGCCCGAGGGCTTAGTGAGCTACCCCCAAAATACCAATACCACACTGACAATACCATATCAGTAATAATCAATCAATCAATATGCATACTGGTCCATTGGCCTGACTGGACCTCCCTATAAGGCCTACAGTCTATCTGGATCTATCCCGAGCCTTCGGCATGAATGGTCCGCCACGTGGGCCTACAATCTCCCCGGACCACTCATAAGGTATGTTGGCCTTCAGCACAAAGCAGGACCGCCTCAACCCAACCAACATGCAAATCACCATGTGCCTATAACTATCATATACTGTCATATACAAACATCAAACATATCTATCTCACTGATCATCAATCATAGAATTCTCTTGTAACTAGAGCACCGACCTAGCAGGTCACTAACATACCAATCCTAACGGATCATAAGAGCATAGCATAGTGTCTACCCTGATTCCGATCTAACAGATCATAACCACATATAGCATACCATAACAATAACAACTAAATGGTCGGCCTTGGTGCCGTAGACCCTATCGATATAGTGAGGATAACTCACCTCGCAGATGTCGACTCGGAAGGTAAAATCCAACTCCCGGATCAGAAGACACAGGCTCCACCACCTATAGTACAATATACTCGTAATTCCTTAACCTTTTAAAGTACTTCATAACCCACTAGTCATGTAACATCCCAAAAATCAGGTATACCTTGTGAACCTCAATCTTTGAGAAATGTGCATTTTTGGCCCTTGTTAAGGAAATGCATGGTTGGTGAGTACGCGGGGCGTACTGGGGTGTACGCTCAGCGGACTCATCCGCGTCTTGAGCGGGAAGGTTCGCCAGGTACGCAGGGCGTACCAATTTGTACGCGGGGGTTACCCAGCCCAGAAGAAAAACCCTAATATGTTGAGCCTCCCTATTTAAGCAACCTTAAGGCCCTTTTCTTGGCCACCTTTCCCAGAGCTTTAACATTTCAAAACCCTAAATCTCATTCTTATAGCAAGGGAGTGTCTAGGAGGGCCTTGTATTGTGTTCTTGGCCATTTGGAGCAAAGTGTTTGCCTTGGAAGAGGAAGGGTTGGAGCTCAAGCTTTTGGATCCGAGTTTAGCAGTGAAAGAAGCCTCATTTTGAGGTAAAAAGCTTCAAGATTTGCATCTTTTCTGTTCATGCTTTGTAGAGAGAAGTTTTAGAGTTTTTGGTCCCCAAGTTCATAGGTTTTTGAGTGGTTGAGCTCATAGAAGCCGAGATCTGTCCCATACTAGCTTATTTAGTGTTGTTATGTGAAAAAAATCCAGTCTTGGTTGTTAATGGTTGTTCATGCATGAGATATGGCCCTTTTGAGGTTGGAAATGGAGTGTTTTGGGTGTTGGTGACTTCCACAGCCATGCAAAGGCTTAAAGTCACCAACTTTATGGATTAAGTCATAGTAGAGAAGTCAGATCTGGATTTTGGACGCAAGTTTTAACCGATTAAGACCTGAATGAAAAGGAGGAGAAAGCTGGGAGTTACGATGGGCGTAATCCTAATACGCGCGGCGTAAGGGGCCGCGTACCCTGATTCTGTGAAGCCTATGGGTACGCTCAGCATACAGATCTGGTATGCGCCGCGTACCTCAGAAGGTTGACTTTTGTTGACTTTTAGGGTTTGGTCAACTTTTGGGTATTTGAGCAATGAGAGGGGTAAAATGGTCTCGTACCCTTCTGAGAATGATAGGAAAGGAAAGAGTCTAGCCTTGGGGAAATGTATTAATGAGAAGTGTTTGTTATGATTAGGCGGAGGCTACATCTTATCTCATAGAGTTCGAGATTTCCGAGATTTACCCGAGGTGAGTCTTCTCACTATACTGTACCTGGAAGGGTACCTATGTGTGACCGGAAGGTCTGGTATGCTATGAGATATATGCATTGTAATCTATGAGTTGCATGTATTGTATGTGTTATGTATTTGATATGTATGATATGCTTGATATGGGCCGGAAGGCATTATGATGTGGACCGGAAGGTCAGGGAGTTATGGACCAGAAGGTCGACACTGGTAGGACCGGAAGGTTTACCGGGTTGGGAGGAAGTCCCCTGAGACACATGGACCGGAAGGTCGTGTGGAGTATGGCCTGGAAAGGCATATGTGTGTAAGTGGGATATTGGGGAACTCACTAAGCTTCTTGCTTACATTGTTTATGTGTAATGTGTTTCAGGTACTAGTGAGGACCGTGGGAAGGCGCCGACATGACTCGTACACACACAGGCGGATTTGGATATGTTTGATCTTGGGATTTGATATGTTTTGTATAATGACCATGTTACATTGGATTTTATGTTTTTGTCTTGAATGAAATTATGTTTTAAAGTAATAAAAAAAATGTTTTGGAAATTTACGTCGTTACAAGTTGGTATCAGAGCCTTGGTTTGAGGGATTCGGATGCACCTACGGGCGTATCTGAACTCAAACTGAGGATTTGAGAAAATTTTCAAACGATAAAACTAATTCTTCTAAAAAGCAAGAGATTTTGCGACAACTAGAGCGGAGTAGTGTGTACGGTCAGCCAGCGCCCGAACGGTGAATCCCCAAAATGCCTTACGTTATGTGTTATGAGATATGATATGTATTATTATGCATGCTAGAGCTGGCTAGGTATTTAAATTAGGACTAGAGTGGCCTGATTTTTTGATGCCTTAGCCTAGGAAGGATTGTGCTGCTATGTGACGCTTGAGAGCAAGTAGGTAGCAGTGAGGGGCTGATAAGAGGTCTACCGAAGGGTAGCCTATGCTAGTGAGATATATAGTACTTATGATCTGGGATCCAAGGAGGAGGACTTAGGGTGAATACTAATGCGATGTAGGCGGTATTATAAGGGCCCATACTACCGAAGACACCGGATCAGTGCGCACTCTAAGTAAGAATCCTTTGGGTACTAAGGAACAAGTAGGGTCGAGTTATCGAGTGAGAGCATGCTCGAACGAGTCTTTGATATTATTATATTATATTTCAGAGACATCATGGTTGGGACACGCCACAGACCTAATGCGAGCGGTGTGAGTGACGAGGAGCTTCGTCAGATGATCCACGATGAGGTGACGGCGGCGATCATGGCCGAGATTCCGGAGATGTTTGGGTCTATCAAGACCACACTCATTGAGACTTCCGATGATCGGTACGCCACGGTGACTCAGGCTGCAGCCGCTGCTGCCAGGCCTCAGGGAGGTGACTCGTTGTTGTTCCGGGAGTTCAGCAACATGAAGCCACCTGTGTTTGATGGGACGCAGGATTCGATCGCTACGATGAGATTGATTGTTGATATTGAGGGATGCTTCTATACGTGTTCATGTCCGGAGCATCTGAGGGTTCGGTTCGCATTGAACCAGCTTCGCTTGGGAGTGAAGGACTGGTGGAAGTTCGTGACGGCAAGCTTTATAGTTGCAGAGATCTTAGAGGTGACCTGGGAGAGGTTCACCACGATGTTCAGAGATGAGTATGTTCCCCCGGTGGAGAGGGAATGGCTGGTTCACGAGTTCTTGACCCTCAAGCAGGGTACTGATTCGGTCACTGTGATTACGAGGAAGTTTCATGAGAGGGCGATGTTCTGCCCTGAGCAGTTTTTTACTGAGCAGGCACGTATGAGCCGGTATTTGGGCATTCTGAGGAGAAACATTCGGAGTTCGTGTCGAACTCGACATACCGGACATTTGCTGAGCTCCAGGCAAATGCCCGAAAGAGGGAGATTAAGTTGGAGACTCAGGTCAGGGAGGAGGCTGAGTCTCAGAGGATGGATCGGCGGCCGGCTCAGTCTCAGCCGGCAGCCAAGCGGACCAAGTCTGCTGATTCGAGGACTGGAGGCCAGAAGGGTCGCACTTGCGGGAAGTGCGGCAAGGGACATGAGGGGGCCTGTCGATCGGGTGCTTTCATTGCATATCACCAAGGATTACCCCAAGGGATTTATGGTTTGCTTTCATTGCAACCAGACTGGCCATTGGAAGGCCGAGTGTCCAGAGTTGCATCAGGGGTCAGCAAAGGGATCTGCGCCTGCTGTTAGGGTTACCGAGGTTTGACCAGAGAAGGCCGAGGCTCCGAAGGCTCGTGATAGAGCTTTCCAGTTGACTACGGAGGAAGTCTGCGCAACGCCCGATGTTGTGGCTGGTATGTATTCTATATTTATCTTTTTTTTTAGATGAGATATTGTGCTTATATGATGATATGCGTAGCTATTTTTCTTGTGAGTTATGTACCTGCTTTGGTGTTATTTGACTCGGGTGCGAGTCGGTCATTTGTTTCCTTGGCATTTATTCAGCACATTAGTATCCGTCGAGAGGCGTTGAGTCGACCTCTGCGAGTTTCCATAGCTGACGAGTGAGCGGTGTATGCTACGGATGTGATTCAAGGATGTATCCTTGAGATCTTCGGTGTGGAGTTCCCGATAGATCTAGTCCTGATTGCGATGGGGGACGTGTGTGTTATAGTGGGTATGGATTGGATGAGCCGATTTGGAGCTGTCATACACTGCGAGCGTCAGTTGGTGACGATACGAGACCCTAGTGAGGGAGTACTTACGATGTACGGCGAGGGAACCCGATGTGGGTCAGTGTTTTGTTCGGCTGCCAGGGCGAGGCAAAGTTTGCAGCAGGGCTGCAACGGATTCGTAGCCTATATGACGGACACGCGAGTGGCCGCTGGGAGGCCAAGTTTGATTGATGTGGTTGCGATAGTGTGCGAATTCCCGGATGTTTTTCCCGAGGAATTGTCGGGTGTGCCTCCCGAGAGGCAAGTGGAGTTCCATATTGATTTGGTTCCAGGAGCAGCACCTATCGCCAAGGCGCCTTATCGCCTCGCGCCGCCAGAGATGCATGAGTTATCCTCGCAGCTTCAGGAGCTGCTGGGGAAGGGGTTTTCTAACATCCGGATTCCCAGGTATAATATTTTATTCCTTTATTTTTTGGAAGTTGAGAAGGGACTCGGCGAGTTGGTGTTGAAACTCGCCGAGTATGGTCGCGGATTCTTATCCGAGTTCACAGCTGGACTCGGCGAGTTCATGAGTGGACTCGGCGAGTCCATGCTGTTTAATGAAACCCTAATTTCCTGGGTTTGGGACCTATTTAAAGGCCCTTAGGTCCGTCATTTGCGGCTACCAAAACCCAGAGAGAAACCCTAAGAGATCTAGAGCGTTTGTGAGGAAGGAAAGGCCATTTTTGATCATTTTGTTGGTATCATTGCAAGAAGGAGGTGACCAAGGCAAGAGGAGGCTGAAGGAGGTGTGACTGGTGATTTCAGAGCTCATAGACTTCATCTTGAGGTATTTTTCGGACCTTCTTCAGATTTGATGTTGATTCCTAGAGTTAGGGTTTTCTAACCCCCTTTTGAGGATGGATTATGGAGCTATTGGTCCCTTCCCGAGTTTATGCTTTGGATCTGGACTCATAGAGGTCCAGAGACCTTAACCCTTGGGGCTTTTTGGAGTTATTTTGGGAGTCATAAGCTTAGGATGTTTTTTTGGGACTAAATCACCAAGTAAGACCATCTAGATGCTATTTGAGTGTCAAGGTCTAAACTTTACGTGATTATCATGCTTGGGAAATCCAGATCTATGGATTAAAGGAACAGATCTGGCCTCAGGAGGTCTATGGAGTTTGTGCATGGCATGAACTCGCCGAGTCCAAGGATCAGACTCGGCGAGTAGGGTTAGGGTTTCCTGCAAATCACTCAGTGTGTAGACTTGCCGAGTTGGGGAAATAACTCAGTGAGTCAGAGGGGGATTAGAGGACTGGAGTTCAAGGCGGAACTCGCCGAGTTGTTCTTGAGACTCGGCGAGTTGAGTCGGGGTGGCCCCGCGATTCATGCCAGCGGTGACTCGTCGAGCAAGGGGAGGAACTCGACGTGTCAAGCGGGACTAAAGAATTAGCGGAGACGTGTAGGCTCGCCGAGTCGCCCAAGTGCAGTCGACCAGTCGGGTCAAAGTTTGACCGTTGACTTTTGTTGACTTTTAGGGGTTGGTCAACAATGAGGCCTTTAAGCCAAAAGAGGGGTAAAATGGTCTTTTACCCTTCTGAGGGTGTTAAGAAAGGTTTGAGTATAGTTATATTTATGGGAGTATTTACTTTATGTGATTAGGCGGAGGCTAGATCATATTTCTGCCAAGTCAAAGAATCACCGAGACACCTGAGGTGAGTCTTCTCACTATACGTACCTATAGTGGTATTATATGTTGACCAGAGGGTCTTATGTGTTATGTATGAGATTATGTGCTATGTGTTATATGTATGTTGTATGATGTTATAGACCGGACCGAAGGGTCCAACGATACAGACTGGGCCGGAAGGCCCTGTGAGCTATGACCGGACCAAAGGGTCCAACGAGCTACGGGACTGGAAGGTCCCGCTGAGACACATCGACCGGAGGGTCGTATTATGGCCTCGAGTGGCGTGTGTGTTGTATGCGGTATTTTGGAGAACTCACCAAGCATTTATGCTTACGGTTGTTGTGTTATGTGTTTCAGGTACTAGCGAGGATCGTGGAAAGGCGTCGGCATGACTCGTACACACTAGGGAGAGAGTTTGATTTTATGATCTTGAGATATGTTATGTTTCAAAAAACTACTATTGGAATATTTGAGAATATTTTTATATGAACTTGGTTGATGAAAAATGAAAAAAATTGTTTTGAAAATTACGTCGTTACAAGTTGGTATCAGAGCCTTGGTTTGAGGGATTCAGATGCATATTCGGGTGTATCTGAACTCAAACTGAGGTATGGAGGAAAAAAAATTGATAATGAAGTAAAAATTTTAAAAAGATTAAAAAGAGTTTGGATTCAAACAGAGCAGAGTCGTGTGTACAATCAGCTAGTGCCCGAATGGTGAATCCCCAAAATACCCTTACATTATGTGTTATGAGATATGTTATTTTATATTATGCATGCTAGAGTAGGCTAGGTATTCATATTAGGACTAGAGTGGCCTGATTTGTGATGCCTTAGCCTAGGAGATTTCTGTTGCTAAGTTGCTTTGAGAGCGAGTAGATAGCGTTTAGGAACTCATGAGAGTAGAGTACTTGTGATCCAGGATCCAAGGAGGAGGACTTGGGGTGAACACTGATGCGGTTTGGTCAGTAGTATAGGGCCCGCACTACTGAAGACACCGAATCAGTGGGCATTCCAAGTAAGAATCCTTTGGACAACGGAGGACGAGTAGGGTTGCGTCATCGAGTATGAGTATGCTCGATCGAGTCTCTAATATTTATTGTTGTATTTCAGAGGCATCATGGTTGGGACTCGACAGTCGACACACACCTGAGAGCAGTGGTGTCAGCGACGAGGAGATCCACCGATTGATTCATAAGGAGGTGGTTGCTGCCATCCGGGCTGAGATTCCAGAGATGTTTGGGGACATCAAGACCACATTGATTGAGACCTTTGACGAGCGGTATGCAGCACTGACTGAGGTTGTGGCAGCTGCAGCTACGGCTGCTGTTGCTGCTACTAGACCTCAGGGAGGTGACTCGTTGTTGTTTCGGGATTTCAGCAACACGAAGACACCAGAATTCGATGGGACGCAGGACCCAATTGCTGCGATGAGATGGATCTCTGACATTGAGGGATGTTTCTATACGTGTTCTTGTCCAGAGCACTTGAGGGTACGGTTCACTCTGAACCAACTCCGCTTGGGAGCAAAGGATTGGTGGAAGTTCATGACGGCGAACTTCACTTTGGCAGAGATTTCCAAGGTGACCTGGGAGAGGTTCACTGCTCTTTTCAGAGACGAGTATGTTCCCTCGGTGGAGAGAGAACGGTTGATTCAGGAGTTCTTGACCCTCAAGCAGGGTACTGATTCTGTTGCAGTGATCACCAGGAAGTTTCATGAGAGGGCGATGTTTTGCCCTGAGCAGGTATCTTCTGAGCAGGCTCGTATGAGCCATTATCTGAGTGTTCTGAGGAGGGATATTTGGGAGTTCGTCGCGAACTCGACTTACTGAACATTTTCTGAGCTCCAGGCAAATGCCCGGAAGAGGGAGATTGAGTTGGAGACTCAGGCCAGGGAGGAGGTCGAGTCACAGAGGGTGGATCGGCGACTGTCTCAGTCTCAGCCAAAAGCCAAGCGGGCTAGACCCACTGATTCGAGATCTGGGGGCGCGAAGGGTTGCACTTGTGGGAAGTGCGGCAAGAGTCACGAGGGGTCGTTCAGGGCTGGAGTATGCTACAAGTGCGGGAAGGAGGGGCATATCGCGAGGGATTGCCCCAAGGGATTTTCGGTTTGCTTTCATTGCAACCAGACCGGCCTTCGGAAGGACGAGTGCAATCAACTACTTTAGGGATCGGCGCAGGGGTCTGCACCTGCTGCTAGGGCTACCGAGGTTCGGCCAGTGAAGGCCGAGGCTCCGAAGGCTCGTGGGAGAGCTTTCCAGTTGACTGCGGAGGAGGTCCGTGTGGCGCCCGATGTTGTGGCTGGTATGTATTCAATATACATCTTTTATTTGAGTTGAGTTATTGTGCTTATATGATGATATGTGTAGGTACTTTCTTTGTGAGTTTTGTGCCTGCTTTCGTATTATTTGACTCGGGTGCGAGTCGGTCGTTTGTTTCCGTATCATTTAGTCAGCACATTAGTATCCGTCGAGAGGCGTTGGATCGACCTCTTCGAGTTTCCATATCTGATGAGCGAGCAGTGTATGCTTCAGATGTGATTCGAGGATGTGTCCTTGAGATCTTTGGTGTGGATTTTCCGATAGATTTGGTTCCGATTGCGATGAGGGATGTATGTGTTATAGTGGGTATGGATTGGTTGAGCCAGTATGGAGCTGTGATAGACTGCGATCGGTAGTTGGTGACGATAGGAGATCCTAGTGGGGGAGTACTTACAGTGTTCGGTGAGGGAACCCGATGTAGATCAGCATTTTGTTCGGCCGCCAGGGCGAGGCAGAGTTTGCAGCAAGGCTGCAGTGGATTCGTAGCCTATGTGACAGACACACGAGTGGCCGCTGGGAGGCCAAGTTCGATTAATGAAGTTCCGATAGTGTGTGAGTTTCCAGATGTTTTTCCCGAGGAACTACCGGGTGTGCCTCCCGAGAGGCAAGTGGAGTTCCGTATCGATTTGGTTCCGGGAGCAGCTCCTATCGCCAAGGCGCCTTAACGCCTTGCACCGCCATAGATGCAGGAGTTATCCTCGCAGCTTCAGGAGCTGTTAGGAAAGGGGTTTATTCGACCGAGTAGCTCACCTTGGGGAGCGCCGATCCTTTTTGTCAAGAAGAAGGATGGTTCACATCGGATGTGCATTGACTATCGGGATTTGAACAAGCTAACGGTCAAGAACCGTTACCCGTTGCCGAGGATCAACGATCTATTCGATCAGTTGCAGGGAGCGTCTTGGTTCTCCAAGATCGATTTGAGATCTGGATATCATCAGGTAAGGGTGTGAGATGAGGATATCCAGAAGACAGCATACAGAACTCTTTATGGTTATTATGAGTTCGTGGTGATGCCTTTCGGACTCACCAATGCATCGGCGGTGTTCATGGATCTCATGAACATAGTGTGTAGACCGATGTTGGATCGCTCGGTGATCGTGTTCATCGACGACATATTGGTGTATTTGAGAACCAGAGAGCAGCACGAGGAGCATTTGAGGGAGATCCTAAGAGTCCTGAGATCGGAGAGGTTGTATGCCAAATTCTCCAAGTGTGATTTTTGGTTGCGAGAGGTCCAGTTCCTAGGGTACCTCGTTAACCAGAAAGTGATATTGGTCGACCCGGCCAAGATTGAGGCAGTGATGAGTTGGGAGGTGCCGAGGTCACCTACTGAGATCAGGAGTTTTCTAGGGTTGGCTGGTTATTATCGGATATTTATCAGGGATTTCTCCAAGATCGTTGTGCCACTCACCAAGTTGACCCGGAAGGGTGTTGCTTTTTCATGGGGTCCAGAGCAGCAGGCCTACTTCGAGACACTTCGCCAGAGATTATGCGAAGCTCCGGTGTTAGCCCTTCCGGAGGGGATGGATGACTTCGTAGTGTATTGAGACGCATCGACATCTGGGCTGGGAGCGGTGCTTATGCAAAGGGGTCATGTGATAGCATACGCATCGAGGCAGCTGAAGCCTCATGAGATGAGGTACCCCACCCACGATCTGGAGTTGGGGGCGGTGGTGTTCGCCCTCAAGATCTGGCGTCACTACCAGTATGGGGTTCGTTGTACCATATACACGGATCACAAGAGCCTAAAGTATCTAATGGATCAGCCCAACCTGAATATGCGCCAGAGGAGATGGTTGGATGTGGCGAAGGATTACGATTGTGAGATCCTGTACCACCCGGGCAAGGCTAATGTTGTAGCCGATGCACTAAGCCGTAGGGCAGAGGGCGCCCCGATGCGAGATGTTTGTTTGAGATCGACGGTGATGACCCCGGTATTGGACGCTATTTGTGGGGCCCAGGCTGAGGCCGTGAGGCCAGAAAGCCAGAAGAGATAGCTTGTTGTCGAGCTGGTGTCGAAATTTGTTACCGATAGCCGGGGGCTTATGACATTTCAGGGTCGGATATGGGTACCGTCTGTGGGTGGTACGCGTACCATTTTGATGGAGGAGGCTCATCGATCGAAGTTCTCGATCCATCTCGGGGCCACTAAGATGTATTTGGACCTGAAAAGGGAGTATTGGTGGCCCTGTATGAAGAGGGATGTCGCATGGTTTGTAGAGAGATGCTTGACCGGTCGTAGAGTTAAGGCCGAGCACCAGCGTCCACATGGTAAGCTGCAGCCGTTAGAGATTCCCGAGTGGAAATGGGAACAGATTACCATGGATTTCATCACCAAATTGCCGAGGACTGCGAGAGGTGTCGATGCAATTTGGGTGATTGTGGACAGGTTGACGAAGAGCGCTCATTTCCTTGCTATCAGTGAGAGCTCTTCCGCAGAGAGGTTGGCAGAGATGTACGTAAGAGAGGTGGTATCACGGCATGGAGTGCCGATCTCGATTGTCTCAGATTGGGATGTACGTTTCACCTCCAGATTCTGGAAGAAGTTTCATGTGGAATTGGGTACGAGACTGTATTTTAGTACCGCATACCACCCACAGACTGACAGGCAGAGTGAGCGGACGATTCAGACGCTCGAGGACATGCTTTGAGCATGTGTGTTGGATTTCGGCGGAAGTTGGGACACGTACTTACCTTTGGCAGAGTTTTCCTACAACAACAGCCATCATTCGAGCATTGGTATGCCACCCTTTGAGTTCTTGTATGGGAGGAGGTATCGGACCCCCATTTGCTGGGGAGAAGTAGGGCAGCGTGTGATGGGTAGTACCGAGATCGTGCTTCAGACAAAAGAGCAGATTCAGCAGGTCAGACAGAGGTTTTTGACTGCTCAGAGTCGTCAGAAGAGTTATGCAGACAGATGTCGGTCCAAGCTCGCATTTCAGGTCGGCAACTTCGTGCTCCTGAAGGTCTCTCCTTGGAAAGGGGTGATTCAATTCAGGAAGAGGGGAAAGTTAGGGCCCCGATATATTAGTCCTTTCAGGGTGATCGCGAGGGTAGGCAGGGTAGCCTACCGTTTGGAGTTACCTGCAGAGTTGGGCCAGATTCATGACACTTTCCACGTGTCGCAGCTGCAAAAGTGTATAGCCGATGGGTCGGCAGTGGTGCCATTAGAAGATATTCAGGTGGATGCGAGCCTAAATTATGTTGATAAACCGGTGGCGATTAGGGATCGGAAGATCAAGGTTTTAAGGAACAAGGAGGTGCCTCTGGTGCAGGTCCAGTGGCAGCATCGGAAAGGGTCAGATTTGACTTGGGAGCCGGAGCGTGAGATGCGGGAGCAGCATCCAGAGTTATTTGCAGAGTAAGACTTCGAGGGCGAAGTCTAATTCTAGTGGGGGAGAATTGTAACATCCGGATTCCCAGGTATAATATTTTATTCCTTTATTTTTTGGAAGTTGAGAAGGGACTCGGCGAGTTGGTGTTCAAACTCGTCGAGTATGGTCGCGGATTCTTATCCGAGTTCACAGCTGGACTCGACGAGTTCATGAGTGGACTCGGCAAGTCCACGCTGTTTAATGAAACTCTAATTTCCTAGGTTTGGGACGTATTTAAAGGCCCTTAGGGCCGTCATTTGCGGGTACCAAACCCCAGAGAGAAACCCTAAGAGATCTAGAGCGTTTGTGAGGAAGGAAAGGCCATTTTTGATCATTTTGTTGGTATCATTGCAAGAAGGAGGTGACCAAGACAAGAGGAGGCTGAAGGAGGTGTGATTCTGGTGATTTCAGAGCTCATAGACTTCATCTTGAGGTAATTTTCAGACCTTCTTCAGATTTGATGTTGATTCCTAGAGTTAGGGTTTTCTAACCCCCTTTTGAGGATGGATTGTGGAGCTATTGGTCCCTTCCCGAGTTTATGCTTTGGATCTAGACTCATAGAGGTCCAGAGAGTTTAACCCTTGGGGCTTTTTGGAGTTATTTTGGGAGTCATAAGCTTAGGATGTTATTTTGGGACTAAATCACCAAGTAACACCATCTAGATGCTATTTGAGTGTCAAGGTCTGAACTTTACGTGATTATCATGCTTGGAAAATCCATATCTATGGATTAAAGGAACAGATCTGACCTCAGGAGGTCTATGGAGTTTGTGCATGGCATGAACTCGCCGAGTCCAAGGATCAGACTCGGCGACTAGGGTTAGGGTTTCCCGCAAATCACTCAGTGTGTAGACTTGCCGAGTTGGGGAAATAACTCAGTGAGTCAGAGGGGGATTAGAGGACTGGAGTTCAAGGCAGAACTCGTCGAGTTGTTCTTGAGACTCGGCGAGTTGAGTCGGGGTGGCCCCACGATTCATGCCAGGGGTGACTCGTCGAGCAAGGGGAGGAACTCGACGTGTCAAGCGGGACCAAAGAATTAGCGAACACGTGTAGGCTCACCGAGTCACCCAAGTTCACTCGACGAGTCGGGTCAAAGTTTAACCGTTCACTTTTGTTGACTTTTAGGGTTTGGTCAACAATGAGGCCTTTAACCCAAGAGACGGGTAAAATGGTCTTTTACCCTTCTGAGGGTGTTATGAAAGGTTTGAGTATAGTTATATTTATGGGAGTATTTACTTTATGTGATTAGGCGGAGGCTAGATCATATTTCAGCCAAGTCAGAGAATCACCAAGACACCTAAGGTGAGTCTTCTCACTATACCTACTTAGAGTGGTATTATATGTTGACCAGAGGTTCTTATGTGTTATGTATGAGATTATTTGTTATGTGTTATATGTATGTTGTATGATGTTATAGACCGGACCGAAGGGTCCAACGATACAGACTGGGCCGGAGGGCCCAGCGAGCTATGACCGGACCAGAGGGTCCAACGAGCTACGGGACAGGAGGGTCTTGCTGAGACACATCGACCGGAGGGTCGTATTATGGCCTCGAGTGGCGTGTGTGTTGTATGCGGTATTTTGGGGTAAGCATTTATGCTTACAGTTGTTGTGTTATGTGTTTCAGGTACTAGCGAGGACCGTGGAAAGGCGTCGGCGTGACTCGTACACACTAAGGAAAGAGTTTGAGTTTATGATCTTGGGATATGTTATGTTTCATAAAACTACTGTTGGAAATATTTGAGAATATTTTTATATGAACTTGGTTGATGAAAAATGAAAAAAATTGTTTTGAAAATTACGTCGTTACAGGTTTATTCGACCGAGTAGCTCACCTTGGGGAGCGCCGATCCTTTTTGTGAAGAAAAAGGATGGTTCACACCAGATGTGCATTGATTACCGGGAGTTGAACAAGTTGACGGTCAAGAACTGTTATCCGTTGCCGAGGATCGATGATTTGTTCGATCAGTTGTAGGTGGCGTCTTGGTTCTCCAATATAGACTTGAGGTCGGGTTATCACCAGATGAGGGTTCGGGATGAAGATATCCAGAAGACGGTGTTCAGAACTCGTTATGGGCATTACGAGTTCGTGGTGATGCCTTTTGGGCTCACCAATGCACCAGCAGCGTTCATGGATCTCATGAACAGGGTGTGCAAACCGATGCTGGATCGGTCGGCTATCGTATTCATTGACAATATTTTGGTGTATTCGAGATCTAGAGAACAACATGAGGAGCATTTGAGGGAGATCCTTGGAGTTCAGAGATCGGAGAGGCTTTATGCCAAATTCTCCAAGTGTGAGTTATGGTTACGAGAGGTCCAGTTCTTGGGACATCTCGTCAACCAGAATGGGATATTGGTCGATCCGGCCAAGATTGAGGCGGTCATGAGGTGGGAGGTGCCGAGATTGCCCACCGAGATCAGGAGCTTTCTAGGATTGGCCGGCTATTATCGGTGATTTATCAGGGATTTCTCGAAGATCGTCATACCACTCACCAAGTTGACCCAGAAGGGTGTCGCTTTTTCCTGGGGTCCGGAGCAGCAGACCTAATTTGAGACACTTCGCCAGAAGTTGTGTGAAGCCCCGATGCTTGCACTCCTGGAAGGGATGGAGGATTTTTTGGTGTACTGTGATGCATCGATATTCGGGTTAGGATCGGTGCTTATGCAGAGGGAGCATGTGATAGCATATGCATCGAGGCAGCTGAAGCCTCATGAGTTGAGGTATCCCACCCATGACCTAGAGCTGGGGGTTGTGGTGTTTGCCCTCAAGATCTAGCGTCACTATCTGTATGGGGTTTGGTGTACCATATATACGGACCACAAGAGTTTGAAGTACTTGATGGATCAGCCCAACCTGAATATGCGCCAGAGGAGATGGTTGGATGTGGTAAAGGATTATGATTGTGGGATCTTGTACCACTCGGGCAAGGCTAATGTTGTAGTCGATGCCTTGAGTCGTAGGGCGGAGAGCGCCCCGATACGAGACGTTTGCATGAGATTGGCGGTGATGACTCCGGTGTTGGACACTATTCGAGGGGCCCAGGCGGAGGCCGTGAGACCGGAGAACCGCAAAAGGGAGCGGGTGATCGGGCAGGTATCGGAGTTCGTTACCGATAGTCGAGGACTTATGACCTTTCAGGGTCGGATTTGGGTACCATTTGTGGGCGGAACGCGTACTATCTTGATGGAGGAGGCTTATAGATCGAGGTTCTCGATCCATCCCGGGGCCACTAAGATGTTTTTGGACCTGAAAAGGGAATATTGGTGGCCTTGTATAAAGAGAGATGTCGCATGGTTCGTGGAGAGGTGCTTGAACTGTCGCAAGGTTAAGGCCGAGCACCAGCGTCCACATGGTAAGTTGCAGCCATTGGAGATTCCCGAGTGGAAGTGGGAACATATTACCATGGATTTTATCACCAAATGGCCAAGGACTCCAAGAGGTGTCGATGCAATTTGGGTGATTGTGGACAGGTTGACGAAGAGCGCTCACTTTCTTGCTATCAGTCAGAGTTCTTCTACTGAGAGGCTGACAGAGTTGTACATGAGGGAGGTGGTATCGCGGCATGGAGTACCGACCTCGATTGTTTCAGACCGAGATGTGCATTTGACTTCCAGATTCTGGAAGAGGTTTCACGAGGAGTTAGGTACGAGGCTGCATTTTAGTACTGCATACCACCCACAGACTAACGGACAGAGTGAGCGGACGATTCAGACGCTCGAGGACATGCTTTGGGCATGTGTATTGGACTTCGGATGGATTTGGGACACGTATTTGCCCTTGGCTGAGTTTTCCTATAACAATAACCATCACTCGAGCATTGGTATGCCACCCTTTGAGTTGTTGTATGGGAGGAGGTGTCGGACTCCCATTTGCTGGGGTGAGGTAGGGCAACGTGTGATGGGTAGTACGGAGATAGTGCTTCAAACGACAAAGCAGACAGAGGTTGTTGACCGCTCAGAGTCGCCAGAAAAGTTATGCTGATAGGCGATGATCCGAGCTCGAGTTTCAGGTTGGGGATTTTGTACTCCTGAAGGTGTCTCCTTGGAAAGGAGTGATTTGATTCAGGAAGAGGGGCAAGCTGGGGGCCCAATATATTGGTCCGTTTAAAGTAATCGCAAGGGTGGGCAGAGTAGCTTACCGTTTGGAGCTACCTGCGAGGTTGAACCAGATTCATGATACCTTCCACGTGTCACAACTGAGGCAGTGTATAGCCGACGAGTCGGCAGTGTTACCATTAGAGGATATCCAGGTGGACAGGAGTCTGAATTATGCTGAGAAGCCGATCGCAATCTTGGATCGAAAGATCAAGGTTCTGAGGAACAAGGAAGTGCTCCTGGTGCAGGTCCAGTGGCAACATCGAAAAGGGTCCGAACTGACCTGGGAGCCGGAAATGCATGGTTGGGGAGTACGCGGGGCGTACTGGGGTGTACCTCCATCTTTGAGCAATCTGCACTTTTGGCCCTTATTAAGCAAATGCATGGTTGGCGAGTACGTGGGGCGTACTGGGGTGTACGCTCAGCGTACTCATCCGCGTCTTGAGCGGGAAGGGTCGCCAGGTACGCGGGGCGTACCAATTTGTACACGGGGCGTACCCGGCCCAGAATAAAAACTGTAATATGTTGAGCCTCCCTATTTAAGCAACCTTAAGGCCCTTTTGTTGGCCATCTTTCCCAGAGCTTCAACATTGCAAAACCCTAAATCTCGTTCTTATAGCAAGGGAGTGTCTAGGAGGGCCTTGTATTGTGTTCTTGGCCATTTGGAGCAAAGTGTTAGCCTTGGAAAAGGATGGGTTGGAGCTCAAGCTTTTGGATCCGAGTTTAGCAGTGAAAGAAGCTTCATTTTGAGGTAAAAAGCTTCAAGCTTTGCATCTTTTCTGTTCATGCTTTATAGAGAGAAGTTTTAGCGTTTTGGTCCCTAAGTTCATAGCTTTTTCAGTGGTTGAGCTCATAGAAGCCAAGATCTGTCCCATACATAGCTCATTTAGTGTTGTTATATGATAAAAATCCAGTCTTGGTTGTTAAAGGTTGTTCATGCATGAGATATGGACCTTTTGAGGTTGGAAATGGAGTGTTTTGGGTGTTGGTGACTTCCACAGCCATGCAAAGGCTTAAAGTCACCAACTTTATGGATTGAGTCATATTAGAGAACTCAGATCTGGATTTTGGATGCAAGTCTTAGCCGATTAAGACCTGAATGAAAAGGAGGAGAAAGCTGGGAGTTACGCTGGGCGTAATCCCAGTACGCGCGGCGTAAGGGGCCGCGTACCCCGATTCTATGAAGCCTCTGGGTACGCTCAGCATACAGATGTGGTACGCGCCGCGTACCTCAGAAGGTTGACTTTTGTTGACTTTTAGGGTTTGGTCAACTTTTGGGTATTTGAGCCATGAGAGGGGTAAAATGGTCTTTTACCCTTCTGAGAATGATAGGAAAGTAAAGATTCTAGCCTTTGGGAAATGTATTAATGAGAAGTGTTTGTTATGATTAGGCGGAGGCTACATCTTATCTCACAGAGTCTGAGATTTCCGAGATTTACCCGAGGTGAGTCTTCTCACTATACTTTACCTGGAAGGGTACCTATGTGTGACCGGAAGGTCTGGTATGCTATGAGATATATGCATTGTATGCTATGAGTTGCATGTATTGTATGCGTTATGTATGTGATATGTATGATATGCTTGATATGGGCCGGAAGGCATTATGATGTGGACCGGAAGGTCAGGGAGTTATGGACCGGAAGGTCGACACGGGTAGGACCGGAAGGTTTACCGGGTTGGGACGAAAGTCCCCTAAGACACATGGACCGGAAGGTCGTGTGGAGTATGGCCTGAAAAGGTGTATGTGTGTAAGTGGTATATTGGGGAACTCACTAAGCTTCTTGCTTACAATGTTTATGTGTAATGTGTTTCAGGTACTAGTGAGGACCGTGGGAAGGCGCCGGCGTGACTTGTACACACACAGGCAGATTTGGATATGTTTGATCTTGGGATTTGATATGTTTTGTATAATGACCATGTTACATTGGATTTTATGGTTTTGTCTTGAATGAAATTATGTTTTAAAGAAATCAAAAAAAATGTTTTGGAAATTTACGTCGTTACAAGTCAACCCCTGATCAAAGTCAAAGTCATCAGTCAAGGTCAACAGTCCATGTTGACCTCTAATCGCCGAGTACCCTCGGCTACTCATTCAGTTCCTTGAAGCGTATTCCAACTCGTCGAGTCATCGGGGTGACTCGTCAAGTTCTTTCGATTCTCGATCAAACTTTAAGGCCACCCATCGAGTTTCCTCCTTGCAACTCGACGAATACACACGCATACATGTCCTTGAGAAAACTCATCTGACTCGCCGAGTTGTTCTTCAACTCGTCGAGTCTATGGCAATCATCATCGGACTCGCCGAGTTGTTCCTCCAACTCGTCGAGTCTACGGCCATCTTCATGTGACTCGCCGAGTCCATTCAGTCCTTTTTTCCATACAGACTTGTTTTGAGCCATGCAGCGGCTCCAACTCATAGATCCAAGCTTCTAGGGCATGCTTATCACGTAAAGTTGCAAACTTTACGTGCATGCATGGTTATAAAGGCTCTAAATGCATATTTTAAGTTCTAAATGGAGCTTCATGCTCAAGACGGACCTCAATCATGACCAAAACTGTAACTTTATGCTTCTAGAATCCAAGGAGGGTCCAGATCTAAAGTTACAACCTCAGATCTAGCCCATAGCTCATCTTACCAACTTAATATTCCACAAAAACCCTAAAACTCAACCAATAGAAGAGATCTACAAGAAAGATGGCGATTTGGGTACCTTTAGAAGATGATAACTGAGATAAGTGTTGATTCCCACACTCTACTTGCTCCAATCTCCTTCTCCTCCAAGCCTTCTCCCTCCAAAGATCCTCTTTTCAAGCTTCAAACACACAATGGGCACACACACACGAATTAGGGTTCTCAAGGACTCTCTAGAACTGTAAAGAGGCCAAAGGAGGCTGAAGCTCCTTTAAATAGGGGTGCAAACCCCGGTATTTAGGGTTTCATCTGCCAGCTCCTACTCGCCGAGTCCCAATATGGACTCGTTGAGCAGGTCACTTAACACGCGATCCCACCCCGCTGCTACTCGACGAGTAGGATAACCAACTCCTCGAGTAGAGCTTAACCCAATAAATATTATTTAAACAATACCTGAGAATCGGGGCGTTACAAAATTGGTACTCCCTCAAAATCAACTATTGAAATGCTTTTATCAACATATTCCAGTCTTGGAATATCTCCCATAAATTTTCCATAATTTTCCTTTAGTTTCTTCCAGAGGATGAGAGGCATATGGTTTTTTTATACCAAGACCTCATCCTTTAGACCAAGGGTATTGAAAATTATTTGTAATATGCTCCTTTTTCTTAATTTGATTCATAGTAGAATAAAGATTTTATGTTAATCTGTTCAAATCTACATTATCCTTAACTAATACAACCCTTTGTTCTAGGGCCAAAACATGTCTACTATCAACCTGAATTCTAGCATCCTTCTCTAAATCTAATTCTTTCTTCAAATGGTCATTCTCTTCTGCTCAAAAACACTTTCTTATTCAGCACAACTTTTGGAAGGACGAGTCTTTATCCACCTTAGCTTTTTGGTATGTCTATAAGGCGTCTATAAGATACATGGAGATTTGTTCTAATTAAGGCTTGCGGATATTTGGAGATAAATTATTTTCAGAAATCATAAATTATACCTGCTCAATGATGCTTCGTCCATAGGCAGATGAGTTAGTTGTCATAAAACATTAATTTTTAACAAGTTTGGCTTCTGACTCCTCATTAGATCCATAAGACCAAAGTTTCTCTAGGATATATTCTGTATCATTTCTTGATATCATGCATAACTTGCCCCATCACCTGAGAGCCTTTTTCTTCCTTATCATCTCTGATAGCCATAATTGTTCTAGCGATGAAATCTTTTTCTTTGTCAGAGGCCTTAATTTCCCATTTCATGTAGTACACTACATTCTTCTACTTCTTTGACTTATAGTCTCATGTATAGCGAGTGATCTTGTTACAGTTATTACAAATGACTGTTTCACTATTGTTCTTAGGACTCGAGGGTTTGACAGCTTCAGAGGAGTTTTTACTGTGTGGATTTGAGTAACTAGTATTTATTTTGGTTGGGTTTTTAGGTGGGCAGAGGAGGTATTAGTGTTTGAAAAGAAGCGATGGTTATTGTTTTTGAGAGATGGTGGTTGAGGGATATTTGGTCTAGTGAAACGAGGTGTTTTAGGAGGGTACTTGTAACATCCCAAAATTTAAGGCCAAAAATTTCATTTTTAAATAAGTTATTACATAAACCATCAGTATAAAAATATTCATAATATTATCTCGTGTCAAACCAAAGTGTCAGTAATCAAAACATATTATCATTAAACCATATCAGAGTGTAATCCCAAAGATCTCATGTGCGGAAAACATAGTGTGATGCACTGCGATCGAGCCGGATCCTTTCCTTGAAAACAAAGTACCTGAAACCAAAACTAAAAACCGTAAGCACGAAGCTTAGTAAGTTCCCCAGATACCACATACCATACAACCAACTGATCCACACATGCCATACATAGCCAAGAGCCATACATAACCAACATATGCATAATCAAGTAAGGTGCTATGTGCCAACATAGTGTTGCTAAGGTGATATCTGCCAAACATAGTCTTGCTAAGGTGCTATGTGCCAAACATAGTCTTGCTAAGATGCTATGTGCCAAACATAGTCTCGTGGTTATGCCACGGGCCGCACGTGGTCTTCCTGGTCAAGCCTGGGGCCACTCCCTGGGTCTTACAAACAACTACCAAGGGCCACCCCTGGTCTTTCATGCAAGTATCACAAAGACAACTATACATACTACTCTACTAGGCTACTCCGCATATAGTGTGTCAGGATCCATCTGGTGGTCTTTCATACACAATGGCATACAGTGCGCCAATAGCCACCTCCTGGTCTTTCATACATATTGCCTAGGGCTAACCCCCGGGTCTTCCTATCATACATAACATATTGTGTGCCAGGAGCCGCCTCCTGGTCTTTCATGCATTATGCCTAGGGCTAACCCACGGGTCTTCCTATCATACATAACATGATGTGTGCCAGGAGCCGCCTCCTGGTCTTTCATGCATTATGCCTAGGGCTAACCCCGGGTCTTCCTATCATACATAACTAAATGGGCCGGCATTGTGGCCGTAGACCCATACAAACAGTGAGGAGACTCACATCGCACTGCTGAACTTTGCTGATAATCCTCTGGCTGTTGTCCGACAACTCTCTGAACCGCTGCTCCACTAGCTCCTCGACCTACTAATATCAACATAACACTTAGTTCCAAACTGAACTCTAGAAGTCCAACTAAGTCAACTCTGGTCAAAGTCAAAGTACTGGTCAAAGTCAACCTTCCAGTTGACTCGACTCGCCGAGTCCTTAAACTCAGAAACTCTCAAAATACGACCCAACTCGCCGAGTCACCCCAGGACTCGTTGAGTTCAACGATCTCTGAGTCCCATCCTGTCCAACTCACTGAGTCACCACTCAACTCACTAATCTACGTCTTAACCAGAAGAGGTTGGGGGTTCTGCGACCTGACTCGTCGAGTCCAAGAACAGACTCGCCGAGTCCAAGGCAATATTCAACAGACTCACCGAGTTGTTCTTCCAACTTGCCGAGTCCATGCACATATTCATACAACTCGTCGAGTACACCCATGTGACTCGTCGAGTCTCTCAAGTTCTTAATCCATACAGTGGCTTTTCGAGCCATGCAGGGGCTCCAATCCATAGATCCACTCTTCTATAGTTTAACCCTCACATAAAGTTGCAAACTTTACGTGAAACCAAGGAGATATAGGCCCAAAACACTCTAGGGCTAGGGTTTAAGACAAAGGGGCTTCACCAATAACTCAATGGCTGCTGCTTTAAGACATTTTGGACCATCACAACCCTAGATCTGAAGTAGCAACCTCATATCTAAGCCCCCAAACACGAAATAGACCTCAATCTTGCCAAAATAATCCCAAATCTCATTCAATAATAGATCTAGATGCAAAAAGGATGAAGGTAACAACTTATTACCTCCAAGATGGCCTCCTACTGAAGAATAATCCAAATCTCTGTAAACCCCCTTGATCCAAGCTTCTTGATCTTCAAGATCTCTTCACAAAAACCACTTATTTAAGCTCCAAATTGCTTCCAAGGACTCTCACTCACGATTTAGGGTTTCTGGATCTCAAAGGGGTAGCAAAGAAGTTGGGGAAGGGATGTAATGTCCTTTAAATAGGTCACAACCCCCAGGATTAGGGTTTTTCTCATCAAGACCAAACTCGTTGAGTCCACTAGCCGACTCGCCGAGTCGGTCACTTACTCTATGCCCCGGATCCCGCTCCGACTCGTCAAGTTCCTCCCTGGACTCGACAAGTTGACTCTTGACTTAGAGCCTTTCCTTTCTTTTCTTGGTCTTTCTGATTTTGGGTGTTACAGTATTGATGACGAAACTTTCGGTTAAATTTGTGAACCAAAAGTGCAAACTCATTCTATAATTCTTCATCTAGAGGTTCCTCAGAAGGATATGGTTCATTCAGATTAAAACCGAGGGAACTCTGAACAATAAGACTGAGGGATCCTGCATTCTTTTGATGTTGTTACATGATAGTTGATTCTTGAGTTCGTAGTTCTCCATAGAGTTCAATAGGATTCATTTAATTGATATTTTCTTTACCTTGGAAAATCATTTTTATAGTTACCCAACCATCACCAAGATTATCAAGAAATTTAAGGTTGACTTCAAGATTTGTTTGATGGTTTTGGCACTGGTGAGTTAGTTGAGAATATAAGAAAAACGTGTCGTTACAGCTTTTACACTTTCACTAGGGAGTACCAAAGGGCTTCTACACCAACGGTACCAGGTGTTGCCTTCCCTCCTTGAGGTTGAGGGTTCAAGTCTCTTTTGAGACATATGTGGATTTAGGAGTAGTTTAGGAATATATTTTATTTACCATTAAAAAAGGAGTATATGAAATTTGTTAAATTCATTAAGAGATGAAGTGAGCTTCTTGTCCATGACATTTTCTGTTCCTTCAAATAAGGATTGGAGAGTTGTCCAAACTTCATGAGCAAACTAAGTTTGATGTGATCAAACAAATCAGGTGGAACACTACAAACAAGTTCGGTAAAATAAATTTATTCATTTTCAAGTTTTGCAAGATCTTCTAGTGTTGGGGGTTCCTGGTTCTCTCATTTGTTGACCATCAACAACACCACCACACAAAAGGGCAGCAACAAGGTCATCAACAGGAAGTGTTTGAACAATATAAGGACCATCAACAACAAAATGCTAGAAATCCTTTCCTTTTCTCTTCAAATAATTACCTATTGTAGTGTTCCATTATTCATATTTGTCAACAATCAGTATGGGTACTCTAGTAGAACATAACAAACTATTAGAGACATTAATAACATATATCGGTTGTAAGTTAGCCATTTTAAAAAAAGATTTTGAGCGATGATGGTATATAAGGAATACTTCCAAGCTTCTAAAAAATGTAAGTAACCAAGGTTTCTTCCAATGATAATCTGGTGAGAGTGGATAGTATACAACCAATCTAGGCTTTGATACCAATTGATAAACCATGATTAATCTTGGATAAATTACAAGTAAGTAAGTGCGGAAGATATATAAAATTAACAACTGATATATATAGAAAAATAATGAAAGACAAGAAGCATAAGTAATGAACATGATGATAAATATAGAACAATCTTATGCATTTTACTGAAGATTGTTTAGAAAAAGGTGTTGAAAGGTGTAAGGAGACCCACAAACTGGTTCCCTTTTTACAGACACGATGCAAGGTTAATCTCATAATAAGCAACTGACACAAGATAGAGATGAGATTTTCTAATATAGTTAAAGATCAAACAATCATTACAAACTAATGAGTAATAACTATTATCAATAATTGACAAACCAAAACTCAACTTCCTCGGATCTTTGATAAGCTTCTCCTGATGCAATACTTCTTCGGTAATAACTCTCATTCAGTCAACAGCTAATATTGATCTTCAACAAATGGTCACTTTTAGGTTCAGTAAAGATGATAAAAGAAATTCATGGGAGCCATGATGGGTTGAACTTTCGTAGCTCTTGCTTCTCGAATTATGGTACCTGAGCTCATATTGTCGAGTCAATAAAGGATTTGCATAATCCAAATGTCATTCTGTTTTTCAACTTGAGAAGAAATATTGGTAATGGTAATCAAACTGGTCGTGGGTGGATGAGTGGCTAGGAGATCAAGCTATGCAGTTTAGATATTTGGAACTCTTTAGACTCCAAACCGTGCAAGAACGTCGAGTTCTAGATTTTGTCGCTAATTTAGTGGGGTAGTAAAGGTGGTAGAGGGAAATTAGATGGGGAGGAACAAGATCAGTTTCAATGGTTGCTATTGGAGTTGCATGTTATTGTTCTTTCTACCGAGCCAAATTCATTGTGGTGGAATCCAGATCAAGAGGGAGTTTTTTTTTCCAGTGAGTTCTTCTCTTTGACACATCGAAGATGTTACTCAAGTAGGAATCGGTATGTTCACTAGATGGAATAAGGTCGTGCCTAGAAAAATACATATATCATATGGAGGACTTGTCTTGATAGGCTCCATTCGAGGCTTAATCTGTCTATGAGAGGTCTCGATTCGAATTTTTATGTGTGGTGTTGTTGTTGAGGTTTGGAGAACGATTGAAAAAGGGTGTGATATTTATGTTTTGCGAGTGTGGTCTATTTCTGAGTGGTTTTCTTGGGTCAATGATGACAAATAGATGGTATGTCGTAAACAAAGATTGGGAGTGGTGGGGATTATTACTTCGTTGGATGCTATGAAGAGTTAGGAATTCAGTGTTGTTTGACAATGGAAAAATGAGAAAGAACGATATTTTTGATAGCATTACTCTTTTTTGCTTATCGTTGTTGTCATTTTAGAATGCTTAATTGTAATATTAGTTTGGTTGGGTTGAATGGCTAAAAAACTCATTATAAATTTCTTTTATATGTATAGTGTTTTGTTAGACTTGTTCGTGTATAGGGTTAGGTTCATGTGAGACGGCCTAATTTTGTGAGACCGTGAGACGCATTTTTTTTTTAGTTAATTCAAGTTCCGAAAATAATATTTAAAATTTTTTTTTTGGATTTTTCCATTTATTTTGCATTTTAAAATTATTTTTTAGAATATGTACAGTGTAATATTCTATTAGAATATTTCACGTATTTTTCAAAAAAAATGGAATTTATTTTTATTTATTTTTATTTTTTTTAGTTAATTCAAGTTCCGAAAATAATATTTAAAAAAGAATTTTTAGATTTTTCCATTTATTCTGCATTTTAAAATTATTTTTTAGAATATGTCAATGTAATATTCTATTAAGAATATTTCACATATTTTAAAAGAAAAAACGGAATTTTTTTTTTAATTTTTTTTAGTTAATTCAAGTTCTGAAAATAATATTTAAAAAAAGAATTTTTGGATTTTTCCATTTATTTTGCATTTTAAAATTATTTTTAGATTTGGTCTCACGGTCTCACAAAATTAGAATGGTCTCAAATGAATCTGAACATATATATATATATATATATATATATATATATATATATATATATATATATATATATATATATATATATATATATATATTGGTTGTGTTTACTAA
This sequence comes from Lactuca serriola, assembly GCF_051521515.1. Classification (NCBI taxonomy): domain Eukaryota; kingdom Viridiplantae; phylum Streptophyta; class Magnoliopsida; order Asterales; family Asteraceae; genus Lactuca; species Lactuca serriola. The sequence continues at coordinate 36,758,455 of NC_136409.1, forward strand.
TATCATCTTATGTTTATAATCAATAATAATGAATTTTATTTTGAATTATAATGAATTCTCACTGAATGTACGGTTAATATTATTAAATTTTATTTGAATTATGATGAATTTCGTTTTAATATATATTGAAGAATATTGAATTACATTTGAATACATGTTAAGAATAATAAATTTCGTTTGAATACACATTGAATAATATTGAATCTCACTTAAATAAATATTAAAGAATATTGGATTTTTTTTTTGAATTATAATAAAGAAAAAATATTAAAATTTGTTTGAATTAAAATAAATAACATAATATAATGATGAACAATGAAAAAAATTACTTTTTATTATTAGTAAAACCGCAAGTAAAAAGTATGACCAAGATATTAGGAACCTGAGATCACTTAATTGTAGAGTTATGAAAGAGTCGATTGTAGAGTGATGACAACCATATTTCCTAAATAAACATTCCAACATTTATTCCATATTTAACTTTTAAAATCGGATTAAAATGTTCCACGTATCATTTATTCATCTATATCTAATTATATTAATTGAATAATAATAATAATTTAATTAGATCGACTAATTTATATAATTCATTTAATTAGATCGATTAAGTTACATATTATGTAGCATAACGGGAGGTTGTCAAATTAGGAAAAGTTTCTAAATATTCAAATAAGATGTTTTTTTAGTCAATTATTTTTACATTCATACAATAAAATTATTTTTTTATTTTAACCTAACTAACCTATAGACTAAAATGTATATAGCCTAATAGTAGACTTTGGATCTTATGTCAAACAAAACTTTCATGAGAAATCGTGAGAAATGAACTAAATGCATGTTTTTTGATGTACTAAAAGCCATTAATCATTAGATTATATAAAATAAGATGATTAATAAAAAATATCTCAAAAAACGGTTCAAAGATTCATTTTTCTGCATTACTCAAAAATTGTCTTGTAAAATGAATCATCCTTGCATCTCTACAAATAAATAAACCAAGAAGGCTTTTTTGGGCCAATTTTCTCTCTCTCTCTCTCTCTCTATATATATATATATATATATATATATATATATATATATATATATATATAGAGAGATATATATATATATATATATATATATATATATATATAAAATAAGATGATTAATAAAAAATATCCCAAAAAACGGTTCAAAGATTCATTTTTCTGCATTACTCAAAAATTGTCTTGTAAAAAGAATCATCCTTGCATCTCTACAAATAAATAAATCAAGAAGGCTTTTTTGGGCCAATTTTCTCTCTCTCTCTCTCTCTCTCTCTCTCTCTATATATATATATATATATATATATATATATATATATATATATATATATATATATAGAGAGAGAGAGAGAGAGAGAGAGAGAGAGACAGGGCCGGTCCTGAAAAATGAAATATTCTTAAAGGCCTAGGACGAACAAGAAAAAAAAGGCCCTTATCTTTATTATAATTTTGTATTTTTAAATAAAAATATATAATGAAAAAAATTGGGTCATGTGCAGCTGTCCACTTTGCCCTCCCTCTAAGCCCCCCATGTATAGAGAGAGAGAGAGAGAGAGAGAGAGAAAGAGATGTTCAATTGTGAAAAAAAAAAGTTGAGAATGAATGAATGAATCCGGATCACTCATTTCGAATCCGTTGCCTAAACGCTCGACGGAACAGATCATATTCATCTATGAATACGTATATAGATCTATTAATATATTATATGATTAATTAGACATAATAATCAATTAATTATGATATAATTGGAATTAATTTTGGATTACCTAGCATTAATAAAAAGTGCATGGGTTAATTGCAATTGTTCAATAGTTGAACAAATATGACAATTCTAGAACCCTTCAGCTTGTGGACGATTTTAAGAGGCTTTAGAAGGGTTCTAGAAGCCTCTTGAATTAGATAAGGAAACAAAATTCATATATGAATAAAATAGTATTAATTTATTACGCAAATATAAGGTTCAGAGCTATTTGATAAATATATAAAAGGTCCTAACCTTAAGCCAAACCAATCCCTCATCCTCACACAAATAAATATTTTTCTACCTCTCCCATCTTTCCCACTTCGATCCTAGGGCTTCATACGGTTTGGGTGTGACACATTAGAGGCTTCCACATTAAACAAGGATTCTTGGAAGTAGCTTACTTTATTCGATTATAGCAAATGTATGTGTTTCTTTGTATGTGATTTTCGATTTATATAAATTAGTTTAGGTTAATTTTCAAAGTATGTTGTTATTGTGAGAAAAGTCATAGATCTCTGGGTTACATGTTTCCATGATTGTTTATGTGTAAATCTCGATGTGCAAATCATGTTTGATTTATTTTTATTGTAGTCTAGAAAACTCATATATATACATATATATATATATATATATATATATATATATATATATATATATATTTCTCATTTGCGGCTCTAGCGCTCAAGTGTATCGGCATGATGAATGAGTTATAATCATAAATAATCATGCACCGTCACTCGTTGCTTTTCCCGCACCATCCCCCCCCCCCCCCCACCACTACAATCACCACTACCTCTGCCACCAACTGACCCCACCACTACCACCTTTGTCAGCTATACCACCACACCTTTGCACCTCCGCCTCCTCTGCCACCAACCACCATAATGATATATGATTGATTACTTTATAAATAGACATATATGTGTAATCATTTGTGATTAGACATATACATAAACATTTATAATCATATATGATTATACATTTCCAGCATATAATCATTTATGATTAGACATTATTCGTCGCGCTAATATGCTGAAATGTTAGAGCGAAAAATGAGAAATATATAGTTGAACTTGAATCTCAAGATCTTTATTTAGTTCAGAATTTCAATGGAATTGTCCCCTCTCTCTCTCTCTTTCTCTCTCTCTCTCTCTCTCTCTCTCTCTCTTATATATATATATATATATATATATATATATATATATATATATATATATATATATATATATATATATGTGTGTGTGTGTGTGTATGTTGGTATAAGTTCTTCATTTTCTTGTTGAAATATTCCCGCATGAAAAAAAATTAGTAGAAACCATGGTGGTTGAGGCTCGAGTTGGATTCGATTCCCTTAAACTGATTTGCCGTCTATTCCCAGGTTACAACAACCTTAACAGTTTGTGTATTGCCAGATATTCCCACTTGCCTGAAAGAGTCGCCGGAAGCAGGTGTACAGAGAAGGAGGAAGAAGAAGAGTAATTTCATTCGCGTGTTTAATGAGATAGTAGAGGTCTCATTTTATAGTTGAATACGTAATGGAAACAAATCAATTCAATATTAAAGAATTGATTGCCAATAAATGTCATTAATTAACTAATGTATCCATTACAGAATTCAAAATAAGAACCAAAACTGTCAAATTTAGCAAAAACGAGGGTAGCGCCAACCTGAGTTTTCGGAGCTGCATTCGTTTCCGCAAGTCGTGTCCATGCACAAGTTCGGTGTTTTTGGTCTACGAAATCCAATATTTGCACTCCCCCTGCGCGCGGGTAGGAATTATCGTAAAACCATAGCCAGAAGCTTGTAAGCCTTTCATGCATTAAGCTTATAAACCTTGTTGAGTTTGGTCTTTCTACCAATGTGGGACTCATTCCCACATTCATCTCTTTTGCTAAATTTATTCTCAAATACTCATCTTCGAGTATCGATATTTCATTCACATATACTCCATTTTTGGACATATAATATATCGTTTCGAAGTTCTCACGGAGGAGAACACAAATCCACTTAGAGTTAATTATACAATATATGTATATATTTATATATGTCCAGAGTTAGTAAAAATATAAATATTTATACTAAATTTTCCAACAATCCCCCACATGAATGGAGATCGATATCTGTACGTCCAATTTCCAAACGAAATTTTCAACAGTTGAATCCTGCATAGGATAGGTAGGTATTACCCTTTGAACCCTCCCTTAAGAAATTACACTTAATCTCCTAGCAGTTAGTAGAACTCGATGTCTTTAAACTGAGCTTCCATTTGTGTAGACAACAATCTAATTCCCATAGGACTCTCCCTCACAAGGTCATATCCTCATAGACATATTTGTTTTGGTCATGAACACTAACCTGGTTCTGCAAGAGCTTTAGGAATTGTGCCCCCATAATTCCCTTTGAAGCGACCTCACTTCTCTCTTACATAGGTGATTCCAAGAATCATTAAAAACCATATTTTTAGCCTAATTTTGTCACTACATATTGGAATGGACTAGGAAGTAATGTTAACTCCCCCCACAGTGACCTGCCTCACTCATATAATTAGGTTGTCCTTTTGAACCCAATCTTGGGATCTCCAGTATTCTGGTTAAGGTTTCCTTCGTATGAATTTATTGATTCATGGGATTTATTCCCATTCCTCTTGACGACTTATAAACTACATCTCTACTTAAGCCTTTTGTATGCGGATCCGCAATGTTATCCTTTGACTTCACCTAGTCAACCGTGATAACCCCCGTAGAGATTAGTTGTCGTATCGTTTTATGTCTACGTCTAATATGCCTTGATTTCCCATTATACATTGTACTTTGAGCTCTACCAATTGCCGATTGGTTATCATAATGTATGTATATGGTTGTTACCGGCTTAGGCCATTCGGGAATGTCCTCTACAAATTGGCGTAGCCACTTCGCCCCTTCAGTAAAAATATCTAAGGCGATTAATTCAGATTCCATCATGGATCTGGATATAACTGTTTGCTTGGATGATTTCCAGGTTACAACAAAACCTCCAAGTGTAAACACATATCCACTTGTAGATCTGGAATCTTTTATGTCTGTTATCCAATTTGCATCTGTGTATCCTTCGATAACTGTTGGATGTATGCCATAATGTAGTCCATATTCTCACATGTATCTCACGTATCTTAGTAACCTAGTAATACTCTTCCAGTGTTCAGAACTAGGCTTCCTAGTGTATCTACTTAGTCTGCTCATAGCATATGCTAAGTCAGGTCTGGTACAACTCATTAGATACATCAGACTGCCAATAATTCTTGAATATTCCACTTGATTAACACTATCACTTCTATTTTTACGTATATATTGACTAGTGTCAATTGGAGTTCTAGCTATTCTATTATCTCCCTTAGCTTCAATAATCTTATCCACATAGTGTGACTTAAAATCTAATCATTGTGGGTTCTTGTGATCTTGACTCCAAGAATCACATCCGCTAAGCCCATATCTTTCATGTCGAACCTGGATTTCAACATATCCTCCATGGATCTTATTATCTTGTCATCACTACCAATTATAAGCATATCATCAACATATAAACATAGGATGACATAACCTTTAATGGTGTTTTAACATAGATACAATTATCACACTCATTGATTCTAAAGCCGTTTTCCATCATGACTTGATCAAACTTTTGATGCCATTGTTTTGGAGCTTGTTTTAATCCGTATAGAGAGTTAACAAGTTTATAGACCTTGTTCTCTTATCCCGAGGCAATGAAGCACTCAGGTTGCTCCATATAAATTTCTTCTTCCAACTCCGCATTTAGGAAAGCAGTTTTTACATCCATATCTTTCACGTCGAACCTGGATTTCAACATATCCTTCGTAGATCTTATTATCTTGTCATCACTACCAGTGATAAGCATATTATCATCATATAAACACGGGATTACATAACCATGAGTGGTGTTTTTCACATAGATATACTTAGCACACTCATCGATTCTAAAGCCGCTTTCCATCATGACTTGATCAAACTTTTGATGCCATTGTTTTGGAGCTAGGTTTTAATTCATATAGATACTTAACAAGTTTATAGACCTTGTTCTCTTGTCCTGAGGCAATGAATCCCTCAGGCTGCTCCATATAAATTTCTTCTTCCAACTCCCCATTTAGGAAATCAGTTTTCACATCCATTTGATGAACTTGTAGGTTTCTAATAGCTGCAATGACAAATGGATGTTATTTATGTTACCGGCGAGTACGTATCAAAGTAGTCTAGACCTTCCTTTTGTCTATGACCTCTGATTACTAGTCTTGCCTTGTATTTATCAATACTGCCATCATGTTTCATCTTAATCTTAAAAATCCAGCGGTAACTCAATGGCTTGCTACCTGGAGGTAGATCCACTAGTTCCCACGTATGATTTGTAAGATAGATTATACCTCATTTTTTATGGCTTCTTTCCACTGAGGTCCCTCGGAAGAGGTAACCGCCTCTTGGTAGGTTTTAGGTTCACTTTCCACCAAATATGTGTAAAAATCATCACCAAATGATTTTTCCGACTCTAGCCCTCTTACTTCTTCTGAGTTATATCTTTTCTTCCTCAGATTAAGCTTGTTCTTCCTCTCGAACAGCTTCGTTGTTTGGTAAAGATGGGCTTTCAACTTCCTTGTTCAAACAAGGAAACACATCTTCAAAGAATGAAGCAATCCGTGATTCCATTATGGTACTCTTGTGTATTTCAGGATTCTTAGAATCATGCACAAGGAAACGATAAGCACTACTGCTTTGTTCATACCCAATGAATACACAATCCACTGTTTTAGGTCCTAACTTTTGTACCTTAGGCGGTTATACAACAACTTTAGCTAGACACCCCCACATTCGTAAGTACTTACATGATGGCTTTCTTCCCATCCAAAGTTCATACGGTGTTTCATTCTTTTCTTTGCAAGGTATCTTATTTAAAAGATAGTTAGCCGACAAAATTGCTTCCCCCCACATTGACTGGTTTACACCCGAACTAATAATCATGGAGTTGACCATTTCTTTCAAGGTACGGTTCTTTCTTTCAGCAGTTCCATTGGATTGAGGTTAATAGGGTGATGTGAATTCATAATGAATTCCATTTTTCGCACAAAATTCAGCATAAGGAGAAACATATTCTCCACCCTTATCACTTCTAACTACTTTAATACTTTTGTTGATTTGATTCTCAACTTTATTTTTGTACAACACAAACTTGTCTATTACGTCATCTTTACTCTTAAGTAAATATATGTAACAATATTTCGTGCTATCATCGATGAATGTAATAAAGTATTTGTTCCCATCATGAGTAGGAATTGAGTTTAAATCACACACATCGGTATGAATTAAATCAAGAGGTTCGATGTTTCTTTTGATTGTTTGGAAAATAATCTAGTTTGTTTGGCTTCAACACATGTGGGGCATTTATGATTTGAGTCAATATTAAGTTTTGGTATGTGGTCTAGTTTAATTAATCGCTTAATAGAATTGTAATTTACATGTCCTAAACGACCACGCCAAACATTTGAACACTCAAGCAAATAAGCAGAACTAGAACTTGAATTATTCATTTTGTTTGTCACCATTACATTCAGTTTGAACATGCCATTCAAGGCATATCCTTTCCCTACAAACATACCATTTTTGGACAATACAAACTTGTCCGACTCAAACACAAGCTTAAAACCAAATTGATTTAATAAACTGTAACATCCCAGGTCCAGTTATATTCTATAAAACCCTGACCTTGAGCTTTTGTTCATTTTAACCCTTAATTGAGAAAAAGGTGGTGAGCGAGTACGCGGGACGTACTTGTGAGTACGCTTAGTGTACTCGTTTGCATGTTTGTAACGTGGATGGCCACCTAGTACGTTGGGCGTACCAGTGGGTACGCTTGGCGTACTAGGCGCGTAATGAAACCCTAATTGTGAGCAAGCTCCCTATTTAAAGGACATGATGGCCACATTTCTGGCCACCATTCCCAGACACCAAAACCTCAAAACCCTAATTCTTCGTCCTTGTAGCTGGAGAGTGCATTTTGGAGCTTGTGAGTACATCGTTGTGATCTTGAGGTGGAGAAAGAGATTGGAAGAGAAGGAGTGAGAGCCCAAGAGTTTGGATATGAGCTTAGCTATGTGAAAGGCTTCCTAAAAAGGTATAAAGCTTCAAGCTTTCTTATCCTTTGCTTTGGTTCATTCATTTGATGTATTTAGGGTTTTAGTCCAAAAGGTGGAGACTTTATGAGTATATGAGCTCCAAAGGCCTTGATCTGCCCCTTTCAAGTGTATATTATGATATAGAGTCATGAAAATCCCATCTTGGACGTTAAGAGTGAGCCATGCATGAGATGTGAGCTTCTTAAGGAAAGGGGTTGTGTGTTTTGAGTGTTGGTAACCTTTTCGGCCATCCAAAGGCTTAAAGTCACTGATTTTATGGTAAAAGGGACACTAGAGTGACCAGATCCGAAATATGAGTCCATGTCTTAACTGATTAAGATCAAAATCATGAGGAGTGTGAAATTGGGGCGTACGTTGGGCGTAACCCCAGTATGTGCAGCGTAGGGGTCAAGCGCCCCCGATTCTGTATAACAACCGAGTACGCCCAACGTAGGGAGGTGGAACGCACAACATACTCCCTACTGTTGAATTTTGTTGACTTTTAGGGTTTGGTCAAGATTGAGGACTATTAAGCCTATGGAGGGGTAAAATGGTCTTTTACCCTCCTATGAGTTGTAGAAGGGTTAGTCTAGCTTTTTGAGGGCCAATATTAATTAGGGATAATTATTATGTGTTAGGCGGAGGCTAGATCGGTGGGTAGAATTCAATGCCTTGAGTGGTAACTTATGTGTGACCAGTGGGTCTTATGTGCATGTGCTTAGTATTGAGATATCCCACTATTTTTATTGTGATATGTTTACTATGTATTATATTGAGTTGCTGAACTGAGGGACCAGAGGGTCCACCTGAGTTGTGGGACCGGAGGGCCCCACCAAGACACATTGACCGGAGGGTCCTATAGAGTTATAGCCTCGAGTGGCTAATGGGTGATATGTGCTATTTTAGGGAACTCATTAAGCTCTATGCTTACCGTGTTATGTGTTATGTGTTTTAGGTAGTTCCGAGGATCGCGACAAGGCATCGGCATGATTGTACACACTGGCGAGAGATTGTCTTTATGATTCTGGGATTTGTGTTTTATTTGTTGACATTAAGACACATGTGATTTTGATAATTATGAAATGAGTTATTTTATGTTTTTAAAATGAGAAAAATTGTTTGAAAATTTCGTCGTTACAAGTTGGTATCAGAGCCTTGGTTTGAGGGATTCGGATGCACCCTCGGGTGTGTTTGGACTCAAACTGAGGATTTGAGAAAGAGTTTCAAAAAGAGACAAAACTTTTCTAAATAAGATAGTGTCTAAGAGAAAATGAGTCGGAGCAGTGTGTACAATCAGCCAGAGGCCGAGCAATGATTTCCCAAAATACCCTCATTTTGTGTTGTAAGATATTTTATGAGATATGATACATGCTAGAGAATAGGCTAGGTAATCCATATATTAGGACTAGGGTGGCCTGATTTGTGATGCCCTAGATCTGGATCAGCGTTCTGCTCTGCTGCCAGGGCGAGGCAGAGTTTGCAACAGGGATGTATGGGGTTTACGGTGTATGTGATAGATGCATGAGCTTCTGCGGAGAGATCGAGTTCCCTCTCCGAGGTTCCTAAAGTGTGCGAGTTTCCAAATGTTTTTCCCGAGGATTTGCCGAGTGTGCCTCCCGAGAGGCAGGTAGAGTTTCAGATTGACTTGATGTTGGGTGCGGCTCCTATTTCCAAGGCACCCTATCACCTTGCGCTGCCAGAGATGCAGGAGTTATCCTCACAGCTCCAGGAGCTGCTGGGGAAAGGGTTTATCAGGCTGAGTAGCTCGCCGTGGGGAGCTCTGATTCTTTTTGTTAAGAAAAAAGGATGGTTCACAGCGGATGTGCATTCATTACCAGGAGTTGAACAAGCTGACGGTCAAGAATCGTTATCTACTTCCGAGGATCGATGATATATTCGATCAGTTTCAGGGTGCATCTTGGTTTTCCAAGATCGATTTGAGGTCTGGGTATCATCAGATGAGAGTTCGCGAGGAGGATGTCCCGAAGACGACCTTCAGGACACGTTATGGGCATTATGAGTTCGTGGTGATGCCCTTCGGGCTCACCAATGCACCGGCGACATTCATGGATCTAATGAATCGGGTGTGTAGGCCCATGATGGATCGTTCAATGAATGTGTTCATCGACGATATCTTGGTGTATTCGAGGTCAAGAGAGCAGCATGTGGAGCATCTGAGAGAGATTCTGGGGGTACTGAGATCGGAGAGGCTCTATGCCAAGTTCTCCAAGCGTGACTTCTGGTTACGAGAGGTCCAATTCCTGGGACACCTCATTAATCATAATGGTATTTTGGTCGATCCGACCAAGATTGAGGCAGTTATGAGATGGGAGGTGTCGAGATTCCCCTTTGACATCAAGAGTTTTCTAGGGCTGGTCGGGTATTATCAGAGATTTCTCCAAGATTGCCATCTCACTCACTAGTTTGACCCGGAAGGGCGTCGCGTTTACTTGGGGTCCCGAGCAGCAGACCTCATTTGAGACCCTTCGCCAGAGATTGTGCGAGGCTCCCATATTAGTCCCTCTGGAAGGAATGGAGGGTTTTTTAGTTTATTACAATGCATCTATTTATTGTATGGGTGCGGTACTGATGCAGAGAGGGCATGTGATAGCGTACGCATCGAGGCAGTTGAAGCCTCATGAGACTAGATATCCCACCCACGATCTGGACCTGTGGGCAGTGGTGTTTGCCCTCAAGATCTTCCGTCACTATCTATACGGGGTTCGGTGTACCATATACATGGACCACAAGAGTTTGAAGTATCTTATGGATCAATCCAACCTTAACATGAGACAGAGGAGATGGTTGGATGTAGTGAAAGATTATGACTGCGTGATCCTGTATCATCCGGGCAAGGCTAATGTGGTAGTCGACGCCCTGAGTTGTAGAGCAGAGAGTATCCCGATCTGAGACGTGTGCATGAGGATGACAGTGATGACTCCAATCTTGGATATCATTCGAGAGGCCCAGGAGGAGGCCGTGAGACCAGAGAACCGCAAGAGGGAGCGGGTGATTGTGCAAGTGTCAGAGTTTGCGACAGACAGCCGAGGGCTTATGACCTTTCAAGGGAGGAATTGGGTGCCCTTTTCGGGCAGAGCACGACGCGTACTGATGGAGGAGGCACACAGATCGAGATTCTTGATACACCCTGGGGCCACTAAGATGTATTTGGACCTGAAAAGAGACTATTGGTGGCCCTGTACGAAGAGGGATGTGGCTTGGGTGGTCGAGAAGTGCTTGACTTGTCTTCGGGTTAAGGCCAAGCACCAGCATCCGCATGGCAAGTTGCAGCCACTAGAGGTTCCCTAGTGGAAATGGGAATAGATTTCCATGGATTTATCACCAAGTTGTTGAGGACCGCGCGGGGTGTCGACGCGATTTGGGTGATTGTGGACCGGTTGACGAAGAGCGCTCACTTTGTTGCTATCAGTGTGAGCTCTTCTACTGAGAGGCTTGCAGAGATGTATGTGAGAGAGGTGGTGGCTCGGCATGGAGTGTTGACATCTATAGTGTCAGATCGGGATGTGCGTTTTACTTCTAGATTCTGGAAGAAGTTTAATGAGGAATTGGTAACGCGATTGCATTTTAGTACAACCTACCACCCTTAGACGGACGGACAGAGTGAGCGGACGATTCAGACGCTTGAGGACATGCTTTGAGCATGTGTTTTGGACTTCGGTGGAAGTTGGGACACATACTTACCCTTGGCTGAGTTTTCTTACAACAACGGCCACCATTCCAGTATCGGTATGCCTTATTTTGAGCTTCTTTATGGAAGGAGGTGTCGGACCCCCATTTATTGGGGAGAGGTGAGGCAGAGAGTGATGGGTAGCACTGAGATAGTGCTAAAGACGACTAAGCATATTCAACAGGTCAGACAGAGGTTACTGACAGCTCATAGTCACCAGAAGAGTTATGCGGACAGGCAACGATCCGAGCTTGAGTTTCAGGTTGGAGATTTAGTTCCCTGAGGGTATCCCTGTGGAACAGGGTGATACGGTTCAGGAAGAGGGGCAAGCTGGGGTCCCGATACATTGGCCCTTTTAGTGTGATCTCTAGAGTGAGTAAGGTAGCGTATCGTTTAGAGCTACCTGCGGAGTTGAGCCAGATCCATGACACCTTCCACATGTCCCAGTTGAGGAAGTGTGTGGCCAATGAGATGACAATGGTACCACTAGAGGATATTTAGGTGGATGCGAACCTGAATTACATCGAGAGGCCGATTGCGATTTTGGATCGGAAAATTAAGGTTATGAGGAACAAGGAAGTGCCTCTGGTTCAGGTCCAGTGGCAACATCGGAGAGAGTCCGAACTGACTTGGGAGCCAGAGTCAGAGATACGAGAGCAGCATCCAAATTTATTTGTGGAGAACGACTTCGAGGGCGAAGTCTGATTCTAGTGGGGGAGAATTGTAACATCCCAAGTCCAGGTATATTCTATAAAACCCTGACCTTGAGCTTTTGTTCATTTTTGACCCTTAATTGAGAAAAGGGTGGTGAGCGAGTACGCAAGGCGTACTTGAGAGTACGCTTAGCGTACTCGTTTGCGTGTTTGTAACGCGGATGGCCACCTAGTACGATGGGCATACCAGTGGGTACGTCGGGTGTACTAGGTGCAGAATGAAACCCTAATTGTGAGCAAGCTCCCTATTTAAAGGACATGATGGCCTCATTTCTGGCCACCATTCCTAAACACCAAAACCTCTAAACCCTAATTCTTCGTCCTTGTAGCTGGAGAGTGCATTTAGGAGCTTGTGAGTACATCTTTGTGATATTTAGGTGGAGAAAGAGCTTGGAAGAGAAGGAGTGAGAGCCTAGGAGTTTGGATCTGAGCTTAGCTACGTGAAAGGCTTCCTAAAAAGGTATAAAGCTTCAATCTTTCTTATCCTTTGCTTTGGTTCATTCATTTGGTGTATTTAGGGTTTTAGTCCAACAGGTGGAGACTTTATGAGTATATGAGCTCTAAAGGCCTTGATCTACCCCTTTTATTGTATATTGTGATATAGAGTCATAAAAATCCCATATTGGACGTTAAGAGTGAGCCATGCATGATATGTAAGCTTCTTAAGGAAAGGGGTTGTGTGTTTTGAGTGTTGGTGACCTTTTTCAGCCATGCAAAAGCTTAAAGTCATTGACTTTATGGATTAAAGGACATTAGAGTGACTAGATCTGAAATATGAGTCCATGTCTTAACTTATTAAGACCAATATCATGAGGAGTGTGAAACTGGGGCATACGCTGGGCGTAACCCCAGTATGTGCAGCGTAGGGGTCGAGCACCCCCAATTCTATATAGAAGCCGAGTACGCCCAACGTAGGGAGGTGGAACGCGCAACGTACTCCCTGTTGTTGACTTTTGTTGACTTTTAGGGTTTGGTCAAGATTGAGGACTATTAAGCCTATGGAAGGGTAAAATGGTCTTTTACCCTTCTGTGAGTTGTAGAAGGGTTAGTCTAGCTTTTTGAGGGCCAATATTAATTAGGGATAATTATTATGTGCTAGGCGGAGGCTAGACCGGTGGGTAGTTTTCGAGATTCCGAGTACGAGATTTTCTTTCACTAGCTTACGAGGTGAGTCTTCTCACTATACTTACCTTGAGTGCTAACTTATGTGTGACCAGTGGGTCTTATGTGCATGTGCTTAGTATTGAGATATCCCGCTATTTGTATCGTGATATGTTTACTGTGTATTATATTTGATGGGTTTGAGCCATAAGAACTTTCCTATAGGCACATGCAAACCCTGATGCTTGGATCTAGGTTTCTCTAATTGAACATGCATTGAATCCAAGACTTACAATGCTAGATCTAATGTAAACAATTGATTCTAATCATATGAAATTGGATCTAGAACAATACCTTGGATTACTTGCTTGATACTTCTTCTTCTTGGAGCTTAGAGTCACAATTGTCACTCCTCTAATGGCTTACAAACACCAACTAGCAAGAGGATGATCTTGAGAGAGAGGGGAGAGTGTGAGAAATCAGCCCTAGGGTTCCTTGCCTTGCATGAGTGCCGATTTCTCTCACCCTAGGGATCTATTTATACTATGAGCTACTAGGGTTTCACCTTTAACCCTAATTGAATAACTTAGGCCCTAAGCAATCCAAGATCCTCCTAGATACTAGGCTTGGACGATTTTAAGGTTCCCAAACCCTAAATTTCGTCCACCATCATATCCATAAGGATACATAGCCCAAAACACAACTATCACACATTTGACAGTTTATGCCCCTTTATTCAATTAACCTCTTTAACTCATCAAATTAATTCTTAATTAATATATGACTTATATTAATCAAATAACAATATTATTCCTTTAATATATTATTCTCATAATATATTAACAATAATATCTCTTCTCTCTTAACAAATCATCCTGTCAAGTTGTTATGGTGAAAGCAACCCAAAAGGACCATGCACAACCGGGTCAAGTACTTACCAAATATAGTTATAGCCTTAGACACTAATCCAACAATCTCCCACTTGGATTAGTCTAGTAACTATATATGCAAACACAAACCGATTAGCAATCGTAGCTCTCAAAGACACTGTCAACTCTGATCTTATCAGTCTCCTGTCCTTTAGATAAGGGATCGTACAGTCCTCTGTTTAGATATTATGCAGACAATCTCATGGAACTTATTGTCTAGCAATTTGTTTCTCGATATCAGATTCATTTGACATAGAACTTAGTTGAACACATCAATTCAGTCTTGATCGGGCCCGGCACATAAGTCAAATCAAATCATCGAGCGGCCGTGATATCGCTTTTATTCTCTTAGGATAAAAGTAACAGATAAACTTCGACTCATATGTATTTACTACTTACTAATCAACTATACATAACAATGCGTTTTATGACATCAATTTACTGATGCGGTTTTGCATTGTCAATGCACAACCAATTAATAAACAATAAACCATATATCTTGGTTTTAAGACCATATGATATTATCGTCTTGCGATCACTTGTGTCACATTCCATAAAGTGATTCCAACAAGCGCAGGTTTATTCCAATGCTCAAAACATGTTCATAAGCACTCATTAATGTTGCAGCAACCTTTTTCTATATCTAATAACCTTTTAGACAATCTACACACCAATTCATGACAATCTTCATTCATACCTACTTCCAACATATGAACGATTGTGGACCATTCGAATAATTCGATTATTCTTAATAACTCAATTATTCAGGAAGTCAAAACATGCAAAGTGAAACAATAGTTAAACAACTAACATAAGACAGTAGCTTTACTCATAAATAATACTCTTTTATTTAATCATCAAATGTCAATTACATTTATCTATTACATGTTTCAAAACTATCTAATCTAAACTAATATCGTCTTTCAGCCCAATGCTCCTAGTGTGCTGTAAATGCTTAACCCTACTCAGTCCCTTCGTAAGCGGATTTGCTGGGTTATCCTCTAACGATACCCTCTATACTACGAGGTGTCCTTCTTCTACTCGATGTCTAATAAAGTGATATTCTCTGTCGATATGCCAAGATCTACCATGATCTCTCGGTTCCTTGGTCAAGGCAACCGCTCCCTCATTATCACAAAAAATTTCCATAGGATCCTTTATGGCAGGCACAACTCCAAGATCACCAATGAAGTTCTTCAACCACATCGCCTCCTTTGACGCTTCGCTCGCTGCAATGTACTCTGATTCGCACGTTGAATCAGCTACGGTTTCTTGTTTGGAACTTTTCCAAGTTACTGCTCCTCCATTCATGGTAAAGACCCAGCCTGACTGCGAACGGTAGTTGTCCCTGTCGGTTTGGAAGTTGGCGTCACTATACCCTTGCACCTTTAAGTCATCACTCCTTCCGAGGACTAAGAACCATTCTTTGGTCCTCCAAAGGTACTTAATTATATTCTTGACCGTAATCCAATGAGCTCTGCCAGGATTCCCTTGATATCTACTGACCATGCTCAAAGCAAAGGCCACATCAGGGTGATTACAAGTCGTAGCGTACATGATTGAGCCAACTGCGGAAGCATAGGGTACTCGGCTCATCTCAGCTATCTCAGCTTCGGTACTCGGACTTTGAGTCTTACTCAATTTGGCATTACTCTGTATTGGTAGTTCTCCCTTCTTCGAGTTTTCCATACTAAAACTTTTTAGTACCTTATCCAAATAAGTATTCTGACTAATTCCTATTAGTCTCTTACTTCTTTCTCTCACTATCCTTATTCCCAAAATATAGGAAGCCTCTCCAAGGTCCTTCATAGCGAAGCACTTCCCAAGCCAGGACTTAACTTCCTGCAAAGTCGGGATGTTGTTTCCTATGAGCAGTATGTCATCGACATACAAAACGAGGAAGCTAACTATACTCCCACTGGCCTTGACATATACACATGATTCATCTTCACTTCGTATAAATCCAAACTCTTTGACTTTCTCATCGAAGCAAAGATTCCATCTGCGAGACGCTTGCTTAAGTCCATAAATGGATTTCTCAAGCTTGCACACTCTATTTAGATGCTTTGGATCGACAAAACCCTCTGGCTGAGCCATGTAAACATCCTCAGCCAACTTCCCATTAAGGAAAGCGGTCTTGACATCCATCTGCCATATCTCATAATCATGAAATGCAGCAATGGCTAGCATCACCCTAATAGATTTTATCTTAGCAACTGGTGAGAATGTCTCATCATAGTCAACTCCGGGAGTTTGAGTAAAGCCCTTCGCCACCAATCGTGCTTTATACGTGTGGACATTCCCATCCACGTCAGTCTTCTTCTTGAAGATCCATTTGCACCCAACCGTCTTACGTCCGGGCACATTGTCAACCAAATTCCAAACTTGGTTGTCATACATGGACTGAATCTCGCTGTCCATCGCCTCTTTCCATTTTGCAGACTCTAGGCCTGCCATGGCTTCCTTATAGCTATTAGGTTCATCTAGATTTATTAGTGTACCATCACTAATACACGTGTCCCCTTCGGTAGTAATATGAAAACCATAAAACTAGGATTGAACTCTAACTCTTTCGGAACGTCTAAGAGGTAAGGACTCGTCAATTAGTTCAAACGGAGTTTCCTCCTCGGGTTGAGCGCCAACGGTAGAGGTTCCTTCATTGCTCGATTCTTGAATCTCTTCAAGATCGATTTGCCTCCCACTGTCCCCTTGGCTTATGAGTTCTTGCTCTCGGAAAACCCCTCTCCTCGCAACGAAGACAACATTGTCACTCGGTCTATAGAAGAGATATCCAAAGGATCTCTGCGAGCAGCGGATGAAAATACACCGCTCACTACAAGGTTCGAGCTTGTCATGATTTTCTCGTCTTACGAAAACTTCACAACCCCAAACCTTGATATGTGCCAACGAGGGAGCTTTCCCTGTCCACATTTCGTGAGGTGTTTTGGGAACCTTCTTTGTAGGGACTTGGTTAAGGATATGGGCGGCAGTCTCTAAGGCATACCCCCATAACGAGATAGGTAGTGAAGCACGACTCATCATAGAATGAACCATGTCCAATAGGGTTCGATTACGCCTTTCTGCCACACCAATCAGCTGTGGTGTCCTAAGTGGCGTCAATTGCGAAACTATTCCGCATTCCTTTAGATAGTCGTGGCATTCAAGACTTAGGTACTCTCCTCCTCGATCGGATCAAAGCATCTTGATTTTCCTGCCCAATTGATTCTCCACTTCATGTTTGAACTCTTTGAACTTTTCAAATGTTTCTGACTTGTTCTTGATTAAGTAAATATACCTATATCTACTATAATCATCGGTGAAAGTCACGTAGAAGCGGTTCCCATCCTTTGTGGTGGATCTAAAGGTCCCACACACGTCGGTGTGTATGAGATCCAATAAACCCTCACCCCTCTCACAAGTGCCACTGAAGGGTGACTTGGTCATCTTTCCAAGTAAACAAGATTCGCACGTGTCATCTTCCTTAAGGTCGAATGACTCCAACACTCCATCCTTTTGGAGTTGGGCTATGCGCTTCTTGTTGACATGTCCAAGACGACAATGACACAAGGATGCTTTATCCACACTATTGGAAGAATCCATACACAATACATCATTTCCTAGGTTATCTACAACCATAAAAGTTTCATAAATTCCATTACAAGGCATTGCTTCAAAGTATAAAACACCATTTAGATAAGCATAAATAGAACCATTCTCATTATTAAATGAATATCTAAATCCTTGTCTAAATAAACCATGAAAAGAAATGATGTTTCTTGCCATATCTGGCGAGTAGCAACAATTATTTAAATCTAAATTCAATCCATTACTAAGCACTAAAGAATACACTCCAATCTTGGTCACATGCGACGATCTTCTGTTCCCCATGATTAGATTTATTCTTCCAAGCTCCACATCCCTATTTCTTCCTAGTCCCTGCAAATCAGAACAAATGTGGTAACCACACCCTGTATCAAGAACCCAAGAAATAGCATGAAATGAATCATTAGATTTAATCGTGTAAATACCTACGAAAGATGGCTTGATCTTTCCATCCTTGATGGCTTGCAGATATTCTGGGCAGCTTATCTTCCAATGCCCTATTTTGTGGCAATGATGGCACTCTGCCTCCTTTGGGTTAGGGTTGGGCTTAGCAGGATCAACCTTGGTCCCACTAGAAGAGGAACCATCTTGGGACTTTCCCTTGCGGTGGTTCTTCGAAGAAGCCTTCCTCTTCTTGCCCCTTCCCTGCCCAATAGCCAAACCAGGAGCAGCGGTCGGATTGGAAGATGGTGCAACAGACTTGTCCTTAAGGTTGCTCTCAGCAGTCCTTAGGAGCCTTTGGAGTTTGCTTAAGGTGACCTCTTCCTTGTTCATGTGATAGGTCATCCTAAATTGGTTGTAGCATGAGGGAAAGGAGTGGAGAACAACGTCGATAGCCAAATCTTACCCAAAGTTGACAATCAACTTGCAAAGACGATCGACATACCTTTGCATCTTTTGCAAGTGCACGGTTAGAGACTCTCCACTTCCCATTTTATCAGTGATCATATTCGTTATGATCTCATAGCGCTCTTGCCTCGCACTTTGGTGGTATCGCTCCATAAAGTCTAGATGCATCTCATAAGGATACATGTCCTCATAGGACTTCTGGAATTCAGAGTTCATTATGGTTATCATGATGCAATGGACTTTCGTTGCATCACGTTCATGGGTCTCAAAGACAGCCATTTCTTCGGGAGTAGCAGTTTCTGGATTGATCTTCTTGAGCTTCTCATCGAGAACATACTCCTTGTCCTCGTAACGCGCAATCGTGCGAATGTATCTTATCCATTCGCTAAAGTTCGATCCATCAAAAGTCACTTTTTGACAAAGGCTCATTAGCATGAATGAGCTAGCAACAACGTTGTTTGTGTTAGACATCTACAAATAGAAAGGAACAAAGTTAATTAGAATAAGAATTAAGTCCCTAATTAATCACCCAAATGAAAATTTTAGGGCTAGGACCCAACAACATTATTTACACATTAGAAAATGGATACCGTAATCCAATATGCAAATAATTTGGAGGTAAGTGAATGACGATTCACTAATTCTTCACCATGAAAAACATAAGCTTTAAGTTTTAAATGTATTGAGAATTCCTAGATTTCTTTGAGATTCATTGAAACCTTTCAATGGCTTGTTTAAATCTCGATATGCCCCTCTAGTTTGTGACTGGGATACCGAGGATCATAAAGCGGGTGTGAATAACCATGCAAATCTACATGGTGCCTTCATTGTTACAATCACCTATTCGATGTGCTGGTAAACCACACACGCTCCACCTAACTATGACAAACAATGAATCACCCTTTGCCACCTTTGCTTAGAACCAATTTGTTTGCCGGTTAACCACACACGCTCCACTAACTTCTTAGCAAGGGTGGAAAGTGTAATTTCATGGGATTGCATCAATTCACTTTTCCTAAAGTAACTAAGATTGGGAATTTTATAAAACACGTTTAGTTACTTTATTTAGTTTCATTATACTTATTAATGAGAAAAGGTTTGCCCTATCCTACCCGTTCGGCTAACGACCCTCCACCAGTCAAGCAAGCGGTGGGTGTGAGTGTACACCCATTAAGCGCCATTTTATAGGCAACAACCTTGTACCCACCTTATAGACTGGCTTCGTGAATGAGGCCTACTAACGGTAAGACTACCATCTTTAATTATACATATATATATTTATATATATATATATATATATATATATATATATATATTAAACTTGTAATATTATATTAGTATAGTGTTGAATTTTAAACTTGTAAAATTCTAGGGTTTGAAATTTAAATCATTCAAATTAAACTTTTAATCACAAAACTCAAAATTTCAAAACTTGAGGACAAGTTTTAAACTTTTTAAAACATAAGGATCAAATAGCAAATAATATAAATCAACTAATTAGATTATCTCAATTTGATCTTATTCAACATTACTTGCAAGACAATTCACCAATCCAAATCAAATAATCAATTATTATCATATAAGGAAATTATTATTCAACTAATTGGTAATTATCTTTTATTAGGTCAAGAATATACTCATATATATGTTTAAAATTGAATTTTAATGACCCAAAACAGTTAAGGCAAGTTTCCTCAAGTAAAACAGCAAGAAATCCTGAAACTCCCTCTTTCTGACGCTCGAACTCGCCGAGTTCCCACTATGGACTCGCCGAGTCCACAGTGGAACTCGCCGAGTTCATCAGGCAGAAGCACAAAAATCGAATTTTTAAGCAACAAGCAATCAATCAATGCATCAATTCAATAGAAATCAACCGGAGCTCTGATACCACTGATGGGTTTTAGCCATAAGAAGTTTCCTATAGGCACATGCAAACCCTAATGCTTGGATATAGGTTTCTCTAATTGAACATGCATTGAATCCAAGACTTACAATGCTAGATCTAATGTAAACAATTGATTCTAATCATATGAAATTGGATCTAGAACAATACCTTGGATTACTTGCTTGATACTTCTTCTTCTTGGAGCTTAGAGTCACAATTGTCACTCCTCTAATGGCTTAGAAACACCAACTAGCAAGAGGATGATCTTGAGAGAGAGGGGAGAGGGTGAGAAATCGGCCCTAAGGTTCCTTGCCTTGCATGAGTGCCGATTTCTTTCACCCTAGGGATCTATTTATACTATGAGCTACTAGGGTTTCACCTTTAACCCTAATTGAATAACTTAGGCCCTAAGAAATCCAAGATCCTCCTAGATACTAGGCTTGGACGATTTTAAGGCTCCCAAACCCTAAATTTTGTCCACCATCATATCCATAAGGATACATAGCCCAAAACACAACTATCACACATTTGACAGTTTATGCACCTTTATTCAATTAACCTCTTTAAGTCATCAAATTAATTCTTAATTAATATATGACTTATATTAATCAAATAACAATATTATTCCTTTAATATATTTTTCTCATAATATATTAACAATAATATCTCTTCTCTCTTAACAAATCATCCTGTCAAGTTGCTTTTGTGAAGGCAACCCAAAAGGACCATGCACAACCGAGTCAATTACTTACCAAATATAGTTATATCCTTAGACACTAATCCAACAATATTGAGTTGCTGAATTGAGGGACCAGAGGGTCCACCTGAGTTGTGGGACCGGAGGGCCCCACTAAGACACATTGACCGGAGGGTCCTACAAAGTTATAGCCTCGAGTGGCTAATGTGTGATATGTGGTATTTTGGGGAACTCATTAAGCTCTATGCTTACCGTGTTATGTGTTATGTGTTTCAGGTAGTTCCGAGGATCGCGACAAGGCACTGGCATGATTGTACACACTGGCAAGAGATTGGCTTTATGATTCTGGGATTTGTGTTTTATTTGTTGACATTGACACACATGTGATTTTGAGAATTATGAAATGAGTTATTTTATGTTTTTAAAATGAGAAAATTGTTTGAAAATTTCGTCGTTACACAAACCACTCGACACTAGATTCTTAGGAAGTTCAGGAACATACAAAACATCCTGAAGTTTCACATCTTTCCCTGAAGTCATTTTTAGAATGAAATCACCAACACCTTTGATATCGGCGGTAGCTGCATTTCCAATGTAGAGATTTTCACCATCTTCAACTTCCTTCTAGGTGTTGAAGACACTCTGATCACGACACACATGATGAGTATCCCTCGTGTCAATCCACCACTCCTTTGAATTTGTATTCATGAGATTAACTTCAGAAACCATATCCGTGAGATCAATTATCATGGACACAAACTCCATGTTATCATTCACCATGTTTTCTTGACGGGTTTCCCACTTAGGTTGTGAGCACACCAAAGCCTTGTGACCCAGTTGACCACAGTTGTAGCACTTGAACTTCTTCTTGAAAGTTCCTGCCTTGGGGACTAAGTTTTTACCCTTAGCTTTCCCTTTGTGAGGTCCCTTACTTTTTCTCTTGGAACTTTGACCAGCTTCCACCATATGAACCTTAGAAAATTCAACTTCACTGCCTTTATTCAAGGCCATTCAATTGTCTTCTTCAATGTGAAGACGCACCACTATTTCCTCCACAAACATCTCCTTTCGCTTATGCTTAAGGTAGTTTTTGAAGTCTATCCAACCGGGAGGAGGCTTTTCAACCATTGATGCAACTTGGAATGACTCATTAAGATCCACCCCTTCTGCATTGTTATCATGTATGATGACCTAAAGATCTTGGACTTGACTCATAAAAGATTTTGAGTCAACCATTTTGTATTCCAAGAGCTTAGCAACAACATGCTTCTTGGTACCAACATCTTCTATCTTATACTTCCTTTCGAAAGACTCCTATAGTTCCTTAGCAGTTGCAACTTTACAATTGTCACAACTGACAGTTTTAGCCAGGAAATTTTGTAATCTTGTGAACATCATCTATGATAATAATTGTAGCCCTAACTTGATACCATGCACTATGTTCATTCTATGACAACAAACTTAATCAAAATTCACAAGTAAGGTTCAAAACTCTACACAAAGTATCCAAATAGTCAATGATGAGTTGAAAGCCCTAAAATCTCAGTTCAAGTTTATTATGGACTAGGGCTTTCTTAGTGGGCCTAATGGGCCAATAAGCCTTCAAGTCGACTATTTTGAGCCTAAATACCCTAATTGGATTTTAAATGGACCCACATTCATATAACTCAACATTTTGGGCCATCATGGGCCTAAAATGAAATAGTTTATCCTAATGGGCCTTATTGGGCTATAATTGATCCAATTAACCCTAACGAACCATAAAACCCATTCTAACATGTTATTTTGGCCGTGAACCGATCAATGAGCCCAATAGGCTGAAAAATAATAATGGGCTTATAAGAATTCGATCAAGCCAAGAGTTTGGGCTCAACACCATTTCCTTCATATCTCTAGGCCCATTCTCGGCCCAACTAAAAAAAGAAAGGAAAGAAATGTGGAAATGGGTAGAATTGTGCCATCTCCATATTAATTAGCATGTAAACATGCATATTACCCCACAAATATTGAGGCAACTAACCAATTAACCACTAAGTAAAGACCAAATTCCTCACTCTTATCTCTCACTCTAACTCACAGCTTATCTCTCACTCTCCAACCTTTCCCTCATTTCAAATTCAACCCATATTCTCTAAACTCTTCTCCACCCTTCATCTATTAAAGAAATCGTGGATTAAGAGATATCTTCAAAGAATCACTTCAAATTTCGTATCTGTGGTAAGTTTATGACAAATCTATTGTTTTGATTCAAGTTTATGCTAATAATCCTTCCCTTACTCTCCAATTTTCGTGATTATGGACCTTAGAACAACCATCATTTCAAAATTTTCACCAAGAACACAAGCTAGGCTCAAGCTTCTTCTTCTTCTTCATCTACATCTCAAAAACCCCCAAGGTGAGTTCATACCCCCTTGTTTTTGGTTTTTACTTGTTTTTGGGGGCTAATACAAGTTTATTTGTGTATATCTATGTGTATATGCATGATTATGTGTGTTTTCTTGAAACATTCGATGATTATGTGTTCATTACTTCACTAATCTAAAAATATGTTAAGAAACTTGAAGTTTATCACTAGGATCTTCATATGAATCTTGAGAAAAGTATGTTTTATCACAAGTATTACATGTAAACATGTAGATCAGGGATTTGTATACTTTATATAGCAAAAATAAGTGTTGTGTTCAAAGATTTATAAACTAAACTCACAAAAAAGCTCTTGACAGAAAAGTTTTGGTCCAATCTCGGACTGTTTTGACCATCCAAATGGAAATATTTTTCAAAACTATTTTACATGGATAAAGTTCAGGTTTATACCTTTAAAATGACTACTCGCAAGTTTTTATACGATTTTTCTACAATTTTTGGCGAATTGTACAAAAATGCCTATCATATTTGAAATAATTTCGGACCAACCTGTGAAGATGAGCAATTTCACACTTGTTAGAAGCCAATAAAAATTATGAGAAAATTTTTGAACAAAGTAAACAAAATTTCTAAACTTTGAGAGTTTACGGATCCAAATTTTGACTTACGATGATTTTTCTACAAATTTTCAAATAACTAGATCGGAAAAGCTCAAAAACCAGAAAATGTGTATTTCACAAAAATCAAGCCAAGAATGTTATTTTTGACAAAAAGGGGTTTTAAAATGTTATTTTTACAACAAAATAGTTATCAAAACAATTTTTGAACAAAATGGAGACTAAAGTGTTATTCTTACAAAAATTGGGCCTTAATCCTAAATTTTTGGCTTATTGGGTCAAGAACGTCATTTTTACAAAAGTGGGCTTTTTATATCAACTTTGTAAATAAGCAAGCTAAAATAAACAAAACAATAACAAACAGGTTAAAAACGATATTCATATCCTCATTGGGCCTGGAAATAATATACATGTTTAGTGGGCCTTAGTGTCCTTTTACATGTATATTGGGCTCGGGATAGGTATTCATATCCTTATTGGGCCTGGAAATAATATACATGTTTAGTGGACCTTAGTGTCCTTTTACATGTATATTGGGCTTAGGATAGACATTCACATTCCTTTTGAGCCTGGAAATAATAGACACGTATAGTGGGCCTTAGTGGTTCACTTACATGTTTATTGGGCCTGGGAATGGGTTTTATATGCGTTCTTCTTTTTATGCTATTTTAGTGAATACTTGAACTAAAACCAATGATAAACCAACAAACAGATTTAATTTGATCATTCTCGAGGTTATTGGGCCTTAGTGACTCATTTTTATGTGTGATAGGTCCTGTATACAATTTATATGTTTATTGGGCCTCATTGACCCATTAACATGTGCGACGGACCTTGGATACTATTTGTGTGCCATTTGGGCCTGTAAATACTTTACATGTGACATGGGCCTTAGTTGTCATTTCATATATATTTCAGGCCCATGTTATATAATCTCATTCCATTTGGGTCTTGAAATGATTTACATGTTTCACAATGCCTTAGTGGTTCACTTACATGGATCATTGGTCCTGGAATGAGTTTATACCTTTTTCTTCGCGTAAATTCGATTAAGGATCTAGCGAGTTTTTGTCGGTTGGCACCTATTAAGTGTACGATCGTAGCCTGTAGTTATAACCATAGTCTCTTGGAGGGAGAACGGGGATTTGTGTATAGATCTATACGGGGATGACACCCCATACCTCAGCTGTTCGCTACAGTTAGACTTACTCAGTCTAAGGTGACGAAAACCTTGTAATCAAAGTCAAAACCGGCATCTAACGACGCCAAGACAGGAGAAATTGTCATTATTTAGTATGGTTATGGCGGCTCGCTTAGAGGAATTAACGTTATGAAGTTTACGGAAGACCTTTTTTTTAGGCAACATCGGGTTGTCTGGGAACATTCTCTTTATATGCTCTTACATTCTCTTTACCTTTTTAGTCAAATAAACTGTAACGCCTGTGTTTCCGGGCTTGCCATTTTTAGCAATATAATAGTCTAGGTTAACCTTTGTAACCCGTTTTGAAATAATAGAAGTGTATTATTTGAGTATTATGTGTTTTGTGCTTAATTGCTTAATTATGTGGTTGGATTAATTGAGAATAAAAATAAGCGTCAAAATTTAAGTGTAAAATAAACTTGATATCTTTGGATAATGTTGTAGTAGTTGAAACGAGGTTTCCGAATATATAAAGAACGCCCAAATCTGACTTCGTATGAGGAAGTTACGATTTTCTGAAGTTTCGACTTAGTGGTATGCAGCCTGAAATACTCGATTTGAGATCGAGCGGTTTTTAGCCGAAACAATCTAAACGAGAATCGAAGATCTCGTTGTTGGTATCGAAGCGATGAAAAGTTAGGCGAGAACAAACGTCAAACGAAGAAGTTATGAATTTATAACGAAGTTTTTCTGTCCCGACTTATTAAAAATAAATAATAAAAATAAAGTCAAAATTAGCCGACAGAGTCTAAACGAAAGTTGTAGAGTGTAGTCTCACCTTCGTGTGGATATAAAGAACGTCGAAAACGGAGTTCGTATGAAGAAGATATGAATTTCCGAAGTTTATTAAATATTTTGTATTTAAATTTAATTATTAAATCCGGCATTATCCGAAGAGGAGTCATCGGACTCATCCGAAGTACGCCCAGCGTACTAGCGTACGCCCCGCGTACAGCGAAGCATGACACGCCTCGCACTCGAGTTCTTCGGATACGTAAGCAATGACGATTCTGAGGCAGTACGCCACACGTACTCCGAGGCTCCAGCCTCCTATAAATAGGATGCGAGGGCAGCCGACTCCTTTGCTATTTTTCTCTCTTCTCGCTCCCGTTTTGCATCGATTTGCGTGCCAGAAGTACCCCGAAGCCCCGGTATTATTCTCAAGCCCTGAAGCAAGTCCCGAGATCCCGAAGATCCCGAGAAGTGCGGTTCCCGAGCCGAAGCTCTGCCCGCGAGAAGTTCGATTTTTGTAGAGATCTTCCAGATCTGCTGAGGATTACTACTTCTGCAATCCGTAGTGCTGTCTGATCGTCTTCTGATCAAGTGAATGTATACTACCTTTCATAAACACGATAATAATACAAGTATGGTAGAAAACTAGCTTTTCCTGTTGATAGACTAGATAATGCCTTATTAGTCAAAGTTGCTAGTGGCAAGTTTGTACCTGTTAGCCATCGTATGAAAAACATCTTAATTGATCTGAATGGGAATAAGTTCCACGAGGAATTATTGCCTATCGAACTTAATGATTTCGACATCGTGCTTGGAATGGATTGGCTTAGCGCCAATGATGCCGAAATTTTATGCAAGAAGAAGATAGTTAAAGTGAACCCGCCTGGGAAATATTCGTTTATGGTGTATGGGGACAAACGCAGAGTAAATTTTGGAATCATTCCCCTAATGAAAGCCAGAAAATGTTTGACCAAAGGGTGTACATCATACTTAGCATTCGTGATCGATGCTAAGAAGGAAAAGAAGGTGATGCAGAATATTCATGTTGTGTGTGATTATCCGGAAGTATTTCCCGAAGATCTTCCTGGATTACCGCCTGATAGACAAGTGGAGTTTAGAATAGACTTGTTACCAGGGACGACGCCGATAACAAAAGCACCTTACCGATTAGCACCGACGGAGATGAAGGAGCTGATGATGCAACTTCAGGAGTTATTGGACAAAGGTTTCATTAGACCTAGTTCATCACCCTGGGGAGCTCCGGTGTTATTTGTGAAGAAGAAAGATAGAAGTATGAGAATGTGCATCGATTATAGAGAGATGAACAATGCAACAATAAAGAATAGATATCCCTTGCCAAGGATTGATGACCTGTTTGATCAATTGCAAGGTTCGAGCTATTTCTCAAAGATCGACCTAAGGTCAGGATATCATCAGCTGAAAGTAAGAGAGCAAGATATCGAGAAGACTGCATTCAGAACTAGATATGGACACTACGAGTTCTTGGTTATGTCGTTTGGACTAACCAATGCTCCGACAACATTCATGGATTTAATGAATAGGGTTTGTAATCCTTTCCTTGATAAATCCGTGAAAGTGTTCATAGACGACATTCCGATTTATTCGAAAAGCCAAGAGGAGCATGGCAGACAATTGCGAGAAGTGTTAGAAGTCTTGAAGAAGGAGAATCTGTATGCTCAGTTCTCCAAATGTGATTTTTGGATTCGAGAAGTCCAATTCTTGGGTCACGTGGTCAACTAAGAAGGTATAATGGTTGATCCGACAAAGATTGAATCTGTGACAAAGTGGGAGCAACCGAAAAGTCCCACGGAGATCCGAAGCTTTTTGGGATTAGCCGGATATTACCGAAGGTTTATCCAAGGCTTTTCTTCGATCGCTACTCCATTAACAACTTTGACCCACAAAGGAGCTACTTATGCTTGGAGTGATAAGCATAAAGAAGCATTCGAGAAGCTAAAGAAGAAGCTATGCGAGGCACCGATACTTTCTTTACCCGATGGAGTTGAAGACTTCGCTGTTTATAGCGATGCGTCTGGGGTTGGATTGGGTTGTGTTTTGACCCAAAGAGAAAAGGTGATAGCATATACGTCTCGACAACTGAAGGAGCATGAAAAGAATCACCCGACTCATGATTTGGAGTTGGCAGCGGTAGTTTTCGCTCTGAAAATATGGAGGCATTACCTCTATGGCACTAAGTGCAAACTATTTACTGATCATAAGAGTCTCCAATATCTCTTTAATCAGAAATAATTAAATATGAGGCAACGACGCTGGCTAGAATTGCTCAAGGACTACGACTGCGAGATACTTTACCACCCCGGTAAGGCTAATGTTGTTGCTGATGCTCTCATTCGGAAAGTCAATCTTGAAAGGAAAAGGCCAAGAGCATTGAGAATTGAAGTTGTCTCGACCATTGTGGAAAGTATAAAGAAAGCTCAAGAGGAAGCTTCTGAAAAGAATGACCGAAAGGAGGAACGTTTGGGCAAAACGTTGGTGTTCGGTGTAAACAGTCATGGACTGAAGGTGTTCCAAGATCGGATTTGGGTACCTAAGTCCGGAGGGATAAGAGATCTTCTGATGGAAGAAGCTCACAAAACCATGTACTCGATTCATCCCGGTAGCACTAAAATGTATAGGGACCTGAAACCCTACTACTGGTGGCCGACGATGAAGCTTGACGTTGCAAAGTATGTGGCTGAGTGTGTGACTTGTGCGAGAGTAAAGACACAACATCAGAAACCGTACGGGAGTTTAGAACCATTGCCTGTGCCTATGGGTAAGTGGGAAGACATTGTTATGGATTTTGTCACTAAACTGCCCAGAACAATGAATGGTCACGACATGATTTGGGTGGTCATTGGTCGATTCACTAAGAGTGCGCATTTCATAGCAGCCAAGGAGAAATGGTCTATGGAGAAGCTTGCGAATTCTTACGTGAAGGAAATTGTGAGGCTTCACGGTGTTCCGTTAACGATTGTGTCGGATCGTGATAGCCGTTTCACCTCGAGGTTTTGGAAAAGTCTACAAGAGGAAATGGGTACCAAGTTATGTTTAAGTACAACTTACCATCCGCAGACTGATGGTCAGAGTGAAAGAACAATACAAACGCTTGAAGATATGCTGAGAGCATGTACTCTAGAGTTCCTAGGTAACTGGGATGAAAATTTACCTTTGGTAGAATTTTCCTACAATAATAGTTTCCACTCGAGCATTAAGATGGCACCTTACCAAGATTTGTATGGACAGAAGTGTCGTACGCCGTCTTGTTGGCTTGAGGCTGGGGAAAAGCAGTTTATGGGACCGGAGATGGTTCATCAAACTGCTGAAAAGTTGAAAATAATTAGGGAAAGAATGTTAGCAGCTCAGGATCGTCAAAAGAGCTATGCTGACAAGAAGCGAAGATCGATGACTTTTGAGGTTGGGGATTCGGTTTTGCTTAAAGTCTCGCCGTGGAAAGGACTTATAAGATTTGGTAAAAGGGGAAAGTTGAGTCCAAGGTTTATTGGACCGTTTAAAGTTCTTCAGAGGATTGGGAACCAAGCTTACAAGCTCGAACTACCAGAAGAACTGAATGGAATTCATAACACTTTTCATGTGTGTTATTTGAGGAAGTTCACGGGAGAAGTTCCCGACATAATTCCAATTTCTGAATTGAGAATTTATGAGAACAAAAGGTTGATTGAAGAACCAGAGGCAATTGTTGACCGAAAGACTAAGAAGTTGCGACGCAAGATGGTTGGGTTAGTGCTTGTCCGATGGAAACACACGAATGGGCCGAATCTCACCTGGGAGACGGAGAGTGACATGTTGAGTCTCTATCCGCATTTGTTTGTTGATGTGTGATTCCGGGGACGGAATCATTCTAAGGTGGAGAGAATTGTAACGCCTGTGTTTCCGGGCTTGCCATTTTTAGCAATATAATAGTCTAGGTTAACCTTTGTAACTCGTTTTGAAATAATAGAAGTGTATTATTTGAGTATTATGTGTTTTGTGCTTAATTGCTTAATTATGTGGTTGGATTAATTAAGAATAAAAATAAGCGTCAAAATTTAAGTTAAAATAAACTTGATATCTTTGGATAATGTTGTAGTAGTTGAAACGAGGTTTCCGAATATATAAAGAACGCCCAAATCTGACTTCGTATGAGGAAGTTACGATTTTCTGAAGTTTCGACTTAGCGGTATGCAGCCTGAAATACTCGATTTGAGATCGAGCGGTTTTTAGCCGAAACAATCTAAACGAGAATCGAAGATCTCGTTGTTGGTATCGAAGCGATGAAAAGTTAGGCGAGAACAGACGTCAAACGAAGAAGTTATGAATTTATAACGAAGTTTTTCTGTCCCGACTTATTAAAAATAAATAATAAAAATAAAGTCAAAATTAGCCGATGGAGTCTAAACGAAAGTTGTAGAGTGTAGTCTCACCTTCGCGTGGATATAAAGAACGTCGAAAACGGAGTTCGTATGAAGCAGATATGAATTTCCGAAGTTTATTAAATATTTTGTATTTAAATTTAATTATTAAATCCGACATTATCCGAAGAGGAGTCATCGGACTCATCCGAAGTACGCCCAGCGTACTAGCGTACGCCCCGCGTACAGTGAAGCATGACACGCGTCGCACTCGAGTTCTTCGGATACGTAAGCAATGACGATTCTGAGGCAGTACGCCCCACGTAACGCAGTACGCCCCGCGTACTCCGAGACTCCAGCCTCCTATAAATAGGATGCGAGGGCAGCCGACTCCTTTGCTATTTTTCTCTCTTCTCTCTCCCGTTTTGCATCGATTTGCGTGCCAGAAGTACCCCGAAACCCCGGTATTATTCTCGAGCCCTGAAGCAAGTCCCGAGATCCCGAAGATCCCGAGAAGTGCGGTTCCCGAGCCGAAGCTCTGCCAGCGAGAAGTTCGATTTTTGTAGAGATCTTCCAGATCTGCTGAGGATTACTACTTCTGCAAGCCGTAGTGCTGTCTGATCGTCTTCTGATCAAGTGAGTGTATACTACCTTTTATAAACACGATAATAATACAAGTATGGTTTGAGTGTATTAAGTATATTGTTGTTTATGTGTATAATTTTGTTGTTATAAGTGTGAATGTATATTCATTCTCTTCTATCTCATAGATCTGATTTACTTTCTATGAAATACGTGTTATGTGGGTGTGCCTCATCTGTTATGTGGAATATGTATTGAATGAAAATGATATACAGGTTTTTAAACTATGTATGAAAATATATATTTTTATCTACTAATATGTTAACATGGGTAGATAGTTGGTGTGTAATAGACAGATGAGAGGCCTCGATGTTGTTGTTGTTGTTGATCTAGTTATTCAACGGAGTATGGATAACGACCACGGACTCTTTCTAGACAGTCCAGTGGAACGCTAGCAGGTTCATAACCTGTAGGTGTTGTGAACGATGTGTTCACCGGTGTACTCTATCCCCCTCATGGTTGCCTTTAGGATATCTATTGTTGAGGAAACCCCTTAGCAGTAATGTCCGTCCCGATGAAAATCCTAGATTAGGTCCCTTGAGATAAATGTTATTTTAGGGACGTAAAGTGAGGATAACGGGAATGGGTAATCGCGATAGTGATTGGTTGGTGAAATTAAATATAATTTATTTATTGTGGGTTGAAAACCCTATATGCTCACCAGGCTCCCAAGCCTGACCCACTCAGTTTTATTTGTATTACAGGAAGTGGCGCAAGGGCGTAAGATGGATGAATCATCGAGTTGTTTTGTTTACAAGTCTGTATATGTATATATTTGTTGAATGACTTGTAATGTTATCGTTTATGCTTTATGGTCTGTATCGGAACATGACATCCCGAATTTTGATTATATATAATGAAAATGCATCTCTTGATGAAATGCTTTGATAAATATTATTTTATCATGTTTTGTTTTGGGAACAAATTCCGCAACTCTTTTAAATCAAAAGGATTTACTCTGAAATTATTTAAAAAACATAAATGAAATCGGTCTTTTCTGGCCGTGATTTTGGGGATGTCACATAAACAATAACATACATGCATTAATACAAGGTCTAACACAAACACACTAAACAGTTTTCAGAAAATATCGGATTTTCTGGTGGTTTTTCAAAGTTATACAAATCATTTTCACAAACATGCTTATGAACTCACCAACATTTTAATGTTGACGTTTTTCAAAATAACTTGTATTCTCAGGAAACCGTTGAAGCAGGATGAACGAAACAAACTAATGGATATTGTGTTATATTTTGTTTCATCATACTCGTACTATTTTGGCATGTAATATTTAAATACAATACTCGATGTAAACAATGAATGTTGTAATATTACATGTGTGATGATGATGATGTTATGTTTCAATTATATTCACTGTAATGATATTTCAAGATGAAGTCACGCACAAGCCCCCGGACGTTTCCGCCGTCTGGTTCAGGGGTGTGACAACAATAGACATTGAAGATCTTGGACTTGACTTATAATAAACATTGTTAAGTGCATCAGTTAGCCCATTCGTGTCTGCAGGTTGCGCCCATGCACAAGTTCGATGTTTTTGGTCTACGATATTTAAGATTTGCACCCCCTGCTTGCGAGTAGGAATTATTGTAAAACCATAGGCACAAGCTTGTAAGCCTTTCATGCATTAAGCTTATAAATCTTGTTGAGTTCGGTCTTTCTACCAATGTGAGACACATTCTTACATTCATCTCTTTTGCTAAATTTATTTTCAAATACCCATCTTTGAGTATCGATATCTTATTCACATATACTCCATTTTGAACATATAATATATCGTTTCGAAGTTCTCATGGAGGAGAACACAAACCCACTTAGATATAATTATATATACAACATATGTATATATTTATATATGTCCAAAGTTAGTAAAAATATAAATATTTATACTAAATTTTCCATATATATATATATATATATATATATATATATATATATATATAAAATTGCAAAAATGGTCCCAGTGGTATGCATTTTTTTTTTTGGGGGGGGGGGGGGGGGGTTAGTCTATACCACGACTTTTTTGGATTGATGGTCATTTTGAGCTAGTTTCATTGTCTTTTTGGTCCCTCTGAATAGTGAAATTACTGTAATACCCTTGGGTTTTGTTTTTCATTTCTTTCATTTTTTTAAAAATCTAAATACTTATTTATTTATTTAACTAATTAAAAAAATAAAAGTCTCTCTCTCTCTCTCCCTCTCTCTCATCCTTTTACCCCTTCTTGGTAATTGTGGCATCCTTTCTTCTCCGATCTTCCCCTTTCTTCTCCTGCTGTCAACAACTAAATGCTAGAATCCAATTTGAAACCATAGCTCACAATCCCTTCTACACACACACACACAAAGCATAGACCCACAAGGAGGCTTTCGATTCATCCTCCAAATCTTCTCTTCCAACTTAAAACCAAAACAATCCAAATAATCCCCTAAAAATTGTATCTGATCTCCTTTGAATGACAGTAAAAGAAATAAGAGATCAAATTGCTTTGTGTTTCTTTTGAAATCGATGAGATCATGAGAAATTAAATCCTCCATAGGAATTTTCAAGGTCATCAAGGGAAAACTAAATCGGATTTTCAAGAATTGTAAATATACATAAGAATCAAAGACAATCTTCATAATAATCAAACCCATTTGAAGATATGATTGCTCTAGATTTTAGTTGTTACAAATATATAAACCTACTTGACAAGTTGTCGGGTGGTCGTCGTTTCATTGACGAATGTACGCGGTGGTGGTTGGCTTTCTGGGATTAATGTTGATTCTGAAATGGGTTTTGAAGAGTGTGAATATATGGATTTACTAGAGGAATTTGGAGAAGAAGAAGAGGGAGTGTCTGCCACCAGGTCGTATGAGCTGGCCGTTCATCGGAATCGGAGAGTCGCTTTTCCGACATAATAATGCTTTTCTAACAGTTCAGGGTGTAGATCCAGAAGTAATAGATTTTAGTTAGAGGAGGATTTCTTGTTAAATCTATGTCGACAACGCAAAATAAAGGATGAAGTGTTACCATGGCTTCAGGGACCACCCAATTTCTTCACAGCCTCCGCATCTATCCGACACCACACCATCAACCACCACCAAACTTGTAATTCGTATTTGAAAAATCACGCCTATAACAACCCCAACAATTAAGCCTAGATTCATAAGCAATATTAAAATACAAGTTAAACGTAAGTGTGTAACATATTTGTGCTTAACCATGTAAAAAGTTCACCAAAAAATACAAGTTAAAAAGAAACGTGTAGAGACAATTTGTTGGCAGACGGTAAATGTAACTGATG
The DNA here is from genome assembly GCF_051521515.1 of Lactuca serriola. NCBI lineage: Eukaryota > Viridiplantae > Streptophyta > Magnoliopsida > Asterales > Asteraceae > Lactuca > Lactuca serriola. The sequence continues at coordinate 36,793,072 of NC_136409.1, forward strand.
AGAGTGAAATCTTCTTCAATTGTCCATGGGCCTCTTCTAAGATCTTCAATTGTGTTTTTTTGATAATCTTCTTCACTGCCACCCATTTCTACATAGTTGTTGTTCATTTGATTGTCATCTTCTTGATCTGTGTGTTATAGATTTTTAGAGAGAGAAAGAGTAAGAAAGATAAGTTGGGGATGCTTTTTTGGAGAGAGAGAGAGAGAGAAAGGTCATCTATTAATTTTTAATCGTTAAAATAAATAAATAAAAAATAAATTTTAAAAAATGAAAAATAAATAACCGAAGGGTATTATAGTCATTTCAATTTTCGGAGGGACTATTTTCACATACAAACTAGTCAAAAAGGACCACAAAGCCAAAAAAAGTCGCGGTTTGGACTAAAACCCCAAAAAAATGCATACCATAATGATCATTTTTGCAATTTTGTGTGTGTGTGTGTCTATATATATATATATATATATATATATATATATATATATATATATATATATATATAGGCTTAGGTTATTTTGTTTTTACTAACTATTGTGTGTCAGAATGCACAGATCTGGACCAACGGATGAAATTAATCAATTGACATGACTTGAAGGTGTATCATACTACAATGTGATAACATGTACCATATAATCACACAAATTTTAGCAAAAATGTATTTTGGACAACTAACTACATTTATAAAAGAAAATTTTCGAATTTTAGGGATAATTAATTCTCTTAATTTTAAAAATATGATTTTTTAAATTAATTTAATTTTAATTATAACATAATTTATGTACATAACTGATTTTATTCTGTTAGAATATTTTTTTTGTTAGAATGATGTTCTTTCAGAATTTTATTCTATTAGAATATTATTAAAGAATAACAACATTCTTGAATTCGAGGTTGAAAAATAACACATTCTAATATATTCTTATTCATCCGAACATAAATACAAATTTATACATATTCTTACAGATTAAAAGCCTTATATACATTTTAATATAATTATAAATATTCTAAAAGAATATCAACAAAAATAAATAAAATTCTTAAAAAATAACAACATTCTAAAATTATGAGTATGATCAAACTTTATTCATTCTTCAAGTTATTCGTATTAGGTCTTTAACGCATTCTTCCAGCCATTCCTATCACAAAATACAACAAAAACTAATAATGGTAAAACATGTTACTTGCAATTAACTATCACTTTATATATTCTGGTAGAATACATAAAATATAACAGAATACATATAAAAAGAATAATAGACGATCCAAGATAAATATCTATTACAAAACAATAAAATAATAATAGGCAATCCAAGAGAAACATCGATTACAAAAAAAAAAGATTAACAGGTAAACAAAGATTCTAAAAGAATCATTAAATATAAAGTGTAGTTACCATTTAATTATGATAAAATATATATGCAATTACCATTTATAGCATCATACAATTACCCATTACTATTGTGTAACCAAAATATATTATAAAATTTTTAACAAACATTCTTAAAGAATCATTAAACCTAAAGTGTAATTATCATTTTAAATTCTAACCGAGTGTATTCTAACATAATACAATATACAAAGCATAATGTATTCTTACATAATCTATTATACTGTGTATTTGATTTTCCTAAAAAAATCAGTATTATGTCAGAATACATTGTATAATAGTTTCTTTTTAGTAGTATATGTAATGAAACCATGAAAACTTATCATCTATAATCAAGTTGCAACATAAATTAATAAAATAAATAAAATTACCTATATAAGTATATTTGTGTGTGAAGGTCCAGGAGCAATTCGAGTATTTATCACAAGTTGGGATGAAATATCAATGTTTTAATCGTCCTCTTCTCTATTTTAGTTATATAAACATTATCACCAACATGGAAGGTGTTAGAAAGACATCAAAAAAATTCAAAGCATGAAAAGATCTTCAAGCATAAGGTATTCATGGCATCATTTAAAAACCTTTTGAATTTGCTATTTTATATTGCCTTTTTGTATTACCATTAAAGATGTATCACATAATAAAAAAAGGAATAATGAATGTATTTCCTAATAAAAAAATATTAACCAACCATTTATATCAAGATTTCTATGTCATTACATCTTTTTTAAACCAAAAATATTGTGACAAAAAATGAAATCCACCCACATCTTTTCTACTAGACATTTCGTCAAACACCTTTAGGGCACACACAAATCATCACGCTTTGTAGTATATTACTAATGAAATGAGCAACTAAATGCACAAACATCTAATATATTTAAAAATAAAGATGCCTTGAGCACCATTACCTAATTACATATCAAAATTTCGCCAAAAAGGATATAAGAATATGATTACCTCTTATTAGAAGTAGAGAGGATGAGTGTATGATGTTTTAAGAATATGTTTACCTGATCAAATAGAATAATGGCATAAAATGGTGATGAAGATGATGCTGGTGTAGGAAGATGAATAATAGAGATGTAACGAGCAAAAAAAAAAAATGAACGAGATTCATTAATTACCTGTTATGCGTGTATGATTGTATTCATCCCCAGTTAGATTTTCTTATACATTGAATCGCTAATAAAAAAGATCACCAACATCAATTAAGTTTGAATCCGATGATAAGGCGGTTGGCAATGGTGACAAGAGGCTAAAGATGGAGATTGGTGATGATGATGGTGAAAATCGATGATTGATAAACCCTAATTGCAGACGCCAACTGAAAATCGATGATTGATAAACCCTAGCGTTCTTTGGCTGAATATCCTCCATGTTCAGCCTCCTTAGATCGATAACAACGATAATTGACAGAGAGAATAAGAAGCCAGACGACGTGAGTCTTTTTGTTGATCTGCCTGTAGGTGAAAAAGAATAATACAAGAGAGGATATAGGAGAGAGAGTAGTTCAAATATATTTATTTTATTTCCTTAATCGCAAGAAATCAATTAAATGATCCCTTAATTAAAATTACAAAATGTCCAAAATACCCTTAAATGATTTATTTAATTATTTATTATTTATTGAATTCTCATTGGTATATTTAGGAATACAATAGTTGCTAGAAATATTTGAACCTAACACACACACACTCTCTCTCTCTCTCTCTCTCTATATATATATATATATATATATATATATATATATATATATATATCACTCATACACACATCATTATTTGTTTAATGTAAAATTATATTAAAAATTCAAACGTCAAATATTCTCCAATACGTGTATAATATATTTATATTGAAATAAAAACATATATTATTTCAACCAAATACAAAAGTGACGCTACTTTATACACGCCAATTTCCGTATAATGAAATCTAAAGTACGTTAAAGAATTTGTCTTTTCTGTGGAGAGGTGATGTATAAAAGTTAACTACCAATTCTTTAATACAACTCTCTCTTGTCTTTGATCTTGAAAGTGTGAGTTCGTTTTCGTGTGTCTATACTCTTTCTCTTCTCTCTGTGTCTCTGTTCACAAGAAACTTATTTAAAACTTCAAAGCTGCAAATGTAATCACCCCATATAACCCAAGTGTGTGACAGCAGGTTCAGATTTTAGCATGCACTCCCTTTTCTTTCTTCCTTTCTGCTTTCCCAAACATATTTTATTTTAAAATAAACACACTTCTGTGTGTTTTTTTTGTTTGTTTGTGGAGTGAAGAGAGAGAGATGAAGAACGGAAATCAGTATTATGACCACTTTCACAGAAAGGTGATTGCTTTTCCATGGAGGTCCCTATAAACACTCATACACACAGAGCACTCCTATATGCCTTGGTAGGCGTGCTTTGATGCAAAAAAAAAATCAAGCCTTTTTCTTTTCTTTTGTTCTTTCTTTCTTTTTTTACTGTTGTTGTTTTGATTACAAGATTAGCCCCACTTTATGTTTGCAGGTTTATGTTTCTTGGTTGTGCGTTTTTGAGGCATGCTCTGTGTGTCTTTGGATTGTATTCTAGATTCCTCTGTGTTTGCCCCCTAAATTAGACATTAGATTCCTTTCGTTTCTTTTGTTTTCTTTCGTTGGTTTCTATGAAATGTGATTTGTTCTTTTTGTTTTTGGCTAATTTGTTTACGTTTTGACCTTCGTTGGTGGGGTTTCTTGGTTTCTTCGAGTGAAAAAAAACGAGATTTCTATCAATTTTTCGTCAATTTCGTGTCAAGATTGGATCTTTATGATATGGGTTTTCGAGTTTTCGATTTATTCGTTTGATTATGAAGAGACCCTTATTTTGTTCTTGAAAGTTGTAGTATGGCTGCCATTGAAGAGAAGCTCAATTCATCAGGTGTAAACAGTGGGTCACACAGTTTACTTGAAGAGATGAAATTGTTGAAGGAAATGCAGGACCATTCTGGTTAGTTTTTCTTTACCTTTTTCCCAAATATTATTTCGCATACCAAAAACCTTCCATTTTTGTTCGCATTTCGTAAGATTTGGAAACTAGACTCATATCCAAAAGTATTTTGCTAAAAAAACGATCTTTTTTAGGTTGTTTCTTCCGGAGTTTTTGGATTATTTGTTTATATAAATATAAATTTTCTTTTAAAAAATTTCAGCGATAAAGAAGCCAATAAATTCAGAGCTGTGGCATGCATGTGCTGGACCATTAGTTACTCTTCCACAGGTTGGAAGCCTTGTTTATTACTTCCCACAAGGACATAGCGAACAGGTTTGATTCCTCATAATCTTTTATTTTTTGGGTTAATTTCTTTTTAATTAACCTTGTTTTTCAAAGAAAATGATACGTTATAATCTTAATTTCAACTTTTTATAGTTTTAAAGAGTTAAAGTCAACCATTTTGCTTGAATTGAAATCTTGAATCTAACTCATGTTGTTTTCGCATCATGTCCTACATGTATATTATGAGTTAGTATTATGAGGCTATTTTGGTTTAAATTTATTTATGGAATATGTGGTCCCTTGAAATTTGGAAAAGTGAGGGATCTAGATTTATGCAAATTTTTTTGGCTAAATGCAAGAAATACAACACTTTCTATATGTTTTATTATAACAATCCTACGTTCATTTATCACTTTACATTTAACGTTTTCCTTAATAAAGCTTTGTATTATGAAAAAAAACCCCCCACTATATAAATGATTCTAAAGGTCAATAATGAGATGACAATAATAACAAAATTAAAAAGGGGCTAACAAGCTACTCCTCAAACGAGTTAATTCCGAAATTGGATATATTTTTAAAGTTAATAAGAAAAAAAAAGAAAATATGATACTGTAACCAAAAGAAATGGTAATAAAATGCTATAATAAATGAGCGTAAGTTATTACTTCTTACATTTTCTTTTTTAAATTTTCAAAACATTTGAAGTTTTTAGGGTAGACACATGTTGTACAATGCTATAAAAAAATTGAAGTACAATGTTTTAAAAGAAAAAGAAAAAGAAAAAGAAAATATACTATTATAATAGATAAATAAACAAAATATGTTACTGTTTCTCGCATTTAAGTATTTTTAATAGTGCACATAACAACTTTTTATTATTTTTTTTGAAATTTTTTTTTTTTTTATCAGGTAGCAGTTTCAACAAATAGAACAGCAACATCACAAGTTCCAAATTATCCGAATCTTCCCTCTCAGCTATTGTGCCAAGTTTTAAATGCTACATTACATGTATTACTATTCCCCCTTAATTATCTCTCATCAAACTATATATTTTAAAAACATTTTTACCCTTTCTTTATGCTTTCCTTAATTCTCTTTTGTCTATTTTGGTCATTTAAATAGGCAGATAAAGATACCGATGAGATCTATGCCCAAATGAGCCTTCGACCAGTGAACTCAGTGAGTCATTATAGCATTTTATTTACTTGTGTATCATATAACTACTACTATTTTTTTTTCTTTCTATTACAATATTGTAATTGTACTTTGAAAAAACTAAACATCTATATCATTTTTTTTTTCTAATTTGGATGTTATATTTTGAAAAGTGTATCAATGTATAGATGTTACACTTACATTGCTATATAATGTGGTAGATTTTTCAAATTTGTAATTGGAGAAAGAAAAGGTAAATGTTATAATAAACATGTAAATTAAATTAGGTTGCTATTTTTCGCATTTAATCCTTTCATCTCCCTCTAGACATGTTAAATTTTTATTATGGATTAATCTCATAAAAGACCTTATATTTTGTGTTTTTTCCGGATTAAACCTTAACTTTATTTTTTTCCTTGAAAAAGACCTTGCATTTTTTCATTTTTTTCGATTTGCCACTTTAGTCTTTTTCTTCTGGAAAATGTGAGGGTTTTTTTTCGGGAAAAAAAGACAAAGTTGAGGGTCTTTTTCGAAAAAAATGAAAAAATAGGTCTTTTCAGGAAAAAAAATAAAGTTGAGGATTAATCCAGAAACAAACACAAAATATAAGGTCTTTTATGAGATGTAAATACCATCATACTTGACACCTCTCATTCAAAATATAGTATTTGTTTTACATTGATACAAAAAAGTCAACTAGGGTGGTTTAAAAAGTCAAATAACTCTAAATTCCAAAATAACAATGCACATTACAAACTACAAATGCCTTAATAAGAACTTCTTTTTAAAACTACAATGTTGCAATAGAAAGAAACAAAATTGGGATACCATAATACAAAAATAAATGAAAGTAAATTGCTATATCTTTCACTAAACCTTTTCTTTTATAAACATAATCATCAAAATTGGAAGTTTGAGAATAAATTTTGTGTGAAAATAAACTTTGGAATCAGGAAAAAGATGTTCTTCCAATTCCAGACTTTGGAATAAAACCAAGTAGACATCCGAGTGAATTCTTTTGCAAGACTTTGACACCAAGTGATACAAGCACACATGGTGGCTTTTCTGTACCCCGTAGGGCAGCAGAAAAACTCTTTCCACAATTGGTAATAATTTTTTTATTAAATACACTTTGTAAAATAAAAAAAAATAAATATATATTTAAAACCATTTTTTTCTTTCAGGATTTTTCGATGCAACCTCCAACTCAAGAGCTTATTGTTCGAGATTTGCATGATAATACATGGACATTTCGTCATATATACCGCGGTGAGCATTTTATTTTTGTCTTTCGTCAAGGGTAGTTTTGTCATTCACAAAATCTATTTACATGAAATGTCTAAAATACCCTCCATGATTTTATATGCAGGGCAGCCAAAACGACACTTACTGACTACGGGGTGGAGTATGTTTGTTGGTGCAAAAAGGCTTAAAGCTGGTGATGCGGTTTTATTTATAAGGTACGATTTCTTTCTATTTATAGTCTCTTCACATGTCTAAAATATCATATGATAATGTTGACGTAAGGGTAAATGAGTAATTTTAGGCCTTGTTTCATTTTTTTTCGATTTGCTACACTAATGTTTTTTTAAAAGAGTTGAACTCGAGTAAGGCCTTGTTTCTTGTCCATTTAATATTGTTTGGATAAATAAAATCTAAATAATATTTAAGAAAATGACAACACTTTGTAAAAAATAGAAGTAAAAAAGTAAGGGCAAATTTGTAATTATTTTAATGTTGTAGGGATGAGAAGTCACAATTATTGTTGGGAGTGAGGAGAGCGAACCGCCAACAAACTTCGTTACCGTCATCGGTTTTATCCGCCGACAGTATGCACATCGGAGTCCTTGCAGCCGCCGCTCATGCCGCCGCTAATAGGAGTCCCTTTACAATTTTCTACAATCCTAGGTAAAATGTTTTATTTATATAATTAAAATTTAAAACATGAAAATATTTAATTTAAAAATGTCTTATATATTTTTCTATTTTATTTAGGGCATGCCCTTCGGAATTCGTGATTCCATTGGTGAGATACCGGAAGTCGGTCTTTGGGACACAACTGTCTGTCGGTATGAGGTTTGGAATGATGTTTGAAACGGAGGAATCAGGAAAACGCCGGTATGTGGATAAAGTTAATGTTTATTATTTTTTTGGAAAGTGAACTGATTCGTACACCATAATTTTTTTTTCCAAAGATAACAATTTGTGCATTAAAATATTTTATCGTACAACTTTATAAAGCATGAATTGTTGTGTATGGAGAAAAATTGTTTTGTACGAATCACTTCCCTTTTCGAAATGGTATAGAGTATAGAAATGATTTTTTTTTCTTCCTAATTATCTTCCTATCCATGTGAAATGATGATAATTGTTTAAAAATATTATTACTTTTATTAATTAAGTAATCTTATTCTTAATGAAGATATATGGGCACAATTGTTGGGATAAGTGATGTGGATCCATTAAGATGGCCCGGATCTAAGTGGCATAATCTCCAGGTAATTAATGAACGCGTTTTTTTGGTTATAACATGAATGAAATAATGTATGGATAATTAAGGTAGTGTTTGGTATGATGGAATCAAAGAAGGAATGGAATTGGTCATTCCATTAGAAAGGAAAATAAACTACATTTGTTTTGTCTAGTGTTTTTTTGTCCACTCCATTGAACGGAATACAAAAATGTAATATAGCCTTTATTATTTACTTAAGTTTTTAATCACAAAAAAAAAAAGATGTTTACTAATTTATTGAAAAATAATTTTAATTTTCTTGTTCATGTTATGAAATCAGGTTGAGTGGGATGAGCCAGGTTGTGGTGATAAACAAAGCCGAGTGAGTCCATGGGACATTGAAGCACCAGAAAGTCTCTTCATTTTCCCTTCTCTAACTTCAAGTCTCAAAAGACCTTTCAATTCCGCTTTTCTAGGTGAAATTCCATTCCTTTTGTCATATTTACCTTTTTGCCCTTGTCCTATCATAAATATTTTTAGTGACATTTTTTGTAAATGTAATTAGGAGCACAAACCGAATGGGACAATATGGTAACCCGACCATTCATGCGGGCCCCGGAAACAATAAACGGAAACTTTTCAAACCCTTCAATGTCTAGCTTATGGTCAGAACAACTCGTCAAAATGTTAATGAAACCACAAACCAATCACAATACGCCACCTGTGATTCAAGATACTTTCACCACTAATCGCCCACAATTTCACCTCATTCAACCCAACACCACCACCACCATAACCGCCGCCTCACCACCACAATCCACCCAAAATCTCTCCGGCGACCACCAATCCGATCAGAAACCACCGATAACAGTCACTTCCGACACAATAAAACCAGAATCAAAACCAATGTCCCCGTTTCTCAATCAATTATCCCCGTTTGACTCGAGCGTACTTCATGGCCAACAATTCGATTCCCCCCAAATCGATTCTTCAAGTCTTAACGGGTTATTCCCGTACCCGGACACAAACGTATTGAACCCGTATCAATCTCTCGGATCCGAAACGTGGGACCCACAACCCAACAACACTTCACGATCTTTCTTCCAACAAAACACGGGACCCACGAATTACGGTTTCAAAGATTTATCCGATGAAAATCAAACCCACAACAATGTCTACAATTGTATCAATTTCGAGGGTAGTAATGGCGGATCCACGGTGGTTGACCCATCGGTATCGAGTACTGTTTTAGACGAGTTTTGTAATTTGAAAGATATCGAGTTTCAAAACCCGTCTAATTATTTAGTGAGTAATAATAATTTTAGTTCTAGCCAAGATGTTCAATCGCAAATTACTTCTGCTAGTCTTGTGGATTCTCAAGCTTATTCTATGCAAGAATTACCCGATAATTCGGGTGGGGCGTCTTCTAGTAATGGGGAATTCGATGATTCCGGTGGACTTTTGCAGAATAATTCGTGGCAACAAGTTGCAGTTCCTACACGTGTACGCACGTATACCAAGGTTAGAACTTTTGTTACTTTCGATTACAACATTGTTTTTGAGACAAATATATTGTAATTATGATCCAATTTAACGACTTTTGTTTTCCATTTCTTGTGGTGTTAAAGATTCAGAAAGCAGGATCAGTTGGGAGGTCTATTGATGTGTCGAGTTTCAAGAACTATGATGAACTTTGTTGTGAAATTGAAAAGATGTTTGGACTCGAGGGATTGCTTAATGATTCCCGAGGATCAGGTTGGAAGTTAGTGTATGTAGATTTCGAGAATGATGTTCTTCTTGTTGGAGATGATCCATGGGAGTAAGTTCCTTCTTTAACAATACGACATAGTTTACCAAAAGTCAACAAGTTTAAATCGATGCCTTTAAAAGGTGTTTAAAGGGTTAACATTGTGGTGTAAAATGCAGGGAATTTGTGGGGTGTGTGCGATGTATAAGGATTCTTTCGCCTTCTGAAGTTCAACAGATGGGTGAAGAGGGAATGCAGCTTCTCAACAGCAATGCAGCATTGCAGGCTGGGATTAATGGTGGGTCAGGGTCGGACAATGGTGCGCGTACTTGGGTGGGACCCACATGATCCGATGGGATCTTAGCAAATCATGAACCGGTTGTAGTGACCAGATGAGAGTTAGCAAGATTCTTGGTTTGATTTGTGGTTTGTAGAGATGAAGTGAGTGACAAATTAGTGAAGGAACAAACAACCGATTGTAGCTTTATGAGATGTTTAAAGGATTGTAAACATTTAAAATGCTATATGAATTAAGGATTGTCAGATTTATCTAAATCTCCCCATTCAAAATGAAACTATGTTTATGCTTTCTCATGAATATGCATGCATGGCAGAAGAGTGGAATAGTGAGATTAATTTAATATGCTTAAAAGACGGTTTAATACGGGCTCGGCTTGTTTAAATTCAAAGGGGGCTCGTTTCAAGCTTAATTTTCAAAGCTCGAGTTTAGTTTGTGGAGGATTTAAAGCGTTCGAGCTCGGTCCACTTGTTTGCCAGACGAGTATAAATGAGCCTAAGCTTGACTCAAGCTTGTGTTGGTTAATAGTCAAATATTAAAGCTCGTTTGTGTTTTTAAATTCGTTTATCATTATTTGATTTTTAATATTTAATATTGAATTATTTAATAATATTTTAATATATCAAATTAAAATTAAAATTATATTATATAAATATGCATCGGCTTGTTTAGGTCCCGAGCCGATATTGGAGGATAAAACTTGGGTCTGGTCTCTTAAAAAGTAAACGAGTAGGAAACTGAACTCTTGAGCATGTTTAACACGAGTTCGAGTTGAGCTTTTTACGAGTCCATTATAAATAGTTTGATTTATTTACAACCTACATATGCTCAATAGAGCTAATACGACATGGCTACTTTCCATGTCGTATTAGAAGAGAATTGGAATAGATATTGTAATATCGTGAAACCATATTAAGAAATAGTGAAGGACAGGATTAAGCGGGAGACTTGATGTGCATTGTGATACTACAAAATTGGGAAAAATAATTTAATCTAATCGAAATATGGACATGGTAGCACATATGTAAAGCATACTCCCTATACTATTAGCATGCACAGCATACACTAACCACAATATATTTATGAATATGGGTGTTTTAGTGAAGATACCAATCTGTCATGTGAAGTACATGTTGGGTAATAACATTAAACTCAATCCTTGTGTGTGTGTATATATATATATATATATATATATATATATATATATATATATATATATATATATATATATATATATATATATATATATATATATATTTGCTAACTTTCCATTCCCAAATCTGTTTTGATGTTGGATAAAGTGGAATCGATAACTTAAAGTTTTTTTTTTTTGTAGGATAAAGTTGGAAGAGCATCAATGGAAGCTAAGAATACCATTGTGATTGGAAGAGCATCAATGGAAGCTAAGAATACCATTGTGATTATGAAGAGATACCATTGTGATTTACATTGTCCCATGCAAAAATATGAGTAGAGTGTTGCTTTTAATCTTAAGTTTTATTGTTGATAAAGGTTGAACCATTTAATGATGAAGCAACATCAAAGCGGATATCAACAAGTAAATTGAAGGTATGGTTCAACATCTTTTTTAATACATGTGTATGAATTGGGGAAATGTCATTTTTTCAATGGCAAAGAACATGTATTAAACAAAAAAGAAAAAAAATCAATCGGAAGAAAACTTCAAACAAGGTCACCAAAACAACATCACACGAGAATAGCTAAGCAGGAGTAAAAATGTTAAATAACGTGCTTTTTGTGTTTGTTTTAAACAATCATGAAAGTGCTTTTGGATATCTTTATTCTGTAATCAATTTAATATTCTGATTTTAATTTCTATTTTAATTTAGTTTTCAGTTTTAGAAATCGATAACCTTGATTTCGGGATATATCGGAACCAACTCACCTTTGATGTTAGAGATGTTATCCTGTTCGGAACCGACCCAAACAGGAAGAACCAAATACCAAATTTGAAAAAAAATAACCGGTTTGATTGTACCAATATGCGACCAGTTTGTCTATTACCGGTTCTGATATTAACGAGAAAGGACCAGAAAACATATACACTTCGCTTTGGAACCGAAAAGAACAATAAAAATTGGATTGCTTTGGTGGTACTCTTTTCAAACCCAGGGGATATTTGGTATTTTTATAAGCAGAAGCGGCTATTTACGTTACTTAATAAAGATAAATCTTATAGACTCATTCACAAATATTGACTCTATAAAACACTCATGGTGGGTTTCAAACTCCACACAACCCACTTTCAATGATGTCATTTTAACACAATCACTTCTTCGTTGGCTTGTCTTAACATATGATATACTACTATTTATTAACTATATTTACTGAAGTTTTTTTTTTGCCACATATCACACTCATTCAATTTGCTAAATGTGATTTTGTGGCTATTTTGAATTAATTTCTTTTCCAAATGTTATTTTATGAGTTTTTCTATTTTAATAAATTTCATATAATATTTAAATTTAATAGTTACAATAAATGTAATAATAAATGAATATCAATTTTATTTATGGACTTACCTTCTTATTTCAAAATTTCTAAATTAAAGCTCATTAGTTTATTTTGTTTATTTATTTAAATTTAAAACATAAAAAATCAATTTTAATGATTTATTATTCTTTTTAAATTTCTTATAAATCCAAAATTCTTAAATATTTAGACATTTATATTTAATTTTTTTAATTAACACATGTAATACATGAGTTTTACACCTAGTATAATATTACATAAATGATTTTTTCTCGACTACACATAAGTTCTTATTTTTATTTATTTTTATTTTGTTGTTCGATCATAGAAACTAAAAGGCGGAAGAAAATGAGCATGTGTTTGTGTGTTTGATCAGACATGGGGAAAAAATAAGCACTTCAAATCTCGTTGTCACCGATTAAGCCAATACTTGAAGAAATGAACCGAAATACCCGATAAACGAATAAGCTCAATTTTCAAAACCGGGAACCGAACCCAATAGCTTATTTGATACTAATTTATTTCCGGTTTTGTTTTTCGGTCAACACAATAATCCTACTTGATGCCATAGTATATGATTTTAGAATTTTGATAAAAATGTTGCTGAATGTATAACTGTATAAAGTACATAGACAACAAATCGACAAAATAAAAAAAATTAAATATATGAGAATTGGAAATATTTTTTTTTTTGTATTGTATTTTTAGTTAATAGCATTTAGCCGTTTTGGAATGGGAAATGACAATGTGCTATTTTTTTTATGAATTTACTATTAGTTAAAAAATATCAAGCTTTCTTATTATGAAGTTTATATATTTTTTTTTTATCAATGATGTTTTTTTTTCAATGTACTTTTAGTTAGTAGCATTTAGCCCTTTGAAATGTGAAATGGCAAGAAACTAAACATTGTTTGCCGAAAAAAAGTGCTAAAAAAATTATTTGCTGTTGCACAGGTAAACGACTAGTGTAGTGTGTGTGTGTGTGTATATATATATATATATATATATATATATATATATATATATATATATATATATATAAACATTGTAGTTTTAAGATAATAGAAATGAAATATTATCTACTAGGAGTAGGACCCATGTTTCGTATGAATCGGAAAGTTTTTTTTATTTTTATTTTTATTTTTTTATTTTTTTTATTTTTTATTTTTTTATTTTTTTTTCAGGTTGGTTTATTTACATTAAATTATTATAGGGAATTCATTGTTTTGTGCATATAAACTATTGTTTATTATATATTATATTAAAAACTGATAGAAAAGATATCCTTGGTACAACTAACATCAAAACAAAGGATGGAACTGTTGGATTAGGTGCATTTAAGCTCATAATTATAATTGGTATGTACTTGAACCGAGAGTAGCATGGTCCATTTCGAGTTGAGCTTTTTACGAGTCGATCATAAATAGTTTGATTTATTTACAACCCTACGTATGCTCAATAGAGCATTTTGTAAATGGTACTTTGCATGTTGTATTAGAAGAGAATTGGAATAGATATTGTAATAACGTGAAACCATATTAAGAAATAGTGAAGGACATGATTAAACGGGAGACTTGATGTGCATTGTGATACTACAAAATTGGGAAAAGTAATTTAATATAATCGAAATATGGACATGGTAGCACATATGTAAAGCATAATCCCTATACTATTAGCATGCACAATATACACTAACCATAATATATTTATGAATATGGGTGTTTTAGTGAAGATACCAATCTGTCATGCGAACTACATGTTGGGTAATAACATTAAACTCAATCCTTATATATATATATATATATATATATATATATATATATATATATATATATATATATATATATATATATTGCTACCTTTCCATTCCCAAATCTGTTTTGATGTTGGATAAAGTGGAATCGATAACTTAAAGTTTTTTTTTTGTAGGATAAAGTTGGAAGAGCATCAATGGAAGCTAAGAATACCATTGTGATTATGAAGAGATACCATTGTGATTTATATTGTGCCATGCAAAAATATGAGTAGAGTGTTGCTTTTAATCTTAAGTTTTATTGTTGATAAAGGTTGGACCATTTAATGATGAAACAACATCAAAGCGGATATCAACAAGTAAATTGAAGGTACGGTTCAACATCTTTTTTAATACATGTGTATGAATTGGGGAAATGTCATTTTTTTAATGGCAAAGAACATGTATTAAACAAAAAAGAAAAAAAAATCCATGGGAAGAAAACTTCAAACAAGGACACCAAAACAACATCACATGAGAATAGCTAAGCAGGAGTAAAAAGGTTAAATAACGTGCTTTTTGTGTTTGTTTTAAACAATCATGAAAGTGCTTTTGGATATCTTTATTTTGTAATCTATTTAATATTATGATTTTAATTTCTATTTTAATTTATTTTTCAGTTTTAGAAATCGATAACCTTGATTTCGGGGTATATCGGAACCAACTCACCTTTGATGTTAGAGACGTTATCTTGTTCGACCTAAACAGGAAGAACCAAATACCAAATTTGAACAAAAATAACCGGTTTGATTGTACCAATATGCGACCAGTTTGTGTATTACCGGTTGATATTAACGAGAAAGGACTAGAAAACATATACACTTCGCTTTGGAACGAAAAGAACAATCAAAATTGGATTGGTTTGGTGGTACTCTTTTCATACCCAGGGGATATTTGGTATTTTTATAAGTAGAAGGGGCTATTTACGTTACTTAGTAAAGATAAATGTTATAGACTCATTCACAAATATTGACTCTATAAAACACTCATGGTGGGTTTCAAACTCCACACAACCCACTTTCAATGATGTCATTTTAACACAATCACTTCTTTTTTGGCTTGTCTTAACATATGATATACTACTATTTATTAACTATATCTACTCTATTAAATGAAGTTTCTTTTTTGCCCCATATCACACTCTCATTCAATTTGCCAAATGTTATTTTGTGGCTATTTTGAATTAATTTCTTTTCCAAATGTCATTTTATGAGTTTTTCTATTTTAATAAATTTCATATAATATTTAAATTTAATAATTATAATAAATGTAGTAATAAATGAATATCAAAATCATTAATGGACATACCTTCTTATTTCAAAATTTCTAAATTAAAGCTCATTAGTTTATTTTGTTTATTTATTTAAATTTAAAAGATAAAAAATCAATTTTAATAATTCATTATTTTTTTTAAATTTCTTATAAATCCAAAGTTCTTAAATATTTAGACATTTATATTTTTTTTTAATTAACACATGTAATACATGAGTTTTACACCTAGTATAATATTACATAAATGATTTTTTCACGACTACACATAAGTTCTTATTTTTATTTATTTTTATTTTGTTGTTCGATCACAGAAACTAGAAGGCGGAAGAAACTGAGCATGTGTTTGTGTGTTTGATCAGACATGGGGAAAAAATAAGCCCTTCAATTATCGTTGTAACCGATTAAGCCCAATACTTGAAGAACTGGACCGAAATACCCGATAAACGAATAAGCCCAATCTACAAAACCGGGAACCGAACCCAATAGTTTATTTGATACTAATTTATTTCCGGTTTTGTTTTTCGGTCAACACTATAATCCTACTTGATGCCATAGTATATGATTTTAGAATTTTAATAAAAATGCTGCTGAATGTATAACTTTATAAAGTACATAGATAATAAATCTACAAAATAAAAAAATTAAATATATGAGAATTGGAAATATACTTTTTTTTTTGGTTTTGTATGTTTAGTTAACAACATTTAGCCGTTTTGGAATGGGAAATGGCAATGTGCTATTTTTTTTTTTATCAATTTAATATTAATTAAAAAAATATCAAGCTTTCTTAATATGAAGTTTATATATATATATATATATATATATATATATATATATATATATATATATATATATATATATATATATATATATATATATATATATATATATATATCAATGATGTTTTTTTTTCAATTTACTTTTAGTTAGTAGCATTTAGCCCTTTGAAATGTGAAATGGCAAGAAACTAAACATTGTTTGCCAAAAAAAAGTGCTAAAAAAATTATTTGCTGCCCGCTGTTTTTTACAGGTAAACGACTAGTGTAGTGTGTGTGTGTATATATATATATATATATATATATATATATATATATATATATATATATATATATAAATATTGTAGTTTTAAGATAATAGAAATGAAATATTATCTGTAACTAGGAGTAAGACCCATGTTTCGTATGGATCGGAAAGTTTTTTTTTTCAGGTTGGTTTATTTACAATAAATTATTATAGGGAATTCATTGTTTTGTGCATATAAATTATTGTTGATTATATATTATACTAAAAACTAATAGAAAAGATATCCTTGGTACAACTAACATCAAAACAAATGATGGAACTGTTGGATTAGGTGCGTTTAAGCCCATAATTATAATTGATATGTACTTGAACCAAGAGTAGCATGGTCCTTTTCGAGTTGAGCTTTTTACGAGTCGATCATAAATAGTTTGATTTATTTACAACCCTACGTATGCTCAATAGAGCATTTTGTAAATGGTACTTTGCATGTCGTATTAGAAGAGAATTGGAATAGATATTGTAATATCGTGAAACCATATTAAGAAATAGTGAAAGACAGGATTAAGCGGGAGACTTGATGTGCATTGTGATACTACAAAATTGGGAAAAGTAATTTAATATAATCGAAATATGGACATGGTAGCACATATGTAAAGCATAATCCCTATACTATTAGCATGCACAATATACACTAACCACGATATATTTATGAATATGGGTGTTTTAGTGAAGATACCTATCTGTCATGCGAACTACCCGTTGGGTAATAACATTAAACTCAATCCTTGTGTGTGTGTGTGTGTGTGTGTATATATATATATATATATATATATATATATATATATACATATATATTTGCTACCTTTCCATTCCCAAATGTGTTTCGATGTTGGATAAAGTGGAATCGATAACTTAAAGTTTTTTTTTTTCTTGTAGGATAAAGTTGGAAGAGCATCAATGGAAGCTAAGAATACCATTGTGATTATGAAGAGATACCATTGTGATTTACATTGTGCCATGCAAAAATATGAGTAGAGTGTTGCTTTTAATCTTAAGTTTTATTGTTGATAAAGGTTGGACCATTTAATGATGAAACAACATCAAAGCGGATATCAACAAGTAAATTGAAGGTACGGTTCAACATCCTTTTTAATACATGTGTATGAATTGGGGAAATGTCATTTTTTTAATGGCAAAGAACATGTATTAAACAAAAAAGAAAAAAAAATCCATGGGAAGAAAACTTCAAATAAGGACACCAAAACAACATCACACGAGAATAGCTAAGCAGGAGTAAAAAGGTTAAATAACGTGCTTTTTGTATTTGTTTTAAACAATCATGAAAGTGCTTTTGGATATCTTTATTCTGTAATCTATTTAATATTATGATTTTAATTTCTATTTTAATTTAGTTTTCAGTTTTAGAAAACGATAACCTTGATTTCGGGGTATATCGGAACCAACTCACCTTTGATGTTAGAGATGTTATCCTGTTCGGAACCGACCCAAACAGGAAGAACCAAATACCAAATTTGAACAAAAATAACCAGTTTGATTGTACCAATATGCGACCAGTTTGTGTATTACTGGTTGATATTAACGAGAAAGGACTAGAAAACATATACACTTCGCTTTGGAACGAAAAGAACAATCAAAATTGGATTGGTTTGGTGGTACTCTTTTCATACCCAGGGGATATTTGGTATTTTTATAAGTAGAAGGGGCTATTTGCGTTACTTAGTAAAGATAAATCTTATAGACTCATTCACAAATATTGACTCTATAAAACACTCATGGTGAGTTTCAAACTCCACACAACCCACTATTAATGATGTCATTTTAACACAATCACTTCTTTGTTGGCTTGTCTTAACATATGATATACTACTATTTGTTAACTATATCTACTCTATTAAATGAAGTTTTTTTTTTTTTTGCCACATATAACACTCTCATTCAATTTGCCAAATGTTGTTTTGTGGCTATTTTGAATTAATTTCTTTTCCAAATGTCATTTTATGAGTTTTTCTATTTTAATAAATTTCATATAATATTTAAATATAATAATTATAATAAATGTAGTAATAAATGAATATCAATTTCATTAATGGACATACCTTTTTATTTTAAAATTTCTAAATTAAAGCTCATTAGTTTATTTTGTTTATTTATTTAAATTTAAAAGATAAAAAATCAATTTTAATAATTCGTTATTTTTTAAAATTTCTTATAAATCCAAAGTTCTTAAATATTTAGACATTTATATTTAATTTTTTTTAATTAACACATGTAATACATGAGTTTTACACCTAGTATAATATTACATAAATGATTTTTTCTCGACTACACATAAGTTCTTATTTTTATTGTGTTGTTCGATCACAGAAACTAGAAGGCGGAAGAAAATGAGCATGTGTTTGTGTGTTTTATCAGACACAGGGAAAAAATAAGCCCTTTAAATATCGTTAAAACCGATTAAGCCCAATCTTTGAAGAACTGAACCAAATACTCGATAAACGAATAAGCCCAATTTACAAAATCGGGAACCGAACCCAATAGCTTTATTGATCCTAATTCATTTACATTTTTGTTTTTCGGTCAAAACAGTAATCCTACTTGATGCCATAGTATATGATTTTAGAATTTTGATAAAAATGTTGCTGAATGTATAACTCTGTAAAGTACATAAACAATAAATCTACAAAATAAAAAAAATTAAATATATGGGAAATGGAAATATACTTTTTTTTTGGCATTGTATTTTTAGTTAATAGCATTTAGCCATTTGGAATGGGAAATGGCAATGTGTTATTTTTTTTTTTTATCAATGTACTATTAATTAAAAAATATCAAGCTTTCTTAATATGAAGTTTATATTTTTTTTATCAATGATGTTTTTTTATCAATGTATTTTAGTTAGTAGCATTTATCCCTTTGAAATGTGAAATGGCAAGAAACTAAACATTGTCCGTTGAAAAAAAGTGCTTAAAAAAATTATTTGCTGCCCGCCGTTTTGCGTAGGTAAACGACTAGTATATATATATATATATATATATATATATATATATATATATATATATATATATATATATATATATATATATATATATATATATATATATATAAAAACATTGTAGTTTTAAGATAATAGAAATGATATATTATCTGTAACTAGGAGGAGGACATGCTTCGCATGGACAGGAACCTTTTTTTTTTTTTTTTTTTTACAGGTTAGATTTATTTACAATAAGTTATTGTTGATTATATATAGGGAATTCATAGTTGATTATATATTATATTAAAATTGATACAAAAGATATCCTTGGTACTACTAACATCAATACAAAGGATGGAACAACTTCTAACCCGCTACTACAAACTTTCCATGTTCATACATCGTCAACAATTACCTGCAAAATTTTTTGGTAAGTTTTTGTTGACTTTTCAGTCAGTTGGGACTGTTGCTGTGAGAGCGATTGGAACGTGAACGGAGGGGCACACGCGAGATTGTTCATCACTTCTACTTTGACTTCGAGATCTTGATACAACCACCACTTGAAATTCATAAAAAAATCAAAGGGTTAAATACAAGAAGTAGCAATGCATTTTCATTTTTTTTTATTATTATTGTCCTCCACCAGTTTGTTTATCAAGCAACACTCTCGTATAAACAGAGACAGATACATATTCATGCAACTACATATACTACTAATGTTTTAAATTTCTTATAAAAGAACTAAATTATGTGAAAAATGAACTTTTAATCATTTTATATCAAGTTTTGCTTAAGTAAAACAATGCACTTTTAAAGTACAATGCTATAACAATGTTACCTAGTTTGGATACATAACAACAAACACATGCATACACAGCAAGTCACAAATATACATATATAAAATGATCTTTTAATCATTTATTTCAAGTTTTTTTTTTTTATAAAATAATTAGAGCACTGTACTTTAAATGTATAATGTTATAACAATTTTACCTATTTAAGATATATAGCTGTAGAGACATATAGGAAGAAAATATGGGCAAGTTTTTGTCAAACTTTCAACGGGAAATACTTTTATGTTTTTATAAGATTTAAGGGCCATTTGGTCATATGTGCTCCACATTTATCCATAGGTAATATATGGATCCAAATCCATGTACCTATAAACTGAAAACAGAATAAAATAATTAGCTTTTATTTTCATCAAAAATTTATTAAGAAATTGAAAGCAAAAAAGCTTACCAAACATCATCAAAATTACCTTCAGTATTCATCAATTTGATGTAGTCTTTACCTAATAATGTAAAGTAATGTGTTAAACCTGAAAATGTTTATTTGCATATAGTGCACATAATCCTACTTCTTTGTGCATTAATAGTTAAACTTTTATCAAATGCACAATATCTAAATCAAAGAGGGGATGAATAAGCAAAACATATTATACGTACATGTTTGTGTATAACTACTCATCACCTTTTTTGGATTTTCTTCAAATACGTTCCTCACACCTCACACCTGTAATCTATTAGTTTATAACCCGTGAAAACCACGATTACAAAGTTAATTAAACTTTAATAGTGAAAATTCAAAGTTATTAATCAATTATTTTAAATAAATTATTAATTAAGAGATTTTTTTTAGTTATATAAAATTATAATCATTGATTTAAATAAATATGTGAAATTATATCACTTTATATTTTTTTTTATTAATTTTATTTTAAATTTTATTTTAATGCTATTAATTTAATGTAGATAGAGTGGAAAATTTAAAATTTAAAATTTGAAATGAATAATCAATAGGTTAAGAAGTGGAAAGTATTAATTAAGAGACATAATAGGGTGACACATGACAAAAGAAGAATTAAATATGTATTAATTAAGAGGTTTAATAAAATGACGAAAGGAGAATAAAACTATTTTTTATTAGAATAGGGAGATAGGGAGAAGTGTATAACAAAATTTTTAATTAGCGTTCTAGTGGTTTTTCCTGTCAAGTATGACCCAGTGACACTTCATTTATAATGATGATGCAATTAATACCCCCATATAATTGATTGTTACCAAAAACCATGAGTTGACTCTACAAAAAAACCCATCAAATAAAAACTCAATTTCAATAATAGATGATACTTTGAAAACTAATTTCTACAAAAAAAAACCCATCAAATAAAAACTCAATTTCAATAATAGATGATACTTTGAAAACTAATTTGAAAGAAAACCCGTAACTTGAGCTAGAATCAACATATTATAAAGAAATCAATAGAGAAGGGCAGTAGGTACGAAGTGTTGAGCTGGGGAAAGGTTTGAATCCATCACACCACATTCTCTTTTCCAATTTCCACCATGTGCATATATGTCATGGCAAGACTTGAAATTGCATTCACTGTCATCATGTTGAGGCCAATATTGTTCTTTTAGGCATTTCATCGAACATGTGATAGACCAAACAAAAATTCCAAGCTAGCCACATGAAGATCTGCAATCCCACATGTCTTTATACAATTGATAGATGAAAATGTCACCCCAACTCTCCCTAAAAATGGACGTGGTTTCTATATCGACGATTGGAGCACCTATATCTGCAATCGTGACACCACTACAATGCATCTTCATGTTCTTCAAACTAGCAGGAGGCTAAGTTTTTTTGACAATTTGATTCAAGAAATATCATAATCAAAAATCAAATTCAAAGTGTAAGGTGAACCAACAATCCTGCAGCATAAACACAAGGCATGAAAGAAACAGAAAGAAAAAAAAAACAGAACTTTAAATAATAACGGTCGTTCATTGTATTCAGTCTAAGAAATGTTTAGATAAATTAGCTTATAGCTTGTAACATCCTGACTCCGAGGTATAAATTTAAATCATTTTAGCAGGGCAACTCGACGAGTTGGAGGCCCCAACTCGTCAAGCAGAGACTGAGATAGCCACGTTGTTTTTAGAATCTACTCGACGAGAAGATGCTGAGTGTGAAAACCCTAATTTTCAGGGTTTTCACCCTATTTAAAGGACCTTAAGTCCTTTACCCCGCCTCCCTCATCACCTTAACACCTTGAGAGAAACCCTAATCGAGCTATTATCATTTGTGTGTGTGTGAGAGAGAGAGAGAAAGAGGCTAAGCGTGTGTGTTTTAGTGCAATCTTGGAAGAAGCTTGAGGAACAAAAGGCTTGGAATGAGAAGGAGTCCTTGGATCCAACATTCTTTCAGTGTTAGCTGCCATTTGGAGGTAAAAAGCTATTACCTTGACCACTTGATTGATATATCTCTCCATTAGAGAGTTTATGGCCATTTCCATATTCTCTTTGAGTCCTTTAGTTGTTTGAGCATGCCTTGAAGATGAGAATTCAGATATGGACAATATTAGGCCCCTTAGGCCAAAAGATTCAAACTTTATCAAACTTTGGCCAACTTTCATGCATTAAAACCCTTATCGAGTTTTGGTTTGGCAACTTATCCCTAGATGCCATGCATGAACGTAAAGGTTGCAGCTTTACGTGTTATTTCATCCTTAGGAGGCTAGATCTAGAGTATGGGGCCTTAGTTCAGCTTAAAAACGTCTGAATGAGAGAATGGCTTGAGGAAACTCGACGAGTTGGTGAACCAACTTGACGAGTTGGTTAGGGTTTTCCTCGATAGTCTAGACGCGTTACAAACTTGACGAGTTGGTGAGACAACTTGGCGAGTTGAGTTGGATTTTCCTGATTTTTCAAAAGAAACGAAGGAACTCGACGAGTCGCATAGATGCACTCGATGAGTTGGGTCAACATGGACTGTTGACTCGAGTGTTGACTTCTGTTGACTTTTAAGGTTTGGTCAAGTTATGGATTATGGAGACCATGGAGGGGTAAAATGGTCTTTCACCCTTTCCGAGAGTTAGAAAAGGGGTTAGCTTAACATCTTTAGAGTTCTTGTTATAAAGTGTTAATTAGAGATGATTATGATATGTATGCGGAGTCTAGATGGATCGTTGAGTACGAGACTGACTTGCTTACGTACGCGGTGAGTCTTCTCACTATACTTACCTGAGTGGTAATACTGTGTGACTGGAGGGTCTTATTTGAGTTTTTGACCGGAGGGTCTTATTTGAGTTACTGACCAGAGGGTCTTATGTGCTTATACTGAGTTATGTGCTATCATGCATTTTGTCTTTGTGATTTATGTTGTATATTATTCTGTGCCTATTTAAGTTAGGACCAGAAGGTCCAAACCGAGTTGTGAGACCAGAGGGTCTTCACTAAGATTCCAGACTGGAGGGTCTGACCCAAGCTGTGAGACCGGAGGTCTGCACTGAGACACATGACCGGAGGGTCCTTATTGAGATATAGCCATGAGAGGCTAATTATTTATGTGTGGAATTTTGGGGAACTCACTAAGCTTCGTGCTTACAGTGTTGTGTGAAATGTGTTTCAGGTACCTCTCAGGATCGCGAAAGGCGCCGACTTGATTGTACACACCAGCTAGAGATTATGTTTTGAGGATTCTGGGATATCGTCAAACATTTTTATTGACTTGTGTTTTGAACAAATTATAACCTGACTTTGAGAAATGTGAAACTATGATTTGTTTGTTTTTTTTTAATGAAAATTTTACTTGAAAATTTAGAGCACTACAAGTTGGTATCAGAGCCTTTGTTTGAGGGATTCAGATGTACCCTCGGGTATGTTTGGACTCAAATTGAGGATTTGAGGAAATTTTCTAGAAAGAAATGATTTTTCGAAAAAGAGTAAGAGCTTTTAGGAGAAAACAAGATGAAGCAGTGTGTACAATCAGCCAGACCCCGGACGGTGATTTCACAGAATACCATTACTTGTTTATATTATGAGATAAGATACTTATGAGATATTAGAGCTGCATGCTAGATGATAGGCTAGGTATGACAGGAATTTAGAGCTACAATTGCCTGATTCATGATGCCTTAGCCTAGGGAGATCCTATTGATTGATACTATCTTCTATTTGCTCTATGTGTGTGTTGAGTAGGGGTACATAGCATGAATCTTTTAAAGAGAGCTTTTGAGTGGAGGAGTAATCTAGGAGAGATACCTAGATGTGCATTGAGGAATCTACTGAGAGAGTAGTTTGATATCTGTGAGGGATAGAGTACTTGTGAATTAGGATCCTAGGAGGAGGACTTGGGGAGACTACAGGTTGGTGTGGAAGGTAGTATTGGGCTCGTACTACTGAAAGTACCAGATCTGTATGCGACCCAAGTAACAGCATTAGGATACTAAGGAACATGTAGGGGTGGGTAATGACGGGTGTACTTGAGCTAGTCTCTGATGATTTTCGTGTTTGTGTTTCAGAGACACTATGGTGATTACCAACAACAACCCCGGGGCAGTGGTACCAGTGACGAGGAGATCCGCATGATCATTGTTGAGGAGGTGGCCGCAGCTATCAGGGAGGCCATACCAGAGATGTTCGGGTCTATTAAGACCACACCGATTGAAACTTTTGATGAGCGATATGCTACTGTCACAGAGGTTGCTACTGCGAGGCCATAGGGGGGGGGTAACTCGTTGTTGTTTCGGGAGTTCAGCAACACGAAGCCACCAGAGTTTGACGAGACCGAGGACCCGATTTCTGCCATGAGATGGATCTCCGACATTGAGGGGTGTTTCTATACATGTTCTGTAACAGCCCGGAATTCCAAATATTGATATAATTATGATTTTGGGGGTGTTTTAAGAGGGGACTCGGCGAGTTGGAGCCTAGACTCGCCGATTAGGATCGCAGACCGGGTCGCGGGTTCGCGACTGGACTCGACGAGTCCAGATATGGACTCGGCGAGTCTGCGCTGTTTAGCGAAAACCCTAACCGTTCAGGTTTGGGACGTATAAGAGGCACTCATTGGCCGTCATTGTTCATTTTAGCCTTCTAAGAAGAACCCTAAATCGATTGGGTGTATCTGGAGCAAAGTTTAAGGGCCATTGTTGATCTTGGAAGAGTTGTTGTGCAAGGAAGAGAAGGGCTTGGCTAAAGGAACAGCAAGGGAGTCACGTTCTGAGGATTTGGGGACACAGAGGGCACATTATTCAGGTAAGAATTCGAGTTATGCTCTGCTATGTTGATGTGTCATGGAATTAGGGTTTATAGAACCCCTTTTGTGACTAGATTGAATGTTACCCTAGTCCCCCAAGCGATTGTAACCCTGTATTGGGACCTTTGGAGGTCCAGAATGTCCCATGCCTGTGCATTTCGGGAATTGATGAAGGCTTTGGATTGGAATCCTTATGCCTTAGGTCAAAATGTGAATTATGAATCATGGGGTGTATCATGAGCACTGAAATGAGGACCTTACGTGGTGGATCAGTCTAGGAAGGCCAGACTTATGTATGGTCGGAGCAGTTCTGACCTTAGGATGCAGTTTGAGCGGTTGCATGGCATGGACTCACCGAGTTCGATGAACAGACTCGGCGAGTAGCTTGAAGAATAACTGGGACTCGTCGAGTTGTTCTTCAGACTCGGCGAGTTGAGTCGGGGTGGCCCCGCGATTCTTCCAGGTGGAACTCGTCGAGTCAAGGGGGATACTCGACGAGTTAGATCGCGGATTGAGTGAAGTTCTGAGTATGGGGACTCGGCGAGTCATAAGGTTGACTCGGCGAGTAGGGTCAGTTAGGGGTTGACTTTGACCTTGTCTTTGACCAAGGATTGACCAGTGGTTCCAGGGGTATTTTGGTAATTGTTGTTTATTGTTTGAGTTCAGTGCATTGGTGGCTGTCCAGAGGTGGAGATCGTATCAGTGATCGGAGCAACTTGAGCTATCTGTTCAGTCGGCAGTTTTGAGGTGAGTTATCCTCACTATATCGCTAGGGTTTATGGCACCAAGGCCGACCCTTTTTATCGGATGGAAATCCGGGTAGATGTCATTGTCATGATATAGGCCGGAAGGCATTACATGTTATGGGCCGGAAGGCATTGCTATGTGGACCGGAAGGTCATGGCCTGGAAAGGCGTATGTATGCATTTAGTATGTGACTGATTCGTAGGGTAATGTTATGCTAGTGACCGGCCAGACCGGTATCTTGTTTAGAGTAATGCTATGATATGTGATCTGTTGATCAATTGTTGTCTGTGAACTGCTATATGATTATGTGATATGATTGTTAGATTTGGGGTGTGGCTCGATATGTAGAGTCGTTCTATGATTTGTTATGTTATGTATGCATTTTATGCTATGGGCCGGAAGGCAATATGTTATGGGCCGGAAGGCAATATGTTGTGTTGTGGACCGGAAGGTCGGCGTGGGTAGGACCGGAAGGTTTACCCAGCAGGGACGGAAGTCCCCTGAGACACATGGACCGGAAGGTCGGGGCCTGGAAAGGCGTATATGTGGTTGGTATTTTGGGGGTATCTCACTAAGCTTTCGGGCTTACAGTTGTGATTTTATGTTTCAGGTTCTCAAGAGTCTGTGGCAAGGCAAAGGCGTGATCGTACCGTTCCTCGCGTTGGAGTTTTATGATATGAACCTGGGAAATTACTCTGTTAAATAATGTATTGAAAACCTTTTTGTAACAACGTTAATAAAATGGGTGATTTTGAAAAGTTTTAATTGTTCTGAAATTTTGGATGTTACAAGTTGGTATCAGAGCCTTGGTTTGAGTCAATTGAGGAAACATTCGTGTGACTCCAGTCTCAAATCGAGGAGGATTTTAAAAAGAGAAATTAAAATGAGAAATTAAAATGGTTTTCAATTTAGTAAAAGGAGGACGCGGAGGTACGATCAGCCGGAGCCAGTAAGTAACCCCAAGATACCATACATGATATTTGTTTATTTGAGCTTGATAGAACAGCATGCTAGAGTTAGGCTAGGGATCTTCAGGAATTCATGATAACGTTGCCTAATTTGTGATGCCTGTAGCCTAGGGTCCCCTATGGGATGTTCTCAGTGTTCCTCTAGTGGTGAGGGTTGATAGTTGTTATGCATGTTCCCTAGGGTATTGTGGTAGTACTTCATACAAATATGGGTAGGTGTGGAAGGTAGTATGGGCCCGTACTACTGAAAGCACAGGACCCATACGCGTATCAGGGAAACCATGGTCTCTAGGGTAGGGTTGCGAGAGTTGGATCCCAGGATTTTGGGAAGTGTCTGAGATTGGTAGGGTGTCTTCAGTATGGAGATTTCGAGGCATGATGATAGTGGATCCGGATCGGGATCGGGAGCTGGAGAGCGAGTTCCGGGTGGATCGGTACCGTCTAAGGTTATCGATCAGACGAGCACGAACGAGTTGGACGCGAAGGTTCGCGAGATCCTGTGTGATGAGGTTGCTGCATTGTTACGGGCTGAGTTGCCGAAATTGCTTGGGTCGATCAGGACCGCCATGGTTGAGTAGTTTGATGAGTGATATGCGGCTCCCGCAGAGACGGCTGCCGCGGCGGCTACAACGGCTGTAGCAACGGCAAAAGGGAAGACCTAGTCGGGGTTTTCAGTATCGGGACTTCTATTATACGAAGCCTTCCACATTCGATGGAGTTCAGGACCCGATTGTTGCTATGAGATGGTTATCAGAAATGGAGGGGTGTTTCTCCACGAGTTTATGCCCTGCTGATCAGGGGGTGAGGTGTGCTCTGAACCTATTGAGGCCCGGGGCAAAGGATTGGTGGAGATTGACCACGGGGTCATATTTCGATGCGCAGAGGGCTGCGGTTTCAGGGGATCGGTTAGAGAGATGTTCAGTACTCGCTATGTTCCGCGAGATGAGAGGGAGAGATTGGCTCGGGAGTTCCTTGAGCTGAAGCAGGATTCGGAGTCAGTGACTGAGATCACCAGGATGTTTATTGAGAGGGCGACGTTTTTCCCTGAGTTCGCTTCGGAGCAGGCTCAGATGTCCCGATATCTGAGTATGCTCAAGGGGGATATTAGACAGTTCGTGTCTGCGCAGAGGTGCGATACCTTGTTGGTGTTACAGGAGACCGCCATGCGGCGTGAGTTAGAGGTTGAGCTGCAGTTGCGTGAGCTGAGGCAGGCTCCGATGCAGTCGCAACCAGTGCCGAAATGGTCCAGTACCGTTGATGTTAGAATGGGGGATCGGAGCGGCCACACTTGTGGGAAGTGTGGGAGGAGTCACACCGGAGTTGCTGGTCCGGTGGTGCATGCCGCAAGTGCGGAAAGGAGGGGCACTACGCGCGGAATTGTCGGCAGTCAGTGCCGATTCGGGATTTGAGGATTTGTTATCATTGTCGGCAGGTTGGACATTTGAGGGTCAACTGTCCACAGCTTTCTGCAGGACCGGTGCAGGCTCTAGCACCGGCCACCTTGAGGAGTTCAGGAGGAGGACTGGATGGAGCGGAGCCCCAAGGGCTCAGAGTCGTGCTTATCAGCTTGCGGCAGAGGGAGCCGGAACAGTGCCGGAGGCAGCTGCGGGTATGATGCCTTCTTGATGTCTTGATTATCTCGCGTTGATTGTGGCGTATTGTTTGTGCTGGTATCTCATGTGGATTTCGATGCGGTATTCGTTGTTTCGCGGGTTTGGCATGGTTATGGATTGGTGTTTCAGGTTTTCGCTTTGGCATTCGTTGTTCCCTGATGGTTTGGTATGGTTATAGTTTGGTGTTTTGGTGCCGGTAGCCTTGTGCGGTTTTCGATGCGGTATCCATCCTTTTGCAGGTTGTGGGTTTGGTTACGGGTTATTGTTTGGGAATTCCGTTGGTTATTGTTCGTGAGGGTTGATAGTAGAGATGCGGCACTGGGTTGAATGTCGGGTAGCATCTGCAGTCGTGGAGTGGATAATTGAAAGACCAGATTCTTTTGAGCGGATCGATCAGGGAGGAGATGTGTTTTGCTGAGGGTTGCTTATGCTTGAGGGAAGCAGTCAGTGTGTAAGTGTTCCCTCTGTGCGGGGTTGTTCTGGAAGGTCCTTAATGACGATCGGTGGCTGTGAGTTAGTGTTTTAAGTGGGGGAGAATTGGAGAATTCTCCGGGAGATCGATGAGTATGGGATTCAGCAGTGTTCTGTCAGCTCAGAGTATAGGCTGACAAGAGCGATTGTCGAGTACGCGGGGCGGGATACATACCTAGGGCATTTGAATGTGGAGGCCTGGGAGCAGGCTGGGATCAAGTTTGAGTAAGTAACCAGGGTTATGCGATCAGAGTATTTGTATGCTTGATGTACGTGATGGATTGTACTGCATTAATCCCACGGGATTTATGTTGTGCATGTTTCTAGAGTTGGAACCGGAAGGTTCCCAGAGTTAGAACCTGAGGGTTCGCAGAGTTTGGGTGTACGGACCCACAGAGATATAGCCTCGAGTGGCTAGTATGTGTTATGAGAGTCGGTCCAGTCATGCTGGAGACTCTGTTGGTATTGCGGGATCAGTTTGAGATTGCGGATGGTGTATGTTGCAGCGTGGTTACATTGGAAGGTCTGGCCCCGGGTTAGTGATTTTGTTTAGTTGAGGTAGTGATTTGGCGGAGTGGAGAGAGTGCATGGGCTTGAGAGCCCCTGCAATGAGAGCCAGAGTATGTGAATAACGGTTACACAAAAAGGGTGGTGTCGTTTGGGGCGAGCACCGTGGCACCGGTTGGAGTGGCATTATGGCCAAGAGGGTTCCTTGGAAAAGGAAAAGAGGAAGGTGTGTAACTCCGAAGGGGGTGCAAGTTCACGAAAGTGAAAGCTGCAGAGCAGAGTTATGGGTAGAGTATTTCGAGTATGGTTTTGAGCATCGTGTTCGCGACAGTGAAGTAGGAGCCCATCCGGTTTGGGATGACTGTCGAGACTCAGAAGGGATGCAGGGGGAGAGAGAATCTTGAATTCTCAGTGTGATTCTGATCAGGGTATAGGGTGGATATTAGTGGTTCATCCTGGGAGATGTTCGAGGATATCATCAGTGTATCGGGTCTTCCAACCTGCGGGTGTTGGGGCTAGTTCAGCATGTGTGTGTGATTGCAAGAGGAGAACTCGTGAAAGTTGCTCTGAGAGTGAGAATGGGTCTCTCAGTCGGTCCGGAATGGACAAAGTGGGCTTTGGATCGGGGATCCGGTGGTTTCTGGTTTCCTAACCCTTATGGGTCGAGTGATTGTTGAGATTTAGAGCAGAGTTGCATCTGGGGTAATTCTCGGTTACAGAGAGTGATGGGTAGTACAGAGACCGTGCTTCAGTCGACAGAGCAGATTCAGCGGATTAGACAGAGGTTATTGACCGCCCAGAGCCGACAGGAAAAGTTATGCAGACAGACGCCGGTCCGAGCTTGAGTCTCAGGTCGGCGACTTTGTACTCCTGAAGGCCTCTCCTTGGAGAGGAGTGTTTCGATTCAGGAAGAGGGGCAAGTTGGGGCCTCGGTATACTGGGCCTTTTCATGTGAATGTAAGGATAGACCGGGTAGCCTATCGTTTGGAGTTGCCCACGGATTTGAGACAAATCCACGACATTTTTCATGCGTCGCAATTGAGAAAGTATATAGCCGATGAGTCGGCAGTGGTCCCATTAGAAGATATTCAGGTGGATGCGAGCCTGAATTATGCCGAGAAGCCAGTGGTCATCAGAGAACGGAAGATCGAGGTCCTGAGGAATAAGGAGATACCTCTGGTGTTAGTTCAGTGGCAGCACCGGAGGGGATCGGAAATGAACTGTGATCTGGAACGTGAGAGATGGGAGCAGCATCCGGGGCTATTTTCAGAGTGAGACTTCGAGGGCGAAGTCTAGTTCTAGTGGGGGAGAATTGTAACAGCCCGAAATTCCAAATATTGATATAATTATGATTTTGGGGGTGTTTTAAGAGGGGACTCGGCGAGTTGGAGCCTAGACTCGCCGAGTAGGATCGCAGACCGGGTCGTGGGTTCGCGACTGGACTCGACGAGTCCAGATATGGACTCGGCGAGTCTGCGCTGTTTAGCGAAAACCCTAACTGTTCAGGTTTGGGACGTATAAGAGGCACTCATTGGCCGTCATTGTTCATTTTAGCCTTCTAAGAAGAACCCTAAATCGATTGGGTGTATCTGGAGCAAAGTTTAAGGGCCATTGTTGATCTTGGAAGAGTTGTTGTGCAAGGAAGAGAAGGGCTTGGCTAAAGGAACAGCAAGGGAGTCACGTTCTGAGGATTTGGGGACACAGAGGGCACATTATTCAGGTAAGAATTCGAGTTATGCTCTGCTATGTTGATGTGTCATGGAATTAGGGTTTATAGAACCCCTTTTGTGACTAGATTGAATGTTACCCTAGTCCCCCAAGCGATTGTAACCCTGTATTGGGACCTTTGGAGGTCCAGAATGTCCCATGCCTGTGCATTTCGGGAATTGATGAAGGCTTTGGATTGGAATCCTTATGCCTTAGGTCAAAATGTGAATTATGAATCATGGGGTGTATCATGAGCACTGAAATGAGGACCTTACGTGGTGGATCAGTCTAGGAAGGCCAGACTTATGTATGGTCGGAGCAGTTCTGACCTTAGGATGCAGTTTGAGCGGTTGCATGGCATGGACTCACCGAGTTCGATGAACAGACTCGGCGAGTAGCTTGAAGAATAACTGGGACTCGTCGAGTTGTTCTTCAGACTCGGCGAGTTGAGTCGGGGTGGCCCCGCGATTCTTCCAGGTGGAACTCGTCGAGTCAAGGGGGATACTCGACGAGTTAGATCGCGGATTGAGTGAAGTTCTGAGTATGGGGACTCGGCGAGTCATAAGGTTGACTCGGCGAGTAGGGTCAGTTAGGGGTTGACTTTGACCTTGTCTTTGACCAAGGATTGACCAGTGGTTCCAGGGGTATTTTGGTAATTGTTGTTTATTGTTTGAGTTCAGTGCATTGGTGGCTGTCCAGAGGTGGAGATCGTATCAGTGATCGGAGCAACTTGAGCTATCTGTTCAGTCGGCAGTTTTGAGGTGAGTTATCCTCACTATATCGCTAGGGTTTATGGCACCAAGGCCGACCCTTTTTATCGGATGGAAATCCGGGTAGATGTCATTGTCATGATATAGGCCGGAAGGCATTACATGTTATGGGCCGGAAGGCATTGCTATGTGGACCGGAAGGTCATGGCCTGGAAAGGCGTATGTATGCATTTAGTATGTGACTGATTCGTAGGGTAATGTTATGCTAGTGACCGGCCAGACCGGTATCTTGTTTAGAGTAATGCTATGATATGTGATCTGTTGATCAATTGTTGTCTGTGAACTGCTATATGATTATGTGATATGATTGTTAGATTTGGGGTGTGGCTCGATATGTAGAGTCGTTCTATGATTTGTTATGTTATGTATGCATTTTATGCTATGGGCCGGAAGGCAATATGTTATGGGCCGGAAGGCAATATGTTGTGTTGTGGACCGGAAGGTCGGCGTGGGTAGGACCGGAAGGTTTACCCAGCAGGGACGGAAGTCCCCTGAGACACATGGACCGGAAGGTCGGGGCCTGGAAAGGCGTATATGTGGTTGGTATTTTGGGGGTATCTCACTAAGCTTTCGGGCTTACAGTTGTGATTTTATGTTTCAGGTTCTCAAGAGTCTGTGGCAAGGCAAAGGCGTGATCGTACCGTTCCTCGCGTTGGAGTTTTATGATATGAACCTAGGAAATTACTCTGTTAAATAATGTATTGAAAACCTTTTTGTAACAACGTTAATAAAATGGGTGATTTTGAAAAGTTTTAATTGTTCTGAAATTTTGGATGTTACATGTTCATGCTCGGAGCACTTGAGAGTTCGGTTTGTACTGAACCAACTTCGCTTGGGAACAAAGGACCGGTGGAAGTTCGTGACGACTGATTTCACTCCTACAGATCATGCTGCAGTAACTTGGGAGAGGTTTACCCAGTTGTTCAGAGATGAGTATGTTCCCCAAGTGCAGAGGGAATGTTTGACCCAGGAGTTTCTGTCTCTCATGCAAAAGACAGAAACAATGACAATGATTACAAGGATGTTTCATCAGGGTGCGTTGTTCTGCCTTGAGCACGTGTCTATTGAGCAAGCACATGTGAGCCGATATTTGATCATCTTGAGGAGAGATATTTAGGAGTCCGTGGAGAACTAGTCACGACGGACATTGGCTGAGTTGCAGAATAATGCCAGGAGGAGGGAGATTGAGTTAGAGATCCATACCAGAGAGGAGGGAGAGCATCAGGGGAGAGACATGAGACCAGTACAGTCGTAACCGGCGACGAAGCGGGCTATGCCCGCTAATTCAAGAGTAGGAGGACAGAAGAGTCGTACTTGTGACAAGTGTGGCAAGAGCCATGAGGGATCTTGCTGAGCAAGGATTTTCCACAAATGTGGCAAGGAGGGGTATATGGCGAAAGACTGACCAAGGGATTTTCGTTTTGCTTTCATTGCAACCAGACTGGCCACCAGAATGCTGAGTGTCCTCAGCTCACTCAGGGATCAGCCAAGGCTTCTGCTCCTGCTGCTTTATGCGTTACTGATGGCCGGTGGGGGAAGGCCGAGGAGGTCTACGTAGCGCCTGATGTTGTCGTTGGTACGTATATTCTTATTCATGTTATTTTGATATTTGCTTATGCTTATACTGTGTTGTATATAGGTACTTTTCTTGTGAGTTCTGTGCCTACCTTGGTATTATTTGACTCGGGTGCGAGTCGATCTTTCGTGTCCTTATCCTTTAGTCGTCACATTAGTGTTAGAAGTGAGGCGTAGAGTTGACCACTGAGTGTTTCTATAGCCGATGAGCATACGGTTTTTGCCACGGATGTATACCGGGGATGTGTTTTAGAGATTTTCAGTGTTGAGTTTCCGATAGATCTGGTGTCGATTGCGATGGGTGATGTCTGTGTCATAGTGGTGTTGGGTCAAAAATATGGTTTATACTTTACTTTTCTAGGATTTAATAGTTTTCGGTCATGTAATATGTGTTTGCAGTTGTGTTTACGACTGTAAGCTGTTCACGGCCGTGAACCCATTTGCGACCCATGTCCATTATATATAGTTGTAAGGGTGAGGAGTGCACGTTAGGAAGTGAGGACATAAGAGGTGCACAACTAGAGAGGAGCTTAAGTGTGTGTAAATCAAGGTATTCTAGAGAGACAAAGTAGAGAAGGTGCAAGTGTGTGTATGAATCTTGTGTAAGGATCATAACTCTTATTCATCAATACATTGAAGATTCATCTTATTCTTCTTTGATGTGCACAAAAGTACCCATTAATTTTAATATTTATAACCTAACAAACTTAGACTATTTTATGCACTTATAGGCAATGTACCTAGTCAGATTACAGTATAGCTTAGGTAAGTCGGGTGTCGATCACAGGGAACAGTTGATTAATTTAATATATTTAATTATAGGTTATAGGTCACACGAAAAGAATAAAGAAATAAATTTCAAACTAACAATTAATTAACTACTCTCGATAAACTAACAGGAAAACAAATCTCTTCAGGTACTTTGGTTTAGACAAATTACACCTTAAAAACATAGACAATTGCATATATAAATTCATTTATTCATGTTCACCGATTCCTAAAATGATTAGATTCGTGTTCACTATAACTAATCATTTAGCAAACAAGTCAATGCAAACAGTGATCAGTTGGTTAAACTAACATGCTTCCTAGTGTTCAGTTCGTATCAAGCAAGACTTGTAAATATATTTAATCGAATTATTAATTCAATTTAACCTATTGTTGATGGTTATCAAACAAGGCTCACACATTAACTTACTTATTCTCAAGTTAATCCTAGTTTCACATTCGTTATTTCTAGACTTATAATCTCGATGGTCATCAAAAATCATAAGAGACAAGCAAATCAAGCAGATGTTCATGCAACTTAATTCACTTAACAATTAACATAAAATAATCATCATTAACACATAAGGGTCTTTTAACAAGCTTGGCAAGATAAATTAAACATAAATAAACAATTCAATATAGCAATTAGTCTAATAATCAAAGCTTCATTCAATCATAAACACAAAGTAAAAGGTTTTTACACCCAAATCAGAAACAAAATACAGAAAAGTACCACAATGGAATGCTAAACATGGTCACGTTAACAATCCATATGATTACCGACATGTATCCGCTCTCCAACCCTTCCGATCTCCGCTCCCGTTAGCTTAACGGCCTTCCGGCCGCCTTCTAAACCCTCAAAATGGCTTAACAGAAGTTAAATATCGACTAAACTAAGTTGGAAGTCGAATCCCCCCTCCTGGTTAGCTGAAAATCGACTTTTATAACCTTTGTATCCGACTTACGTACGCTGGGCGTAAGTCGGATTACGTGGGACGTACTAAGGATCACTACCCGATTGAACATATCCGAGGCCAACCAGTACGCGACGCGTACCCTTAAGTTACGCGGGGCGTAAGTCAAATTGGTCATTACGCGGCGCGTACAGGTGTGCTACGCGGGGCGTAACCGTCTAATCCAACATTTTAATTTCTTTTAGCTTCTAAGTCCGGTTTCCGCTTCAATCTTTTCTTTTGTGCTTTATCGCCAACGAATAGCTGCAAAACATAATTCAAAGCATTATAAGTACTTTTTAGTTCTAAAAGAGAATAAATAAGGCCAAAATATTAAGATAAAGTGCATAAATATATACATATATATATATATATATATATATATATAAATACACATATCATTCTTCTTCTTCTTCTTCATTTGATCTTGCATCGTCCAACTGATTGGGATTCCGCAGCATCAATTGGATCTGATTGATACGTCAAACAAATTTGGGACTTATAGTTGGTATCAGAGCTTGAATTGTATCAATCATTTTGGCCATATCAGGAGCTTATTTGATCTTTTTCTTGAAGGGTTTTTTCTTTTTTGGATAGTTCTTGGCAAAATAGCGGGGGTTTGTTCTTTGTGTTTTTGATCGAGTTTTGGAGCAAAAAGAGGTGAAAAACGTTGTTTTTCACGTGATCTACAAGGGTTCTCGGCCATACGAAGAAGGGTTCTCAGCCTAACCGAAGAAGGGTTCTCGGCCTCCGAAGAAGGGTTCACGGTCCTCCGAAGCAGCTTTCACGGTCCTCCGAAGAAGCTTTCACGGCCGGTCCTCGTTGGTTTGCGGTGCGAGGGTTTATGGCCTGTAGTCTCGTTCATGGTCTTCGCACGTTCACGGTCCTCGCCTCGGGTTCCCGGTCAGCAGGAGTTCTCGGTTGGCTCAGCATCCTCGCATTCGCAGCTTTCTTACTAAAAAATAATTTTTGGGGGTTACTAGGAATCAAACCCGGGTCCCCAGGATCTTCAGCTCTGCGCCTTACCAGTTGATCTAGCTTGCCACACGGTTCATTACTT
Organism: Lactuca serriola; assembly: GCF_051521515.1. NCBI lineage: Eukaryota > Viridiplantae > Streptophyta > Magnoliopsida > Asterales > Asteraceae > Lactuca > Lactuca serriola. The sequence goes on from NC_136409.1 coordinate 36,830,105, forward strand.
CCGGATTTAATTCAAAAGGACTCGATTTTGGTTCCAATTTCGCAATATTGACACCTTTTGCCCAAAAATCAAATTTTCAAAATTTCAAATTTCATTTTCAACCAAAAGTGTTGACTTTTAATTTTTGGCTTCCTAAATTGAGTTTTGACTTAAAAATTTGTCTTTGACTTTTAAGTTTGACTTTTTAAATTTGACTTTTGAGGTTGACTTTTCTGTTTTTAAGTCAAAGGGAATTTTTGATAAAAATGAGTTTCGCAAAACTCCCGGTCAATGAAGTTTCATGCTCTCAATCTTGTGAAACTACAATTAAGTTTCTTCGTGAACAAATAGATTTACTAAAAAGAGAAAATAAGGACCTGAAATATGAAGGCTATACCCTAAGGAAAGGTCAAAACCCCCTAAAAGCTCAATTAGAGACCAAAACCAAGGACTTCTGATGTGTGTGAAACTAACTAGTTTTATTCCTACTTTTTTAAATGTAAATTAGACACATAAAAGGCAGTGTACCTGTCAATTGGTGGTATAGTTAAGCAAGCAGGGTATCGAACTCAGGGAACGGTATTTAATCTAACTACTAGAATTATCTAAAAAAAACAAATAGTAAAATTAGAAGGGGTTTATCTAATTTTACAAGACTAGAAACTTAACTAACACTTAAACTGAGCAAATAACAGCTAAGCAAACAAGAATCAACTAAATTCAATAGTAAATGAGACTTCTGTTTAGGGTTGAATCGTTTGATCCTATGGTTGATTTTATGGTAAGTGCAATGAATTAATTTTTCATTGGCTACCGATTAAGGTGATTAGGTTCACGTTCACTATTACTAATCCTTAGAAAACAGATTAATTCATGCGGTGGCCAGTTGTCTAAATTAATGAATTTCATAGTTTATTGGTTCGGGTTAAGTAAGACTTGTAGTGGTTAATTAAATTGGTCGTTCAATTAACCTCTTGTTGATGGTTCGTCACACAAGCTCACACATTAACTTACCTATTTTCTAGTTAAACCTAGTTTCACATTCGCTATTCCTAGGCATATAACAATGTTTTCACATAAATCATACAAGATTAGCAATTAAGAGATGTTCATGCAACTTAATATACTAGTTAATTAACAGAAAATAGTTGTTGTTAACACATAAGGTTCTTGAACAAGCTAAACAAAACAATATCACCAAATTAAATTAATCCTAACCATAAAATCAATCCATATTCACAAATTCATCCACCCTAAACAGATGATATGAGTTTTAGCTCATAATTACAACAAAAACAATCTCTAAAATGAAATCAATTTGTTCATACATGGTTCAGTCAAAAGATTAAGTAAACAGTAAACTAGAATTTGCCTGAATCCTCCTCAAAATCGAACGTAGGGTTAATTCTTCAGTTTCCAGAGCTTCCACAGTGTTCTTAATCGCAACTTGGCCTCCAAGGGTTCCAGAAAAGTCCTTGGTCTCGGACAGGAATGTCTTATTTATAGATTTCTGGAAACAGGGTCGACTCGTCGAGTCCAGTGACTGACTCGGTGAGTCCCTCATTAAAAATCCGTGTACGGCAAGGACTTTTATGGCTTCACGAACATTCGATCCGAATCGTCGGGTCTCAGATCGACTCGCTGAGTTCTTCATGTTTTTAACTCTTTTTCTTCTTTCATCCACTCCTGAGCTTCCTATTGCTAATCCCGCTTCCTTTCGCTCACGAGCACGTGTTTTAGGCTGAAAACACAAATTAAACCTAGTTAAGAACCTTTTGTTCCATAATTACAATAAAACAACCAAAGAGTATTACGATTATATGCTAAATATGTAACTAAATATGCACATATCAACTTCAGAAAACTTCAAGAAGAATATAGCAATAAATGTGAAAATTATAACTATGTTAAGAGACAACTTGCCAAATTAACTGCCGAACTTGATGCATTGAAAGCTAAATATAATGATGTTGAATTCAACTTTAAGATATTCGATGTGTTAAGTGAGGTAGTTGCATCCATGATAGAAAAGCAATTAAAATTCAAAGATAATCAAAACAAGGGTCTAAGGTATCACAATGTGCCACCTACCTTTAATGACAACTATAACCCACCCCTTGAGACCAATGAGGAAGAAATTCTTGTTCAGTATGGCCAACCCTTGCACCAGTTTCAGTTAAGACTGAACAATCAGGCCCAACTGAGGGTGTTGAGATGAAAGATACTAATGATTCTACTTCTTGTGTATGTAAAGTAGTGGAAGATAAGAACAAAGAGAATACTACTGAACAAACAAACGACTCCTTGAACTCTGAATCTGTTGCTTCTAATCAACCTTTTGTTGGTAAATACAGGCCACTAATTCAAGCTAAACAAAGTGTCTGCTGCCAGTGTGCATGTGAGAACAATCAGAGATGAGGCAAGGGCAGGAAGAAACAATTCCTATGTGAAGAAGCAGATTTGCTTTCACTGTGGGAACACCTGGACACATTGCTAGAAATTGTCCAAATTGCGCATACATTCCTTGCTACGCACAAGACTAGCAGAACGCGCCAAGAGGGATACTTCAAAAGAAATCCTTCGAGGCCATGTTCAAGAAATGATGACTGGAACGCGCACAAGGCCAAGAATCCAAATCCCAAGGTCAAGAAGGGAATGATAGCCAAGAAGTCCAATCCAAGAGATGCTCCAGTGAAACCAAGATCGGTTAGGTCAAATTCATCTCGGCGATCGGCTTCAAGTTCAAAAGCAAGGAATAAGGCACCCATCGAATCGAACAAGAAATGGGTTAAACCCAACTACAAATGGGTACCAAAGGTTCAATCTCCCAAATCTCCTAATGCTTCTAACGTTTCTTCATCTTCTGTTTGTGATAAGTAGGATATGTCAAGAGAGAGCGTTCCTTGCACATATGACAAAGGTCAAACCAGTTTCAAAATGGACTGGGTTCCCAAGGCCAACTAATCATGCTCTGTGTCAGAGCAGCAATGGAGGAATATCATCAGACTTTGGTTTGTTGATAGTGGTTGTTCCAACCACATGGTAGGGGACATCTCTCAACTGTACAACACTCAGAACTTCAAGTGAGAGTATGTGTCCTTTGTGGGAATGGAAGAAAGGAGAGGATCACAAATGGGGTTTGTGCTCAATGATGTGAAGAATTTTTGAATCTGTTCCGAGATTGAAACACAGTTAAGGCTAAATTTGTTGCTGCTTGCAACTTCAATTGCTGACTTTCGATTTGAATTCTTTCGATACTCCTGAGTTTTTCAATTTTGCGCATTTATTTTATTTCTTCCCTATGCTCAATTTATGGGGGGGGGGGGGGGAAATCAAAATAAAAAAAATTAGAAAAATCAAAAATTAATTTTTTTTTTACATTTTGTATTTTACTTTTGTTTTTAGTTAAACTTGTTCATATTTTCTTATATGCACAAATTTAAGGGGAGAATTAAAAAAAACAAAACAAAAATTTATAAAATTTCAAAAATACAAAAATATTTTCATTTATGTTTTTGTTTCTTTTTCGGAAAAATCAAAAATCCAAAAATAGTGTTTTTGAGCATATTTTACTTTTATTTTTATTTCTTAATGTGCTAAGTTTACTTTTATTTTTTATGTTTACCTCAAAAATTTCATTTGTTTTGAGAAGTGAATTCAGGAGAAGATGAGACTCAAGGAGTATGTATCGAAATATTCTGAGCATGGAGAAGAAACCTGAAAGTAGAAAGGAATTGACGGTCATCACACTTCACACTATTTTCACAAGGAATTGATGGAAAATTCATATGCGAATGATAGACTCTTTCATATTGAGACATATACCAGTCTTAATAGGAGTCTTCGCATCAAATGTTAGTGATCAAAAGTCATTTTCACCATGACCAATGTGAAACACCCAACCATTCTTTACCCATATCCAAAATTTTCTCCATCAAATCATTTCCACGTACCGGTACCCCTTGAGGTTCGAGTATAAAAACAACTCGGCTGGCGTTTTCCAAAAAGTCTGTGTTTATGATCTTAGATGTCGTTGTTACCATGACTCTAAGTGAAACCCAAAATCCAAAACCATTTAATTATGAATTGACGGTGAACGTTTTTAATGTTCTAGATTTCACCCATGAATTGACGGATAATGACTCATACTTGGTGTGACATTGTAAAAAATGCCAGTCAGGAAGTTTCTTATTAAGAACTATCGTATCTAAGGAATTGAAAGTCTGAAACGGTACAAATTTTCAGATTGGTCTTGTTAGCTTTCTTTACCTAAGAGCTGTCACGACACCAGGGCGATTCACCCAACAGGGAAACAGGTATCGCTGAACGTCTCGCCAAGGGCCAAGTTAACTTGTTAACTTGAAAAAAAGTATTGATATCTTTGATCTAGGATATACAGGGTCTAACATCATAACTAGCCATGAGTAGTTCTACGATACTCAACAAATCGCAGTGCGTTCCTCCGAGTTCACACAGATACTGCGAGAAGTTTCTTTCTGAGCCAAGGATTTATCCTTGAACAACTGTGGTGAGAAGGGTCTTTATGATTCTTTATGTGATCCACAAGGATTTTTTTTACTCATGGTTACTTCTCAAGGCGCAATGGAGATCATTCAAGAACATTCATTCGAAGGAACTAGAAGTGAAGGTCATTTTTCAACATACAATCTTTCAACCCTAGAAGCAAGGTGAAGCTGGCTTGAAGATTAAGTGACGAATTGCGTTGAAGCCTCCTCAATTAATTTGCTACTATTTATGTACCTGCTGAAGTGATCCAAAAGTTCATTCTTTGTTCTCTCTGAAGATTCTCAAACTGAAAGCACCATTTTTCAAGAATCTCTACATGAAGCCTCCTCACCCAATGTTCGTTCAAAGTCAAATCTTGAAGAATGGCCAACTGCTCAAGATGAAGTTTTTTATTGAAGATTCATCAAGTTCATCTTGAAGTTGTGAAGAATTTAAAGGTTAAAGCTGAAGCCAAGCTCCAAATGAAGATTCAAAAGAAAAGCCAGCTACATTTTTAGGGGGAGTTTGTTGGGTCAATTAGAAAAGAAAGTTATAAACCAAGGGGGAGATTGTTGGGTCAAAATATGGTTTATACTTTACTTTTTTAGTCTTTAATAGTTTTTGGTCATGTAATATGTGTTTGCGGTTGTGTTTACGATTGTAAGGTGTTCACGGTCGTGACCCATTTGCGGCCCATGTCCACTATATATAGTTGTAAGGGTGAGGAGTGCACGTGAGGAGGTGAGGATATAAGAGGTGCATGGCTAGAGAGGAGCTTAAGTGTGTGTAAATCAAGGTGTTCTAGAGAGAGAAAGTAGAGAAGGTGCAAGTGTGTGTGTGAATCTTGTGTAAGGATCATAACTCTTATTCATCAATACATTGAAGATTCATCTTATTCTTCTTCTCTTTCTTCTTCATTTGATCTTGCATCATCCAATTGATTGGGATTCCGCAGCATCAATTGGATCTGATTGATACGTCAAGCAAATTTGGGACTTACAAGTGGGTATGGATTGGTTGAGCCGGTTTGGAGCCGTGATTGATTGTGAGTGTCAAATGGTGACCATACGAGGTCCTAGTGGGGGATTACTTACTGTGTATAGCGAGGGAACTAGGTCGGGATCAACTTTATGCTTTGCCGCCAGGGCGAGACAGAGTCTACAGTAGGGGTGCATGGGCTTTTTAGCGTACGTGATAGATACGCGAGTTGCCACTGAGAGGCCGAGTTCTATTTACGATGTTCCAGTAGTATGTGAGTTCTCGGATGTTTTCCCCGAGGAATTGCCGGGTGTGCCTCTTAAGAGACAGGTGGAGTTCCGGATCGATCTGAGTTCGGGGGCGGCGCCTATTGCCAAGGTACCTTATCGCCTTGCACTGCCCGAGATGCAGGAGTTATCCTCGCAGCTCCAGGAGCTATTAGGGAAGGGTTTCATTAGACTGAGTAGCTCTCCATGGGGAGCGTCGATCCTTTTTGTCAAGAAAAAGGATGGTTCACACCGGCTGTGGATCGACTACCAGGAGTTGAACAAGCTAACGGTCAAGAACCGTATCTACTACCGAGGATCAACGATTTGTTTGATTAGTTGCAGGGGGCGTCTTGATTTTCCAAGATTGATTTGAGATATGGGTATCATCAGATGAGAATCTGTGAGGAGGATAATCAGAAGACGACCTTCCGAAGCTGTTATTGGCATTACGAGTTTGTGGTGATGCCTTTCGGGCTCACCAATGCACCGACAACGTTCATGGACCTCATGAACCGGGTGTGCATGCCCATGTTGGATTGGTCGGTGATTTTGTTCATCGACGACATTTTGGTGTACTCGAGATCTAGGGAACAGCACGAGGAGCATCTCTAGGAGATTCTTGGAGTGTTGAGGATGGAGTGGCTTTATGCCAAATTCTCCAAGTGTGATTTCTGGTTACAAGAGGTCCAGTTCTTGGGACACCTCATTAACCGGAATGGTATTTTGGTCGACCCGGCCAATATTGAGGCAATTATGCGATGGGAGGTGCCGAGATCCCCATCCGAGATCAGGAGTTTTTTGGGCCTGGCAGGCTATTACCAGAGGTTTATCAGAGGTTTCTCCAAGGTTGCTGTTCCTTTCACCAGATTGACCAGGAAAGGTGTTACTTTTGCTTGGGGGCCTGAGCAGCAGGCATCATTTGAGACTCTTCACCAGAGATTGTGCGAAGCTCCAGAGTTAGCCCTTCCGGAGGGAGTGGAGGACTTCGTAGTCTACTGTGATGCATCTATATCGAGGATGGGTGTCATGTTGATGCAGAGGGGGCACATGATAACATATGCATCGAGGCAGCTGAAGCCTCATGAGACGAGGTATCCCACCCACGATTTGGAGTGGGGGGGGGGGTGTTCTTCGCCCTCAATATTTGGCGCCACTAACTTTATGGTGTCCGGTGTATCATATACATAGACCATAAGAGCTTGAAGTACTTTATGGATCAGCCCAACCTGAATATGAGATAGAGGAGGTGGTTGGATATAGTGAAAGACTATGACTGTGAGATTTTGTATCACCCTGACAAGGATAATGTGGTAGCCGATGCCTTGAGTCGTAGATGATGGCTTTTATACAAACAATCCTATGTGTGCATTCAACCCTAATTGGATCTATGTTTTCACTATTAGACATACAACTTTATGAACACAAAAAGAAACCTAACATGCTTCTATTATTTTCAAAATTCACATAAAAGAATAGAATACATACCTTTTGTTGTTATGTAGTAATAACAACTTGTTTCTTGAATCTCCATAGCTTTTGAAAGCAAGTACCACAAGTGTAGTACCTCTAATGGCTCACAAACACACTTGAGTGAGAGGATGAATATGAGAGAGAGGATGGAGGGTAACAAGCTCACAAAATTGGCTCTGCTAGGGTTTCTCCATGGGGTGCCCATCTGGAGTGCCTTAGGGTGCTATTTATAGTTGAAGTCAGCTAGGGTTTCAAGGTGGAAACCCTAATCCTTTAGCTTAGGGCCTAAGCAAACCCTTGGACTCCTTTCCTTAAGCCCTTAGACGAAAACTCCTAGATCCTTCTAGGATTTTCGGCTAAGCCTTAATAAAGGTGATCTAATGGCCCAAAGTCTCAACTATCAAATAATTACAAAACAACCCATGCACTTTTAATTAATTCCTTTAATCCCAAAATTAATTCCTAATTAATTTCTGATTAAATACTAATTATTAATATGATTCCAAATTAATATATTATTCATATAATATATTAACAAATCATATTTATACCCCAACTTATTATTCTTAACAATAAATCAGCCTCTCTCCTTAACAGTCATGCTGTCTAGTCACCAGTGTGAAGGCAACCCAAAAGGACCATGGTATAACCGGGTCAAGTACCTACCAAAAGTTGTTACGGACTTAGACACTAATACAATAGTCTCCCACTTGGATAAGTCTAATAACTACAAATTCAAGTACGACTTCAGGATCCGATTAGCAATCATAGCCTTCATAAGCCGCTGTCGAACTCTGATCTTATCAGTAACTTGTCCTTTAGATAAGGGATCATATAGTCCTATGTTCTAGATATTTTGCGGACAATTACATGGAACATAGTCATACTTATTGTCCAACAATTTGTTTCTAGATCTCAGATTCGTCTGACATAGAACTTAATTGAACACATCAATTCAGTCCTGAACGGGCCCAACACATAAGTCAAACCAAATCATCGACAAACCATATATTGCTTTTACCCTCTTAGGATAAAAGGAATATATAAACTTTGACTTATCTGCATTTAAAAATCACACATCAAATCATGCACAACAATGCGTTTTATAACATCAAGTTACTGATGCGTTTACGCATTATCAATGCACAACCAACTTGCAAACAATAAAGCATATATCTAGGTTTCAAGACCATATGATATTATCGTCTTGCGATCACTCGTGATAAATTCCATGAAGTGATACCAGCAAGCATGGGTTTAATCCAATGCTCAAATCTTATTCATAAGCACTCATGAACGTTGCAACAAACTTTTGCTATGTCTAATACACTTTATACAATCTACAAACCAATTCATGACAATCTTCTTTCACACGTACTTCCAAAATATGAACGATTGTGGAACATTTGAATAATCTTATTATGCAGGAAATCAAAACATGCAATGTGAAACAATAGATAAATAATCAACACAAGATAGTAACTTTAATCATAAATAATACTCCTTTATTTAATCATCAAATGTCAATTACAATTTATCTATTACACTTTTCGAAACTATCTAATCTAAACTAATATTGTCCTTCAACCCAATGCTCCTAGTGTGATGCAAGTGCTTAACCCTACTCAGTCCCTTCGTAAGGGGATCTGCTGGGTTATCTTCTGACGATACCCTCTTTACTATGAGGAGTCCCTCTTCCACTCGATGTCTGATAAAGTGATATTTACTGTCGATATGTCGGGATCTGCCATGATCCCTCGGTTCCTTGGTCAAGGCAACCGCTCCTTCATTATCGTAGAATATCTCCATAGGCTCCTTTATGGCTAGCACAACTCTAAGGTCTCCGATGAATTTCTTCAAACATATCATCTCCTTCAACGCTACGCTCGCCGCTATATACTCTGATTCGCATGTTGAATCAACTACGGTCTCCCTGCTTGGAACTTTTCCAAGTCACTGCTCCTCCATTTAGGGTAAAGACCCAGCCCGACTGAGAATGGTAGTTGTCTCGGTCGGTCTAAAAATTGGCGTCACTATACCCTCACACCCTTGAGTCATCACTCCCACCGAGGACTAGAAACTATTCCTTGGTCCTCCAAAGGTACTTAAGAATATTCTTGACTGCAGTCCAATGTGCTCTGCCAGGGTTCCCTTGATATCTGTTGACCATGCTCAAAATGAAGGCCACATCAGGGCGAGTGCAAGTCATAGCATACAATATCGAGCCAACAGCAGAAGCGTAATCTACTCGACTCATCTCTGCTATCTCGACTTCGATACTCGGGCTTTGAGTCTTACTCAACTTGGAATTGCTTTGGATCGGTAACTCCCCTTTCTTGGAATTCTCCATACTAAAATGTTTTAGTACCTTGTATAGTAAGTATTCTGACTAAGTCCTATTAGTCTTTTATTCCTGTTTCTCACTATCCTTATTCCCAGAATATAGGCAGCCTCTCCGAGATCCTTCATAGCGAAACACTTCCCAAGCCAGGACTTGACTTCCTGCAGGGTCGGGATGTCGTTTTCTATGAGCAGTATGTCATCGACATACAATACGAGGAAGCTAACTATACTCCCACTGTCTTTGACATATACACATGATTCATCCTCGCTTTGTAGGAAGCCAAACTCTTTGACTTTCTCGTCGAAACAAAGATTCCATCTGCGAGTTGCTTGTTTCAATCCAAAAATGGATTTAAAAGCTTACACACTCTATTAGGATGCTTTGCATCGACAAAATCCTTTGGCTGACTCATGTAAACATCCTCAGCCAACTTCCCATTAAGGAAAGTGGTTTTGACATCCATCTGCCATATTTCATAGTCATGAAATGCAGCAACGGCTAACATCACCTTAATATATTTTATCTTCGCAACCGATGAGAATGTCTCATCATAGTCAACTCCGAGAGTTTGAGTAAAGCCCTTCGCAACCAATCGCACCTTATAAGTGTATACCTTCCCATCCATGTCGGTCTTCTTCTTGAAGATCCACTTGCACCCGACCGTCTTATGACCTGGCACATTGTCAACCAAATTCCAAACTTGGTTGTCATACATGGACTGAATCTCGCTGTCCATAGCCTCTTTCCATCTTGCAGACTTCGGACCTGCCATGGCTTCCTTGTAGCTATTAGGTTCATCCAAATTTATTAGTGTACTATCACTAATAAACGTATCACCCACACTTGATATATGAAAACCATACAACACAGGCGGAACACTAACTCTACTAGAACGTCTAAGAGGTAGGGATTCGTCAATTGGTTCAACATGAGTTTCCTCCTCAGGTTGAGCGCCAGAGTTAGAGGTTCCTTCATCGCTCGACTCTTGATGCTATTCAAGGTCGATTTTCCTCCCACTGTCCCCATGGCTTATGAGTTCTCACTCTCAGAAAACCCCTCTTCTCGCAACAAAGACAACAATGTCACTCGGTCTATAGAAGAAATATCTAAAGGATTTTTGCGGGTAACCGATGAAAATACACCGCTCACTATGAGGTTCGAGCTTGTTGTGAGTCTCTCATCTTACAAAAGCCTCGCAAACCTAAACCTTGATATGTGCCAATGAGGGAGCTTTCCCTGTCCAAATCTCGTGAGGTGTTTTGGCAACCTTCTTTGTAGGGACTAAGTTAAGGATATGGGCGGCAGTCTCTAAGGCATACCCCCAGAATGAGATAGGTAGCGAAGCACGACTCATCATGGAACAAACCATGTCTAGCAGGGTTCGATTACGCCTCTAATCCACACCATTCAACTTCGGTGTCCTAGGTGGTGTCAATTACGAAATTATTCCGCATTTCTTGAGGTAGTCGTGGAATTCAAGACTAAGGTACTCTCCACCTCGATCAGATCAAAGCATCTTGATTTTCCTGCCCAACTGATTCTCCACTTCCTGCTTAAGCTCTTTGAACTTCTCAAAGGTTTCTGAATTGTGCTTGATTAAGTAGATATACCCATATCTACTATAATCATCGGTGAAAGTCACATAGAAGCGGCTTGCATCCCTTGTGGTGGATCTAAAGAGCCCACACACATCGACATGTATGAGATCCAATAAACCCTCACCTCTTTCACACGTACCAGTGAAGGGTGACTTAGTCATCTTTCCAAGTAAACAAGACTCGCACGTGTCGTCGTCCCTAAGGTCGAATGACTCCAACAATCCATCCATTTGGAGTTGGGCTATGCGTTTCTTGTTGACATGTCCAAGACGACAATACCACAAGCATGCTTTGTCCAAACTATTGGAAGAATCGATATGCAACACATCATTTCCTAAGTTGTCTACAACCATCACAGTTTCATATATTCCATTACAAGGCAATGCTTCAAAATAGAAAACACCATTAAGATAAGCATTAATAGAACACTTTTCATTATCAAATGAATATCTAAACCCTTGTCTATACAAACCATGAAAAAAAATGATGCTTCTTGCCATTTCTGGCGAATAACAACAATTATTCAAATCTATTCCTAATCCATTACTAAGAACTAAAGAGTAAACTCCAATCTTGGTGACAGGCGACGATCTTCTGTTCCCCATGATGAAGTTTATCTTTCCATGCTCCACATCCCTATTTCTTCTTAGGCCCTGAAAATAAGAACAAATGTGAAAACCACATCTTGTATCAAGTACCCAAGGAATAGCATGCGATGAATCATTAGACTGAATAGTGTAAATACATGCGAAGGACGGCTTGATCTTCCCATCCTTGATATCTTGCAAATATTTCGGGCAACTTCGTTTCCAATGCCCGATGTCGTGGCAGTAATATCACTCTGCATCCTTTGGGCTTGAGGTGGTTGCAGCGGGACCAACCTTGGTTGCACTATAAGAGGTGCCATCATGGGACTTTCCCTTATGGTGGCTCTTTGAAGGAGCCTTCCTTTTCTTACCCTTTCCTTGGCCAATAGCCAAAACTGGGGTAGCAGTAGGAGTAGGAGTTTGTGCAATGGACTTGTACTTGAGGTTGCTCTCAGCAGTCCTCAACAGTCCTTGAAGCTTGCTCAATGTGACCTCCTCTTTGTTCATGTGGTAGGTCATGCGAAACTGGTTGTAGCAGGGTGGCAGTGAATGAAGGATGATGTCAATCGCCAACTCTTCATCGAAGTTAACATTTAACTTCAATAGGCAGTCAACATATCTTTGCATCTTCTACAGATGAGCAGTAAAAGACTCTCCATCTCTCATCTTGGTCGTGATCATCGAAGTAATGATATCGTACCTCTCCTGCCTTGCACTTTGGTGGTACCTTTCAAGAAAGTCCTGATGCATTTGGTAGGGATAGAAGTCCTCGTAGGACTTTTGGAGTTCAGCAGTCATGGTCGCTAGCATGATGCAATGGATTTTCGTGGCATCACGCTCATGGGCCTCAAAGGCAGCGATCTCCTCAGGAGCAGCAATGTTCACATCAACCTCTTTCAGCTCCTTGTCGAGGACATACTCCTTGTCCTCGTAGCGGGTGACCATCCTTATGTTGCGGATCCAGTTGTCAAAATTTTTCCCTCGAAGATCACCCTCCCACATAAATTCATGAGTAAGAATGAGTCAGAGGTGTTTGAGCTTGAAGCGTTGTTGTTTGAGTTCGACATCTGAAAAGGAAAAGAGACAAAGTTTGATTAGATAAGAATCCCCAATTAAACACCCAAATGAGAAATTAGGGTTAGGATCCAACAACATTATTTGCAATTTAGAAGAGGGATGTCGTAATCTAAACAATAAACAATTTGAAGGTAAGTAAACGACGATTCACTAATTTCCACCATGAAAAACAAAATCAATTAAGTTTTAAATGTATTGAAACTCCTAGATCCTTGAGATTCATTGAACTTTTCAATGGCATGTTTAAATCTCGATATGCCCCTCAAGTTTGTGACTAGGATATAGAGGATCACAATCAGGGTGCGAATAACCATGCAAATGTACATGGTGCCCTCAATGTTATATTCACCTAATCAATGTGCCGGTTATCCACACACGCTCCATTGATCTATGACAAACATTGAGTTACCCTTTGCCACCTTTGGTAAGACCTAAACTAGTGTGCCAGTTAACCACACAAGCTCCACTAACGTCTCGGCAAGGGTACAAAGTGTAATTTCATGGAATAGCATCAAATTCACATTTTGCCTAAAGTAACTAAGATTGGGAATTTTATAAAACAATTAGTTACTTTATTAATCATTATACTTTTAATGAAAAATTAGTTGCCCTATCCTACCCGTTCGGCTAACGACCCTCCACCAATCAAGGAAGCGGTGGGTGAGAGTGGACACCCATTAAACAACCATTTTTTAGGCTATAACCTTATACCCCTTTTATGTTGGAATAGTGTCTAAGGCTGCAACTATATTAGGCAAGTATTTGACCCGGTTGTGCATAGTCCTTTTGGGTTGCCTTCACCATAGCAACTTGATAAGATGATTTATTAAGGGAGAATAAATATTATTAATATATTATGAGAATAATATAAAGAATAATAATATTGTTATTTGATTAATATAAGTCATAGAATTAATTAGAATTAATTTGGTGACTTAAAGAGATTAATTAAATAAGAGGGTATAAACTGTCAATTGTTTGATAGTTAAACTTTAGACTGTAAATCCATATTGGATGGGGGTTGGATGAATTCTAGAAGCTAAGGATAGCTTAAAATCTTCCAAGGCTATCTAAGGAATGGATTTGGATTGCTTTAAGAGAAGATTGTCCAATTAGGGTTTAAGCTGTAACCCTTAAGGAGTCTACAAGTATAAATAGACCCTATGGCAAAGGGAAATCGGCACTTGATCAAAAGTAGAGAACCCCTGGCCGAATTCCTCCCCTCTCCTCTCTCTCAAATCATCCTCCTTGCTATTTGGTGTTTGTAAGCCATTAGAGGAGTGATAATTGTGACTCTAGAGCTCCAAGACAACAAGATCAAACAAGAGATTCAAAGGTATGATTCTAGATCTGATTTAGTATTGTTCTTATACCTAATTAGTCATTAGAAGTCTTGGATTCAAAGTATGTTTAATTAGAAAGCCTAGATCCAAGCATTAGGGTTTTGCATGCGCACATAGGAAAGTTCTTATGGCTAAAACCCATCATTTTATAGATCGGGTTTGTGAATGAGGCCTACTAACGATAAGACTAGCTTAATCTTATACATATATGTAATTATCAATCTTATAATATTATAATAGTATAATGGTGTACTTTAAATATTTCAAAATACTAAGGGTTTAATCAAATTTAAAATTTTCGAAAATTAAAACCTTTAATTTTAAAATTTTAAATATTAAAACTTTGATTTAATAATTATCCCAAAATTAAACAATTAATTTGAATTATTAAATCTTGGAGGATTATCTATTAAATTAAACAATTAATTTAACCTAATCCCTTAATCCCCTAAAATTAGAAAATTTGGGATGGGATAATTCAAAAAAAAAAATCTTTAATTACCATATTAAACAATTAAAGGGATAATTACAAGATATGGCATTATACAAATCCCTCAAATTTAGGTATAATCTTGGGGAGGAGGCTATTTCGAAAACCCTAGGGTTAGACAACCCTAAAATCGAAATCTTGGGCCCTAAGGAAAGGGTTTGGGAAACCCTAACAAAATTTCGGAAACTAGGTTTAGGAACCCTAATTTTGAAAATCAAACCCCTAGGGTTTATTTGCCATAAACCCTAATTTGTCATATTCATACTCATGTATCAAATCTAATTGAAGACAAAACTAAAAGCTCTGATACCACTGATGGGTTTTATACAAACAATCCTATGTGTGCATGCAACCTTAATTGGATCTACGTTTTCACTATTAGACATACAACTTTATGAACACAAAAAGAAACCTAGCATGCTTCTATTATTTTCAAAATTCACATAAAAGAATAGAATGCATACCTTTTGCTGTTATGTAGTAATAACAACTTGTTTCTTTAATCTCCCTAGCTTTTGAAAGGAAGTACCACAAGTGTAGTACCTTTAATGGCTCACAAACACAATTGAGTGAGATGATGAATATGAGAGAGAGGATGGAGGGTAACAAGCTCACAAAATTGGCTCTGCTAGGGTTTCTCCATGGGGTGCCCATTTGGAGTGCCTTAGGGTGCTATTTATAGTTGAAGTCAGCTAGGGTTTTAAGGTGGAAACCCTAATCCTTTAGCTTAGGGCCTAAGCAAACCCATGAACTCCTTTCCTTAAGCCCTTAGACGAAAACTCCTAGATCCTTCTAGGATTTTCGGCTAAGCCTTAATAAAGGTGATCCAATGGCCCAAAGTCTCAACTATCAAATAATTACAAAACAACCCCTACACTATTAATTAATTCCTTTAATCCCAAAATTAATTCCTAATTAATTTCTGATTAAATACTAATTAATAATATGATTCCAAATTAATATATTATTCATATAATATATTAACAAATCATATTTATACCCCAATTTATTATTCTTCACAAGAAATCAGTCTCTCTCCTCAACAGTCATCCTGTCTATTCACCAGTGTGAAGGCAACCAAAAAAGAGCATGTTATAACCTGTTCAAGTACATACCAAAAGTAGTTATGGGACTAGACATTAATCCAACAGTAGAGAAGCGAGTGCTCCGATCCGACACATGTGCATGAGGAAGACGTTGATGACTCCAGTCTTAGATACCATCCGAGAGGCCTAAGAGGTGGCCATGAGACCAGAGAACCGTAAGAGAGAGCGGTGAGTGGGCATATTTCTGAGTTTGAGACTGATAGTCGGGGGCTTATGACCTTTTGTGGGCGGGTTTGGGTACCATATATGGGTGGAGCTCGACGTATTTTAATGGAGGAGGCGCATAGGTCGAGATTCTCGATCCATCCCGGGGCCACCGAGTTGTATTTGGACTTGAAGAAGGATCATTGGTAGACCTGTATTAAAAGAAACATGGCATGGGTAGTCGAGAGAGGCTTGACATGTCATCAGGTCAAAACGGAGCACTAACGTCCCCACGACTAGTTGTAGCCTTTGGAGATTCCCCTGTGGAAGTGGGAACAGATCTCCCTGGATTTTATTACCAAGTTACCAAGGACTCCCCCATGAGGTGTCGATGTGATATGGGTGATTATATATCAGTTGACGAAGACTACTCACTTCCTGGCTATAAGTGAGAGCTCTTTTGCGGAGAAATTAGTTGAGGTCTATGTTTGAGAGTTGGTGACACGACATGGGGTGCCAACATCAATAGTGTCAGACGGTTACATTTCAGCACCGCATACCACCCACATACGGACAAGTAGAGTGAACGGACGATTCAGACGCTCGAGGACATTCTACGCACATGGGTTATGGATTTTGGTGGTAGTTGGAACACTTACTTGCCCTTGGTTGAGTTTTCATACAACAACAACCATCACTCCAGTAAAGGTATGCCTCCCTTTGAGATTTTGTATGGGAGGAGGTCCCAGACTCCCATCTCTTGGGGAGAGGTCGGGCAGAGAGTGATAGGGAGCACTGAAATAGTGCTTAAGATGATAGAGCAACTCCATCAGGTCAAAAAGAGGTTACCGACGGCTCATAGTCGTCAGAAGAGTTACGCAGATCAGCGACACTCAGAGTTAGAGTTCTAGGTTAGAGATTTTGTCCTCCTGAAGGTATCACCATGGAAAGGGGTGATCCGATTTAGGAAGCACGACAAGTTGGGCCCCAGAAACATCTATCCTTTCAGAGTGAGCGCTCGAGTGGGTAAGGTAGCTTATCGTTTAGAGTTGCCTACAGAGTTGAGCCAGATTCATAACACCTTCCACGTGTCCCAACTGAGGAAGTGTGTAGCCGACAAGACGGAAGTGGTCCCTTTAGAGGACATTCAAGTTGATGAACGTTTGAACTACATTTAGAAGCCGGTGGTGATTTTGGATAAGAAGGTAAAGGTCTTGAGTAATAAAGAGGTGCCCTTGGCTCCGGTGCAGTGGCAACATTGGAAGGGACCCGAGTGGACTTGGGAGCCGGAGTCCGAGATGCGTGAGCATTACCCAAGCTGTTTCCGGAGAATGACTTCGAGGGCGAAGTTTGATTCTAGTGGGGGAGAATTGTAACATCTCAACTCCTAGGTATAAATTTAAATAATTTTATATTCATTTTGGCAGGGCAACTCGACGAGTTGGAGGCCCCAACACATCGAGCAGAGACTGAGATAGCCACGTGGTTTTTAGAATCTACTCGACGAGTTGAGAGGACCTAACTCGACGAGTAGGTGCTGAGTGGGAAAACCCTAATTTTCAGGGTTTGCACCCTATTTAAAGGACCTTAAGTCGTTTACCCTGCCTCCCTCATCACCTTAACACTCTAAGAGAAACCCTAATCAAGCTATTATCATTTGTGTGTGTGTGTGAGAGAGAGAGAGAGGCTAAGAGTGTGTGTTTTAGTGCAATCTTGGAAGAAGCTTGAGGAACAAAAGGCTTGGAATGAGAAGGAGTCCTTGGATCCAGCATTCTTTCAGTGTTAGTTGCCATTTGGAGGTAAAAAGCTATTACCTTGACCACTTTATTGATAGATCTCTCCATTAGAGAGTTTATGGCCATTTCCATCTTCTCTTTGAGTCCTTTAGTTGTTTGAGCATGCCTTGAAGATGAGACTTCAGATCTGGACAATATTAGGTCCCTTAGGCCAAAAGATTCAAGATTTATCAAACTTTGGCCAACTTTCATGCATTAAAACCCTTGTCGAGTTTTGGTTTGGCAACTTAGCCCTAGATGCCATGCATAAACGTAAAGCTTTCAGCTTTACGTGTTATTTCAACCTTAGGAGGCTAGATCTAGAGTATGGGGCCTTAGTTCAGCTTAAAAACGTATGAATGAGAGAATGGCTTGTGGAAACTCGACGAGTTGGTTAGGGTTTTCTCCGATAGTCTGGACACGTTACAAACTCGACGAGTTGGTGAGACAACTCGGCGAGTTGAGTTGGATTTTCGCAATTTTTTAGAAGAAACAAAGGAACTCGACAAGTCACATAGATGCATTCGACGAGTTGGGTCAACATGGACTGTTGACTCAAGTGTTGACTTCCGTTAACTTTTAGGGTTTGGTTAAGTTATGGATTATGAAGACCATGGAGGGGTAAAATGGTCTTTCACCCTTCCCGAGAGTTAGAAAAGGGGTTAGCTTAACATCTTTAGAGTTGTTGTTATAAAGTGTTAATTAGAGATGATTATGATATGTATGCGGAGTCTAGATGGATCGTTGAGTACGAGATTAACTTGCTTGCGTACGAGGTGATTCTTCTCACTATACTTACCTAAGTGGTAATACTGAGTGACCAGAGGGTCTTATTTGAGTTATTGACCGGAGGGTCTTATTTGAGTTATTGACCAGAGGGTCTTATGTGCTTATACTAAGTTATGTGATATCATGCATTTTGTCTTTGTAATTTATGTTATATATTATTCTATGCCTATTTGAGTTAGGACCAGAGGGTCCAAACCGAGTTGTGAGACCGAAGGGTGGTCACTAAGATTCCAGACTAGAGGGTCTGACCCGAGCTGTGAGATCGGAGGGTCTTCACTGAGACACACGACCGGAGGGTCGTTATTGAGATATAGCCATGAGTGGCTAATTATTTGTGTGTGGTATTTTGGGGAACTCACTAAGCTTCGTGCTTATAGTGTTGTGTGAAATATGTTTCAGGTACCTCTCAGGATCACAAGAAGGTGCCAGCTTGATTGTACACACCAGCTAGAGATTATGTTTTAAGGATTCTTGAATATTGTTAAACATTTTTATTGACTTGTGTTTTGAACAAATCATATCAAATTATGTAAGAATAATATTATGTGAGAATTCTTTTATATGACAACTAATAAAACAAACTTTAGTAATTTTGATAGGATACATACCCCATGGTAAAGTATAATACTTTCTACGAGAATATAATATTTTCTACAAAAGTACTCTAATGGAAGAATACATTAGCTGCAAAATATTCTTAAAGAATGAAACACTTGATGAAAATAAGAATAACAATAATAGATTTTTATCGTCCCCATTTATTAAAAATCAAATGCATAATTGATTTTTAACCATGGTTTTGGGAGGAAGAGTAGATGTTAACTATGCAAAAACATTTTATAATATTGTTTATTGAAACTATTGTCCTGTCTTCATGCTAAAACATCTACTACCATCCATACAAATACCAAGGTAGTGCTCTAAAATTTCATTCTAAATTGAGTTTTAAACTTCTGTTCCCTAGTGTCTTTCTATTTAAACTTTGGTTTTTCAAAAAAAATTATTTGATGCTTTTTGTTTCAACAATGGTCAACTAAAACATCTACTAATAATCATAATATTAAATAACTTTAGTGATCCTAGTCCTTATTTTACCAATTAAAAGAAAAATGTATTCAATACATAATTATCCATGATTAATCTCATTGATAAAATATAACAATCCACATACACAAAAACAATCAGACAAGTAAAAGTGAAAGAGATTTGTTTACTAAATGAAATATATCATCGACTACCTAACATTAAAGTTTAAACTCGAGAAATTTCTTAGTAAAAATAAGAGAATACATACTTTTAGCCTGATGTGAACCCTTAAATTTTAAAATGACTACTACACAATAATTTTCCATCCACATATTTTGTGGATGTAGGGATTAATTTGGACAAATCATTTCTAAATTTTGCATAGGGGTAAATAACATTAGAAATGCACATACATATTGATATTAAACTTGTAGTTTTTGTTCTCAACCAGTCTTATAAGGTCATCAAAATTACAAATACTACACTTCAAGCAAACAAAAAAAAATATTAATTTCATTTTCGATCAACAGAAACCAAATCAAAACCAAAACATTGTTTCATAAAAAAGTCATATAGTATACTTTGGGTGTAAATTTTGAATATGTTAAAGTAATTAAGGTAGTGATCATGATCGCTATTATTCTTTTGAATTTGATTCCAGTTTGTATCACCTTTAAACTGCTCAAGTCTCGGTGGAAGTTCATACAGGAGGATGTTATGAAGTTTGTAAAACATTTTGAGACAACATGGAGGATCTCAAAAGGATGAAACTCCTCTTTCATTACACTTGTCCTGAAGATAAAAAAAAAATCCAATTACCCATAATGATTATAAACATATCAGTATTATAGGTTGTATTTATAAAGTAATCTCCAAAGCACTCTCATCCTGACCGAAAACAGTGATAGGGAAGGTGGTAGATGAGGTGAAAACAAATTATGTTGATGGACCTCTAATCATAACTGAGATATGTTCTTGAAAAAAAAAAGATAAAAAAAGAAAATATTTCTTTTTAAAGTAGATTTTGAAAAATCATTTGACTCGGTAAACTGGAGATTCCTCGATTTTGTAATGGAGCAGATGAATTTTGAAAACTATTGGAGATCATGGATTGTGGGTTGTATGTCTTCTGCTACAACTTCAATTTTTCTAAACGGATTCCCTTCTCTAGAATTCATAATCACCAAAGGCGTTAGAGAAGGAAATCCACTCTCATCTTTTTTATTCATTATTGCTAAATATTGCTATGAAAACGGCTTGTGAGATGTCGATATTCCATGACATTAAGATTCATAATAATGACCCTACTATTTCTCATCTATTATACGCTGATGATTCCATCTTTGTTGGTGAGTCGTCTTCATCAAACAAAAAGAATATTGTTTTGGTCAAAAATTGATCTAAGAGATATCAACCAAATCAGATGAGAGGCTGTGGTGTTATGACTAATTTGTATATGGAATTGAGATCAAAAATGACACAAGTGATTTACAAGGAAAGCCCTTGATCCTTGCTAAGATCTCCGACATAAAACCTTGGGATGTGATAATGATCACCTGTTTTGTTTGATTTTAATAATTGACAAGAAAGTTATAGAAGTAAGATTGAGAGTACGAGTATAGATAATACAGTGAGTCTAAGTTCTCTAAGTTGTGTGATTTTTAGGGTGTATATATAACCTAGTTTTAATAACTAAAAGTCCGATATTTTCGGGATCTTGTTGAACAAGTATTTGCACATTGCTTTGAATTGGTATTTCTGGGTCTTAAACTTGATTGATACAATTCTTCAGAGTTGATGAGTCTTTTTTTGACAAATTCTGCGCACGTGAAGAATAAGCTAGAAATATATATGTTAATTAGGTTATGAAAGAAAAATAATAGTGATGGTCAGGATCCTTATATGTGCTTCGGGATCCTGAGACTCCTTTAAGATTTAAAATCTTGGAAAGGTTTGAGGATCTTAACCCCAAGAGTAAATTACTGAAATCGTCCCTGTGGTTTGGTCAAAATTGCACGTTTGGTCCCTAACATTTTTTTTGCACTCGGATTGTCCCTATGGTTTGATTTTGTTGCGTTTTTCGTCCCCATGGTTTGATTTTGTTGCATTTTTTGTCCTTTACATACTTAAATTTAGGGACCAAACATGCAATTTTTACCAAACCATAGGGACGAAAAACGCAAAAAAATCAAACTGCAGGGACGATCCGAGTGCCGAAAAAAAGTTAGGGACTAAACATGCAATTTTGACCAAACCACAGAGACAATTTCAGTAATTTACTCTAACCCCAAACAATTACCCCTAAATTATACCAGTAAAATAACTAAATTGATTAATAACTGAATTGATTTCAAGTATTTGAAGTGTATAATTTAATTAAATTGAAATAAAGAGTTTGAAATTCAAACTCTAAATATAGAATTTTATCCTTTCAAATAGGCATGATTATCTGTTTAATCAATTCTCTCTGCTATGTGATCTGGAATAAATAGGGTATAGGGGTTATTGATCATCCTTTACTTCTCTCAGCTTCCCTTCAAGTGTTTATCATTCGCCTTAAGGTAAATATACCGTCTTATTTTCTCTTATTTTCCCTTCGAGTATTTCTCTTCATCGAGTATGAGTAAAAAGATTCTTCATTCTCATGCCAGTATCCTTGCTACTTCTAAGGACGATTTTGTAGATCAGAAGCTCCTAGCTTATGAGGAGACTTGTTCCTTTAAAAATGATGATAACGTATCTTTGAAAGCAAATGGGGCTTTCCTCGCCGACACCATCTTCAAATCTTTTGATGTTAAGGTCCAACCAGATTTTGTCTCTCCCACTTAGGTCGGCTTCCCCAAGTATCATTTCTCCTTGGGTCTAACTTACCCTTTTTCCTGCATCATCTATGAGTTCTTCTAAGTCACTAAAATATCCTACATTCAGACCATGCCTTTGATCTGGAGGATCCTTTTCTGGATTGATCGGTGTGATTAGTCCATGGATCCCAAGATCAGTCTATTTGAGCTAGCTTACATCTATGATCTCTCAACCTTTGGGTCTTCTCAATTCTTCTTTAAAGTCAAACCCAATAGAACACATCTTGTTTTGAAAACCAAACATAACGATGGTTCCTTCAAAGAAAGGTTTTTTTTTGTGAGACGAGATTCCATCCCCAACGATGATCTCCTACCGACGAACCGGGTCAAGAAGGGTGAGATTTGATTTATTAGGGATCCAAAATTCATATTCCTCTTATGTTGTGTGATTTTTTGCAGAAATCATGCTCGAAGAATTTGCTCCTTCCAATGAGGAAACTAAAAAGAAGATCGAGAATCTCTTTGCCTTGCCTGAAATCGAAAGAACCTTAAAAAATGATCCATCCATCTTCAAAGAGAGAGCAATTACCACCTTTGCGATGTCTAATAGTAAGGATCCTTAATTTATTTATTTTATCATTAGGATCATGAACTTACGAGGATCCTCTATGATTCTTAGGACCTAAGGTCACTCGTTTTAGTGCCCGCTTCGCCCCCTCCGATCTTAAGGAGGCTATGTTAGGCGGTCAGCTTGTGATTAAAAAGGAAAATTCTTCCGCTTCCCATCCTCTAAAGAGGGCCTGCAAAATATTTAGGTTAACTTCAAATATTTAAAGGTATAATTTTAAAATAAAAAAGAAGAGTAAATTTTTTGAAATTTTAACAGATAGGGTAATTTGAATCCCAACGGATAGATTTCTAGTCGTTGAAATAGACATAATAATATGTCAAATCACCATTCTACCTTTTCAAGATTCTAGCAAAATTAAGGCGTTCAGGCTCTTGATTCTGCCTTACTCTATTAGCTCCCTTCTAGACATTATTGGATATCTTCGAAGGTACTTTCCGTATTTATTTTCTCCTTAGCTTTCTTTGTCTTTAATCATGGGCAAAAAAACAACTCTCTCGCGCAAGCATCATCATTGTTCCTGATGATGATTTTGTAGATCAAAAGGCCTCTTTTTACAGGGAAACTTGCTCTTTTGACAATAACGACATTGAAGCTCTGAAATCGGTTGGGGCTTTTCATGTCGGCACCATTTTCAGACCATTCGATGCTAAGATCCAAACATAAAGTGTTTCTTCTTCTTGGGTTTGTTTTCCCAAATATCCTTTCACCCTAGGTCTTTCTTATCCTTTCCCTAGGATCATTTATGAGTTCTTTGAGATTACTTAAATTTTGTATATTTAAGCAATGCTAGTGGTTTGGAGGATTGTTAACTGGATCGATTGACTGAACTGCTCCATGGATCTTGGTATCAGGTTGAACTAAGTAATAAATATAATAATTATATTATTTACTAGGTGTGACACCCATGTATTACATGGGTTTATTACATGAGTTTATTTAAAAAAATATGAAATTTTAATGAAAAGTTTGAATTTATAAGAAAAATGAAATTTTTTTTGAATTATTAAAATTAATGATGATTTAATGTATTGAATACATTACATATATAAACTCTTTCTAATAAATACATTACATATATATTACCTTACATATTAAATATGAATTTTAATTTAATAAAATGAAAAATACAATAAAATGACAAGTAGAAATTAGAAAATTCAAAAATTCTAGAAAATGCCATGTGTCCAAGTGAAGGAAAATAGGACATGTGGCAAAAAGGTTTTTTAATTATTATGGAGGATATAAAAATCAATAATTGATGTTATTCAATATAAAATCTGGTAATTTACATTATTTATATTTTTTTGGAACCGGCGAATATATATGAAAAGAGAAAAGGACGAACCCGCCTAACAAGGGGCTATACGAGGAAGCCAAGAACCAAAACAAAGTTTTAATAGATACAGTTGCAAGCAAAGAAATTGACAAATGTTGGTGATTTTAGTGTCACCATGTCATTTTAAGTAACTAAAACTAACATGTGAGCTAAGAGGCTTCATAATTTGTATTCTAATATATGTACGGGGTTGTGCGGAGTGCATGCATGTTTAAGATCGAATTATAAGCCGCTTCAACGACTAGTCAGGGGTTCGGGGGCAGCGCCCCTGGGTCCGGGGTTTCCAAAGGGGCAGCGCCCCTTTGGCGGGGTCTAGGGGCAGCGCCCCTAGCGGGGTCCAAGGGGAATGACGGCCCAACCCTAATGAAACCCTAATCTTGTTTAATAAATAAACAACTCTTCTTCTTCTTCAGAAGAGGGTTACGATCTTAAGCTCTCGTTTTTCATCATACTTTCACAAAATCCTCTAGCATATTGGCTTACGTTTTCTGTGCCTAGAAACGTAAGTGTCCACTTGGATTATCCTAGGCTGAATTTCTTGTAACTCAGGCATATGGTAGAAATATCAGTTCGGAAAGTGATATCACGATCCAAGTTGGTATCCAAATCTCCAACACAAACCCAAAATTTCCTTACAACAAATACACCACTTCAACCAGTTAACATTACTATTATTACCCCTGTTTTTCAACCACATAAAATTCATTGATTTGACGATGTCCGCTACGATAGTTACTGATGTTCTTTTGTTGTTGAAGAGTCAGTCATTTCTTGCTTTCCAGATACACCATAAAACGCCATATCATATGCTCAGTAACATTTTCGTCTTTTTCTAGAGTAATTCCCCAATTTGACGCATAGTCTATCACATCAAATATTGATTAAAAGTTAGCCATGTGGACTTGACACCAACTAAGGATCCACTCCATAGTAGTCTTCACAAAAGAGCAACCGACTAACGTGTGATCAACACACTCATCAGTGACTTCGCATTGGCAACAGATGGTGGAGTCCAGACGAATACCACGAGAGTTGAGGGTTGTAGCGGAAGGATTTTTATTCTGAATATCTTTTATTATATGTTGAAAACAATTTTCCTCAAAAAATATTAACAAGATGGATGAAAACAAACATCGTACAAGAAAAAAGAGATCAAGATATGAAAATATACAACCAACAATATTCTTTTAATTTATTCCCCTTCGACCAACCAACGTATTGCATGTTCTTTGGAAAATGTTTCAGAAAGGAAATTATTATACCAAAATCAGTACTATTCAAGGTTGTAAAAATCGTTCGACGGTTGACTGATGTTAATGGATTAATCGTTCTTGACGGAGATTAATTGAGGACCATAGATTATCAATAAAATATTAAAATTAATCAAAGATTAATATATTTTGAGAAAAATAAGTACTTCAAAATTAGAAAATAAGAGAATTTGTAATTTAAAAAATTAAAAATATGAAAATATGAATATTTTAGTATAATATTTGAAAATTTGAAATTTTAGAGTAAAAGAAAATTTAATTTTTTGATTTTTTTTTACTTTTGTTGACTGATTTCTGCAACCATGGTATTATTATATCATAAGCTTTATGTTATGTTGTATAAAAAGATATAATGTGACAATACAAATAAATGAATAAATCCTATCAAGGAATTCAATTGAAAATGATTTTTACAAAGTTTATGTAATATCAAAGATACAAATATGAACATAATCTATGGATATATATTAACGGTAAATGCTATATTATCGAACATTTTGTGTGTTCTTTAGAATATCACATGTTTTCGAAAGGAAACTATCTACCGGATAAAATCCATATAACTAGGTGTGACACTCATGTATTCCATAGGTTTATTACATGAGTTTATTTTTTTTAAAAAATAAATATGAAATTTTAATGAAAAGTTTGAATTTATAAGAAAAATGAAAAAAAAAATTGAATTATTAAAATTAATGAGGATTTAATTTATTGAATACATTACATATATAAACCATTTCTAATAAATACATTACATATATATTACCTTACATATTAAATATGAATTTTAATTTAATAAAATGAAAAATACAATAAAATGACAAGTAAAAATTAGAAAATTCAAAAATTCTAGCAAATGTCATGTGTCCAAGTGAAGAAAAATAGAACATGTGGCAAAAAAAAATTTATTGATTAGGGAGGATACAACTTCATTATAGCTTTAAAGTCATTTTAAGATTAAAAATCAAGTTTCGGTGGCTTGGGGATAACAGTTAACCGGAGACATTGGTGTTTAAAATATGTTAACCAAATCAATTCATTATTCTACTCCTAATAGTATATCAATATTTTGTCAATCCTTATATTTGTACAACCACTGTGATTTTTTTTATGAACACCTAAATATATTATAAAAGAAAAAAGAAAAGAAAAAAAAAACAGGAGGCTGGGACAATTAAGCTAAACGGTATCATACAAAAGACACCGACGGTAAGCTGATGTGGGTGTCTTTATCGGCAGTGAACATCGGGTTGTGGCACTGAATTTACTGGTATATTACTGCCGATGGAAACCCACCGATCGCGAAGTGTGATGCATCTCTCTCTCTCTCTATCTCTCTCTTTCTCTCTCTCTCTCTCTCTCTCTCTCTCTATATATATATATATATATATATATATATATATATATATATATATATATATATATATATATATATATATATATATAGGTGAAAACCCGTGAAACCCACGGGTGATAATTTTAAATAGAATTAAAAAATTTATTACATAATAAAATAATATATCATTAATTTAGAAAAACTTATGAATTGTAAAATTGTATTTATTTTAATAATTTTGTAATTTGTAAGTATTTAATTAAACACATAAATCCATCTATTTTATAAAAATAATGATTTTGTATAATGAAACATATTATTTGTGTGAAACGACTTGTAATAAATTTAAACCCATGAAAACCACAGTTGAAAAGGGAAAACAATATTCATAACTTGTGTGAATATTCATAACTTGTGTACGTTATTAGAGTAAAGCAAATTTAAAACATCCATTATGTTTGACAAATATTTTTTACCCTTTTGAATAATTCTCATTAATACTGTGCTTTGTCTAATGTGTCAAAAGATTATAAACCTAAAGAATTTATTCTCCCTTTGTCAAGCTGAAGAAGGAAAAAAAATTAACTGAATGAAAATATTTTTAGCTTATTTTTTGTGAATGAAAATATTTTTAACTGATATAGCATGCAGTTATCTTCTTTCTTATTGAAATGCTACATCAAATAAGTCAAACTATTGTCCTTAGATGAATATACAAAAATAAAACACAGTCAAACTATTGTCCTTAGATGAATATACAAAAATAAAACATACTTCATTTTGTAAATGAAACATATTTCATATAACTAATTGTTTAATACAAAAAATAAATTTGGAAAACTAATTATGTTATTGGCAATTATACATGTAACAACAAAGTAATTACACAATTTCTTTTTCATCTTTCTCTTTTTCTTTTCTTGTTTGCAAATGAATATAAAAATAATAAAATATGCACAAAACAGTTTTACTATTTTCCAAATCAAACTTGTTAAAAAGGGTACCTAACCAATAGAAAATTTTAAAACATGTATATTAAGATTTTATAAAAAAATATTCCATATAATTCCTTTTCAATCATTATATAATATATATTATAAATTTATATTTAAATGATTACCTATTTAATTTTTTATTTTTTATAAAAGTAATCAGTTGTTCGCTTGTTTAAAAGAGTCGGATGAATTATTATAACTTAGAGATTACATTTCCTCTATAATGTTTTGACATTTTTCTTCATCAACCTGACAAATCTAAATAGTCATGTTTAATAATTTGTGTTTCACCAAATAAAATTATGTAATGTATTAAATTTGGTTATTTTAACATGAAAATAAAGATAAGTTTTAATAAAGATCCCTTTAAAAGATTGATTGGAAATTAGCATTTTTGTCACCAAAAGGAAATATAAATTATTTTAAAAATATAATAAAGCAAGAGATAAATATTACATTATTAGTAATTTATTAATTCTAAAAGTAAATTACAAAATCTATCATCATTAAGAAAAGTTATGTTTAAAAAAGATAATTTTATTAGTTAGAAGGTACCAAAATGAAATTTTTATGCGTTTGAAAAATTTGCTATAAATATAAATATAAAATGACAAAAATACATTATATATATTATTAATCTCTTTTGTATCTAACTGTTTATCAAAGTAAAATAAGTTACATTAACTGACTATTAATTTGACTATTAATTTTATGAAAAAAGATAACAAAAAAAAATATTTGTTTGTTATTAAACAACTAAAGAAAATAAAGTTCATGGTTTTGAACATATACTGGAATCCAGTACTATATGGGCTAAAGAATTAGCAAATAAAAGACAGTTCTCATCATGGCTTCAATTCTTAAATTCTTGACCTACAAATAGGAATTTAGAGACCTCATTAGATTAATAATGAGATTTCTCTTACGTAATGTACTTCCGCTACCTATTTGTACAGTGACAAAATTTAAATTCTATAACAATATACAAAAAGTAAATAAATTCTAAAATAATGGGCCAAATTTATAAACATATTTTATACCTTATCTCATGAAGCACTGAATAAACACGTCTGGTTAAGAGTGAAGTTGGAGGTGCAAATAGCTTATTTAAAGAGATTATTTAGTATGAAAAGTAAGTGCATTAGAGAAAAATATAAATTATAAATTATAAAACTTACCAAGATCACCTAAAGTGTTGTACATCTCGCGAATCTTCAATTTGTTTGTTCCACATGCCTCTTCAATTGCTGCTGTCACAATGCTTCCACCATTGTAATTACAAGAAAATAAATAGTGAATCACATATTGTAGAAATGGTTTGAATACAATCGAGTGATACAGTGTTTGAAAATTCTAAACAATCAAAGATTCAAAGAATGTAAATATGATCAACTGGAAATTTACCATTCCAAGGCACAAGAACCGTGATTCTGTGAATACAGAATGAAGAAAACATTTCAAAATCTGCCCTAATTTTTGAATACACAACTTTAGATCTAGAATTTACACACAAAAAATCTCAAAGTTTTGTTCATAATCGCCTAGTAGAGAGTGAGAATCCATTTGACAAAGATACAACATAAGATCTTTTCTATGTTTACAGGAATTGGCCAAAGAGATATGATATCATTCAGATATGATATCATATTCACATATAGTGAACAAAAAATTGTTCAAAATCAACAAAAAATACATTGGCCATTAAAATCGTTGATAATAGGCAAACAAAAGCTTTGGAACTGAGTAAAATTCACAATACTTGTTCTAATAAGTCAACGATCAGCACATAAATTCTACCTGATGAACTGAGGATCCGTGTTCTTGCCTTCTATAACAAGTAGTGTTTTTCCCTGAAAGGAATGCTTCTAAATTACTGAACAACAATGGCAGACTGTGGATGGTCTCCAACTCCAAATATTATGCTGTGTGCCACATCATTCATTACTCTTTCCCAAAACACTAAACTTTACATTAAAGGACTATCATGTTGACGGAATACCCTGAGGATTAAATAAGATCTATATCAACTCACAAACAGGGTATAAATCTAATTGTCATTATATAAAATTTTAATAATCTTCATTCACATCCAAAGTGAAAACCTTAACTGTTTTAAAAAATATATAGGGAAAATTATTGGGTGTAATGAAAAAAATGTCAATATGGACAGAATCAACAAAAATAAACAAAATTCAACTACAAATTGGAGTGAAGAACTTACTTTTTGGGGGAAAAGGATTTTGGGTTCGATAAAAAATGAAGAACGGATGCCGACATATCACTTTGTTGTCTTCCAAAATAATTTAAGTGATACCTGATAGTAAAAAAACCTAATGTTTCATTCAAATCACCTTATGGCAATTGGGGTCGATGTTCATCCGTTGCAGCAACAACAATCTATCACGATAAAAGCGTGCAAGACCGATGGTATGCAATCATCAACCGTAGAAAAAAAATTAGATTTTGATTTGCAAGGAAGTAGCAACCGAGACGACAAACTTTGAGCCACCAACGAAGTTGAAGCAGGTGTGGAAGAGATCGTATATGGCATCGATTGATGTTTTTGTGGGTGTGTCACCAGTCGTTTGGTCGTCACCTATGTTGAGAAGAGCAAGATTTGCTTGAGGCGGCAGCGGGAGAGGTGGTGGAAGACCCTGGTAGATTGGTGTTTGTCTCTCTCCCAATTGATCTGTCATCCACTTCAAATTTGCCATCGCTTCCTCCTCTTGTTCCTTCATCCGAGCTCACCAAAAAGATCAAAGAAAAGGAGTCAATGGAAATTAGAGGTTACAAAGCAAGAATGCAGTTGAATCGTCTAAGTAAACTTTCAAGCTTTCAAAATATTAAAAGGGGGGACTGATTTATAACTGAAGGAGTGAATTAGGGATTTTGAAATCCAGATCACAGCTAAGTGTAACACCCAAAGTTTTGAAGGCCAGGAAAGGAAAGAAAACCTTAATGTTAAGGGGCGACTCGGCGAGTCGGAGCGGGATCCGGGTCGAGGAGTAAGCGACCAACTCGGCTAGTCAGCCAAGTGGACTCGGCGAGTCTGGTCTGTGCGTGGAAAACCCTAAATTCGGGACTTGGAGCCTATATAAACGTCTTAATCTCCTTCCTAGGGTTCCTTACTGCCTCTTAAGCCCTGGATATCAAACCCTAGCCGCCATATCCTCTTTTTGAGCCAATTATTGCCTTCAAGAGTGCATTAAGCTTGGAGAAAGAAGAAGAATCTTGAGAGTGCAAGAAGGGGGCTGTAGATCCGGGATTGGGAAGACATTTCTGAGCTATTGGAGGTATAAACTAGTTCCTGGACCCTTTTTGCATCTAGATTTATGTGTGGTTGTTGGGGCTCTTAAGCCATAATGATATTATTTTGAGTTAGGAGTCGGATCTGGAGTTGCTACTTCAGATCCAAGTGTGTTATGGACTGCAGAAGCATAAAGTATCAGCCCTTGAGTCGATTTTGAAGCCCCTTGGCCTTAAACCCTAGTTTATGGTGCTTTTTGCCTAGATCTCCCTCTCTACACGTAAAGTTTGCAACTTTACGTGGGGGATAGGCTTGGGAAGGGTAGATCTACAGTTTGGAGTCCATGCATGACTCGAAAGTCCTCTGCATGTATGTAGATCTGAATGGACTCGGCGAGTCTTTCGAGTGGACTCGACGAGTAGCATGAAGATAAAAAGGAACTCGACGAGTGGGATGAACAGCTCGTCGAGTCGGATGAAGATGGGCATGAACTCGGCGAGTTGGATGAACAACTCGGCGAGTTGGATGAAGATTGCCTTGTGCTCGGCGAGTCTGTTCTTAGACTCGGCGAGTCAGGTCGCGTAGTCCCAAACCCTTCGAGTTAAGACTCGAGTCAGCGAGTCGAGCAAGTACTCAGTGAGTTGGACAGGTCAGGATTCGGGAATCAGTAGACTCGGCGAGTCAGGGGCTGACTCGGCGAGTCAAGTTGTGATTGGAAGGACTTTGAGCATAAGAACTCGGCGAGTAGGGTTGACCTGGAAGGTTGACTTTGACCAGGACTTTGACTTTGACAAGAGTTAACTTAGTTGACCTTTGAAGGTCAGTTAGACTAAGTGTTATGTTGATGTTGGTAGCTCGGGGAGCTAGTGGAGCAGCAGTTCGGAGTCAGTGGTCAGGTAGCGGTCAAATGGATTAGCAGCAGCAGTTCAGCAGTATCAGGTAAGTTTCCCTTTGTATGAATGGGTCTACGGCCACAATGTCGGCCCATGTAGTTATGAGTAGAAGACCCGGGGGTTAGCCCTAGGCACAGTATGCTAGTATGATACTCGGGACGAGGTCCAATAATAGAGGGCGGGTGCCCAAGGAATGGTTTAAATGATAGTTTATACTTGTTGTCTGTGTGATACTTGTATGTGCCTGGTAGGGAGGTGAGTGTGGGAGAGGTCCTGTATCTCACCAATAGCAGAGTGTGGATGGTGTTCCACATCTCTAGCAGCAGAGCAGGGGTGAGGCCCCAGTCAGGAAGGGAGTGAGCGTGGGCTGGGCCCGTATCTCACTACCAGTAGGAGCATGGACGGGGTTCCGTGACTCATCAGTAGCAGGTCAGGGGCGGGGCCCAGAGATAGGCGAGGCCTTAGGACAAGATCCGTTAGTATGTGTTTAGCTTATGTGAGATGTTTATGTGCTATTATATGTTAGTGGGCGAGGCCCTGTGACAGGCAAGGCCTACGTGAAACAGATATGTATCCGAGCGGGGCCTGGAGCGGCGGGGCCGTTGTAGCGTGCGAGCCTCAGGATACCGGGCGCGGCCCAGTATGTGCAGTATGTGGTTATGCATGGTATGTGGTAGGGTGGGGAACTCACTAAGCTTCGTGCTTACGGTTTTCAGTTTTGGTTTCAGGTACTTCCGGTAGCGGATGATGGACCTCGGGATGATCGCATGGCACACACCATAGCTTAGACAGCCTGGGAATGTTTACTCTGATAATGAATATGTATTTTGGAAACTAATACTTTGTTTATGTTTGGAAACGATGAATTTGCTTAACGTAATGTTTTATTAAATGAAATTTTTTGTCTTGAATTTTGGGACGTTACACTAAGGGACCGAGATTTGAGGATGATTGAGATTTAGAAGATAAATTCTTGATTTTCCGATGAATATGAATATTGAAGAGGAAAGAATTTGATTGGTAATTGTGGGCTAGAGGATAATTTTGGAATTTCACTTCTGATAAAATGAGCGGCAATATAAGCTAGAAGAGCGCTTGGAGAATGCCACGTGTCATAAAAGTACTTATTTATTAGGATAGAGGATATATATATATATATATATATATATATATATATATATATATATATATATATATATATAAAGCATATTAGTTATATCTTGAATTTTAAGAGGTACAAGATACAAAGCTTTTTGTGCAAATCAATTATGCATAACAAAACCATTAATACTTGTGAAAACTTTAAAGACTTTAATTAATGATTATTATTAAAAATTTAATTTGGAGCAAAATAACATTTTAAAATATTAAATCCATCAATATACGTTAATTTACATTTCTTAAACTAGATGTCGATAATAATTAATTTACATCAAATGTATAAACATATAATATAAATATAAGTTCTAAACATAAATATTTTAATTAAAAGTGATAATTATTCTTATTATATAATAACTAATAACAAAATCTAATAATTATTTTCCCGTAAGAAAATTATTCGCCCAAAACACTATATATATATATATATATATATATATATATATATATATATATATATATATATATAGAGAGAGAGAGAGAGAGAGAGAGAGAAAGAGATTAAATTGTTTCCTACTTTTTATGCCTACAAATGTTCCTACCTAATAAAAATATGACAAGTGTCATCATTCCATAATTTTTTAACTAACTCATTAAGACTATATTAGGAATATATCAAATAAAATTAAATTGAATGATGATTTGTTATAATTTTAGTAGGTAAGAATAATTATAGGAATAAAAGGTAGAAGGATACTGAAATGACCTAAAATACGACCCAAAATTTTTGTTTTAATATTATTAAAGATCGTATCATCAAATGTCATATACACCAAGAACCATAGAATGAGTAACTCAAAAGTCAAAGTAACTGTGTCAAAACAAAATCTTTATCAATCATATCAAAATATCTGAATAAAATCCCTAGGATAAAATTGAAGCGGTGGTGTGTGGGATGCCATCATCCTGAGCTCTTCCCCTTGTTAGCGAAAGTACCTGAAACCGAAACTGAAACTGTAAGCACAAAGCTTAGTGAGCCCCCCCAAACTACCATATACCATACAATAACATATAAAACACATATTGGGCCTTGCCAACTGCTTCAGACCAAAGTCCAGAAACTACATCGGACCGAAGTCCGGAAACTAACTAGGGCCTTTCCCTCTGCATCGGACCGGAGTCCGAAAACTGCATCAGACCGAAGTCCAGAACTAACCAGGGCCTTGCCCACAGCATCTGACCAAATTCCGGAACTGGCTACATCGGATGAAGTCCGGAACTGACTGAACATAACATAGCATAATCTCATCAACTAACACATAAAATGCATACTGCATCGGACCAAGGTCCGGAACACATAACGCAAAGACATGCTTGAGTCACAAAGACATCAAGCACACTGAACTACTACATCGGACCGAAGCCAGAACTACTGCTGACTAAACGAGCTGACATTGTAGCCGTAGACCCGTTCCTACTGGAATGAATCTCACCTCGTAATGCTGGCAGTTGAGATGTTGGATCTGAAGCTGTCTGACTGCTGCTCCGAAACCCTCCGTGTCGCACCCCCGAACCAGAGGGCGGAAACGTCCGAGGGCTGTTGTGACTTAATTGAATACCATCACAATGAATATACATGAAACATAATATCATACAATACCAAGCATTGGAATATTACAACTGGTAGTGTTTACATTCGGTACATAGTTTCAAAACATTACATTCTCAAAAGTAGATTGTTCAATACTAGTTAAACAAACAACAAGTCATCACTGAGTACATGTTTCCCTTCAATTTACCTGTTACCTGAGAATACAAGTATTTTGAAAAACGTCAACATATGAAATGTTGGTGAGTTCATAAGTAATGTATGAAATATAGTGGTTTGTATTGTTTTGAAAATCACCAGAAAATCCGATATTTTCTGAAAAGAACTTAGTATAAAAAGTGTGAAGATCCGTAAGTATGCTTGTTTGTTTCTATAAATGTAAAAGAACGATTTGTAAAACTTGGTATGCAACTCGTAGGTGTATTAATTGAAAACCCTAGGAAAACCCGATGTTTTCCTAATACTTTGCATCAAATAATTTATATCTTGTTATATAGTTACGACAGGTGTATTCGTTGAGTCCCGGTGACGTTGGATTAATTGTGGATTGTGAATTGTTATAAACACACATTAATGAAAATGACTAGTTTACAACCATACAAACGAGCCCTTAGGCATCGCTCGCACTATTCACTTAATCCAAACACCCGGACTTCATGTAGTCCCACGACCGAGGAGGAAAAGAGGGTGCGAAGCCCCGATATTTTCCGTAAGTCGTTGCGCGACTATCGTGAATGCGAAGGGCCCTTAGCCCGGCTCGCATTTGGTGAGTTCTCGACTTTACTAGCAGCACCAGGAGGCCCTTGGGGTCCAACAGCACAAAGCCTGTAAAAGTCCTTTTACACGAAATTAGGTCATATAAGACCCAACTACATGTAAGCGAGTTTCCTTCGGGCCTAAAGATCATGCCATTGGGCTAGCTAGGCCCAACAAACATGATTTGAAACTTTTGGGCCCAAAGATGGTGTATCGACGTCTGGTGTATTCTCACGTGTGTATTGACTTCCCGAATTTTCCGCGTGTGTATTGAAGTTTCGTCGTGTTAGTAATTTCGGATTCATTATTGATTCGAGACCGAATCAATTCGTTTGATAACGATTGTTGGTGTTGAAGGTGTATTATGATTTGCCGATAGTCGAGATGCTAGAATTTCATCATGACGGATTTATTATTTAAAACTTTAGGATATTTCATTATTGCAGCCCCTTTTCTCTTGGATAGTTTACACATTTAACCCTTTATATAAAATAATTTCTATTTTAGTCCTCAAACTATTTTTCTTGACACTTTAGTATCAAAACTTGTAGAAAAGTTATTTTTCAGCCCAAAGTTATTTGAAAAACAGTTTTAGTCCACCACATGAAATTATTCTCGGCTAGAACCCTCAATTTCGCAGTTTTTACACTTTTGGCCCAAAATAGAAAACTTTTGCATTTTTGGTCCCTTTTAAATATGAAAAGCATTTTTAACCCTTGAAATGGACTTGGAGCACTAGTAGTCCCCTGTTTTACAGAAAATCACAGTTTCAGCCCCTCTAATTTGAAAATCTCGCATATTGGGCTTTACTGGGCCGAAAATTTCATTTTTGGCCCATTATGCTTAAAAATTTCACATTTAATCCTCCAAAGAGAATATTTCCAGAAAAATACCTTAATGAAACTATTTTGACTCATTTCATCCATCAGAATTTGTATTTTTACATTTTGGCCCCTTTAACTTCATATTTTTAGCATTTTGAGCCCAAAAATGGGATTTTTAGCCCAAAGAGTTCAATTTAATCAACTTGGTTATTTCTCTAGAAATGATTTGTGTATAATAATATGTTTGACACTTGTTTCATACATCCTAATGCAAATCTCGATTTTAAGGACTTTTTGACTAGTTTCAACACCATAATCACATATAAACATGTAAATAAGCATAGAAATCATACAAAGCATACATATACTCATAGATCTACACATTTGCTTGTATTCCCCCCCCCCCCACAAAACTTATAAAAACCGAAAAATAGGGGGTATGAAGCTCACCTTTGGGTGTGGTTTCGGTTTTGGAGAAAAGATGGAAGAAAATGAGGTGATTTTTGGCCCTAGCACACTTTGATGAAGATCTCGGCCTTGAGGTGATTCTAGGATGCAAGATCATGATTTTTGCAAGGATTAGGAAGAGATTTTTGATAAAACAAAGAATCTAGATCATAGATCCAAGCATAATCTTACCTTAGATGAAGAATTTGTGGAAATATCTTCTTGAAAAATCTTCTAAGATTCGAGATCTTGATGAAGAGTGGAGGGAGTTTTCTTGAGAGAGTTGTGAGAGAATTGTGTGTGTGTGTGTGTTTGAAATCGGCCGAGAATGGGAGAGAGAGGAAGAAGTAGACCTTGAGGTGATATATGCATGGGTATCTGAGATATGTTGCATGGATAACCAAGAGGTAATAGTGAGGTGGCACTTGAAAGTCAACCCTCTTCCATGTTGGGTTGTTTGGGCCGAGAAGTGAAGAAGGAAAGGGAGAATATTGGGATTCTTTTGTTCAAGCCCATATTATGACTTAATTATGTAATTTTTCGGCCCAATTACATCAAGGTATAATTATTATGATCCATTAGGGCTAAATGAGTTTGTTGTGACCCAATAAGGTCCATTAGGGTGTTATATTTCATTCTAGGCCCATTATGGCCCAAAATATTGGATTAAATGGAATTGGGTCCAATTAGAGCCCATTTAAAGGTTCTAATCCCATGATAGTCAAATTGGGAGCTTATTGGCCCATTGAGTCCAATAAGGAAGTCCTAGTCCAAAATGGACCTAAACAAGAACTTCTAGAGTTTCCAATTGCTTATTGACTATTAGTAGTATTTGTATGGTGTATTGGATTGAAATTTTGTTGTCATAGAGTAAGTATCATACATGCTCTTAAGTTTTTGATTCTACATTTTTGCTTGAGTGTAGTGATTACAAGGCACAAAATTCCTAGTTGTGACATCATCCCCCCGTTAGAGGGAATTTCGTCCCGAAATTCTGTTTGAAAGCTAGATTTGAGAATGCTAGAATAAGTGAGGGTACTTTTGCTTCATTTGGTCCTCGCGTTCCCATGTGAATTCTGGCCCATGCTTCGCGTTCCACCGTACTTTCACGATCGGGATGCGACTTTGCTTAGTACGCTTCACCTCCCTGTCCATGATTTTGACTGGTTCTTCAACGAACAGGAGATTCTCGTTGATTTCGATCTCGTCAAGGGGAATGACGAGTGTTTCATCCGATAGGCACTTCTTTAGATTAGAGACATGGAACACGGGGTGTACACTGTTTAGCTCTGCGGGTAACTGCAGTTTATACGCCACTGGACCTATTCGGGCGACGATCTCGAAAGGTCCAATGTATCGTGGGTTCAGTTTTCCCCGTTTTCCGAAACGAATAACTCCCTTCCAGGGTGAGACTTTCAACAGTACTCGATCCCCGACCTGAAATTCTAAGGGCTTTCGTCGTTTATCGGCGTAGTTCTTTTGTCGGTCGCGCGGTGCTTGTAATCGAGCTCTGATTTGAATAATGTTTTCCGTGGTTTCACGAATGATCTCCGGTC
The DNA here is from genome assembly GCF_051521515.1 of Lactuca serriola. Classification (NCBI taxonomy): domain Eukaryota; kingdom Viridiplantae; phylum Streptophyta; class Magnoliopsida; order Asterales; family Asteraceae; genus Lactuca; species Lactuca serriola. Next base: position 36,868,389 of record NC_136409.1, read on the forward strand.
CTGTTAGTGCCTTGTCCGATGTATGCGTTTTTGCTAGTTGGGTATCACCCACCTCGGCCCAACACTACGGTGATCTACACTTACGCCCGTATAGTGCTTCGAAGGGAGCGACCTTGATGCTCGAATGGTAACTGTTGTTATATGAGAATTCTACTAAGGGTAAGTGGGTATCCCAAGACTTCCCAAAGTCTTTCACACATGTGCGGAGCATGTCTTCGAGCGTTTGAATGGTTCGTTCACTTTGACCATCCGTCTGTGGATGATAAGCGGTGCTCATGTCGAGATGAGTTCCTAGTGCCTTCTGGAGAGATTGCCAAAAACGTGAAGTGAACCTATTGTCCCTATCCGAGATAATAGACACCGGTACTCCGTGGAGTCTCACGATTTATCGAATGTATAAACGTGTCAATCTTTTCATCTTGTAGGATTCCTTTATGGGCAGGAAATGGGCAGATTTCATCAGTCGGTCGACTATTACCCATATGGTGTCCAGTCCATCCGACGTCTTGGGTAGCTTGGTCACGAAATCCATAGAAATCGCCTCCCATTTCCACTCAGGGATTACCGGTTGCTGTAATAATCCTGAGGGCTTCTGGTATTCCACCTTTACCTTGGCACACGTAAGACACTTACTAACATAGGTGGCAATTTCCACCTTCATGTTGGGCCACCAATAGTGTTGTTTAATATCCAAATACATCTTGTCTGAGCCAAGATGAACGGAGTATCGCGTCTTATGGGCTTCCTTCATAACTACCTCCCTAAATCCTCCGAGCTTAGGGACCCAAATACGGTTCATGAAATAGTATACTCCATTCTCCTTTGCCTCTAGGTTCTTCTCCATTCCGTGCAATGCTTCGCTTGCTCTATTTTCCATCTTCATGGCCTCTGACTGGGCTACTACAATTTGAGTGGCTAGGTGAGATTGAATGGTTATTGAGAGAGTTTTCGTACGACGATTAGAGTACTCCTTCCGACTTAATGCGTCAACTACCACGTTGGCCTTGCCTGGGTGGTACTTGATCTCACACTCGTAATCATTTAGTAATTCAACCCATCTTCGTTGCCTCATGTTCAACTCCTTCTGGTTCAAGATGTGCTGGAGACTCTTGTGGTCCGTGAAGATGGTGCACTTTGTACCATAAAGGTAATGCCTCCAAATTTTTAGGGCAAAGACCACGGCTCCTAATTCTAGGTCATGGGTCGTATAATTCGCTTCGTGCGTCTTTAGTTGGCAGGATGCGTAAGCTATCACCCTTCCACGCTGCATGAGAACACAACCTAAGCCCTGATTTGACGCGTCACAGTAGACCACGAAATCTTTTGTTCCCTCCGGTAGTGATAGTACCGGGGCACTACAGAGAGCTTGTTTCAGGGTTCGGAATGCCACTTCTTGTTTGTTCGTCCATTTGAATGGTACACCCTTTTGTGTAAGCGAGGTAAGTGGTTTGGCGATCTTAGAGAAGTTTTGAATGAATCTCCTATAGTAGCCTGCTAGACCCAAGAATTGACGGATTTCCATGGGTGTTGTCGGGATCGCCCATCCTTCAACAGCTTTGACCTTAGAGGGATCCACATGAATTCCATCTTGGCTAACTACATGACCTAGGAAGTTCACACTCCGGAGCCAGAACTCACACTTGGAGAGTTTTGCGTATAGCTTTTCCGATCGTAGAGTTTCTAGAATTTGTCGGAGATGTTGGCCATGCTCTTCTTCGCTTCGGGAATAGACGAGAATGTCGTCAATGAAGACGATGACAAAGTTGTCGAGGAAGGGTTGACAGATTCGGTTCATCAGATCCATAAATGCAGCAGGGGCATTTGTTAGACCGAAGGGCATTACGACAAATTCGTAATGTCCGTAGCGAGTTCGGAAAGCGGTTTTTGGAATATCCTCTTCCCGGACTTTGAGTTGATGGTATCCGGACCGTAGATCTATTTTAGAAAAATAACTAGCTCCTTGGAGCTGGTCAAATAGATCATCGATTCGTGGGAGTGGGTAGCGATTTTTAACAGTGAGTTTATTTTAACTCTCTGTAATCGATGCACATTCTAAAAGATCCGTCCTTCTTTTTGACAAAGAGGACTGGAGCTCCCCATGGCGAGTAACTAGGGCGGATGAATCCCTTGTCCAAGAGTTCACTGAGTTGGCTGGACAATTCCTGCATTTCAGCAGGAGCTAGCCGACAGGGTGATTTAGCGAGAGGAGTTGCTCCTGGAACGAGGTCAATTCGAAACTCCACTTGTCTCTCTGGGGGCACTCTTGGAAGATCTTCAGGAAACACGTCTGGGAACTCACATGCTACGGGAATGTCTTGAACGTTAACCTCTTCCTTGGTTTTATCAACTATGTGAGCCAGGAACGCCAAGTTGTTCTTTCGTAGATGTTTTTGTGCCTTGATGCACGAGATGAGGCGAAGGTTCATGCTAGGTTTGTCTTCGTAAATTACTAGGGTTTCGTGATTGGGAAGGTGAAGGCGAAAGGCCTTCTCGTGACACATGATTTCAGCATGGTGGGGGCTTAACCAGTCCATGCCGATAATCACATCGAAACTCCTAATTGATACAGGCATCAAGTCTATTCGAAAGACGTGTTGATTGAGGGTTAGGGTACATCCGATGTAGATTTCCCCGGTAGATTCGGTTTTCCCATTGGCCATTTCCACCGTAAAGGTTTCATTTAGCTTCTGGGGCTGTTGTTTTAATAAATGTTTAAACTTATTGCTTACGAAACTTCGCTCTGCTCCGGTGTCAAATAGGATGCATGCATAAGTGTGGTTTAGGGGAAACGTACCGGTAACAACAGCGGGGTCCTGAATCGCCTCTCCCTGACCCATGGTCAGCATCCTTCCTGTTCCTCCGTTTCCTAGATTGTTGTTGTTAGGGCAGTCTCGGCAGAAATGCCCAGTCCTTCCACACCCATAGCAGGTGTGGCTAGGCCCTGCATTGTTGCCGCCGGTGGTGACGTTGTTGTTGTTGCGATTGTTGTTGTTGTTGTTGTTTCCCTGTTGTTGGTTCTGAGGAGGGTAGGTCCTGCAGTACTTCGCCGTGTGTCCCCTTCAGTTGCAACTGGTGCACTTTAACTCCTTGCATTCTCCATTGTGATGGAAACCGCACTTGTTGCACTTGGGAAGATTACCAGAATAAGGTCTTGAAGCATTTGAAGCAGTTGAGGCTGGAGCATGTGATGTGGCTGGAACCGGTGCGGTGACAGCGTTAACTGCCACTGTCTGCTGCTTTTTAGAGGTCTCGGGGCCCTGACGCCCCTTCCTCTTATTGTTCTTCCCCTTCTTGCCATCACCTTCCTTCTTTCCTTCAGCCTCCGCTGGCTTCTCACCCTTCTTGTTGTTATGGTCATACAGCTTCTTTGCCAATCTTTTTGCACTGTCAAATGTCTCGGGGTTTGCAGCTATCACATTTCCTTGAATTGGTGATGTTAGTCCCCAGATGAATCGCTTAATCTTCTTTCCTTCCGAGGTGATCATACCCGGGCACAACAAAGACAGTTCACTAAATCTCGATATGTAGGCATCGATATTCGCATTCTGCACAGTGAGGTTCCACAGCTCTTGCTCCATTTTTTGAATCTCACCTCGTGGGCAGTATTCAGCCATCAACATTTCTTTCATCTCCGCCCACGGCATAGAGTTGGCTACAAGAAGTGTCATGGCTTCCACATGTCCGTTCCACCAGGTGAGCGCTTGGTCGATAAAAGTGCAGGCCGCAAACTTCACTTTCATCTGCTTTGGACAGTCGCATATCTCGAATACCGATTCCACCTTCTCGATCCATCGCTTCAGAGTGATCACTCCTCCAGTGCCGTTGAAAGTTCGTGGTTTGGCGTTTGTAAAGTCCTTGTAGGTACATGTTTTGGTGGGTCCTTGATTCATCCCGTTGTTCGAACTCCCGGCCCCTTGCCCGTTGCCTCCTCCGTTATTCCCTTGGTGGAGTTGTGCCATAGCTGCGGTGACCGCAGCAGACACGGCCGCCTGGAATGCAGTGGAGTCAACTTCGGGTGGGGTTGGTCCAGGGTTTCCGCGAGTAGGTCGGCGAGGCATCTTTCTGTCATTAAACGGAAAGATGTTGAGTGTTAGGGGTTTCTGGAAGGTTGTGACCCTACTGACTAGGTGCAATGTACGTACTAAAACACTCCTACTATTCAACATACAATCATAGATTCTCAACACATAGCAATTTGTAATATCATAGCAAAGCACGTAAAAGTTTACTAATATTATCCGCATTTGATATATGAAAAATTTGCTCGTAAGAGCATACATGGGTGACACTAGTTCGACATCATAACGGCTCTATGAGTAGTGTAGTCACTTAAACATAGAGTCGGGGTACATAGCATAGTTCCTAACGACCTACTAAGATAAGTCTATCCCTAACCGCGACGATCTGCGTCCTACGTAGTGGCGGGGTCATATGCCGAAATGTTGTGCCAGTAACTGTGCCATCTCCGTCATGTCTCCAATAACCTCATCCCTCTCATGCTCAGCTCGCACTGCCCGAGCCTCCATAGCATACAACTGTTGTCGCAGTGCGGCGATCTCAGCTTCGGGGGAAAGGTTCTCCCTTGGGGGGTTCACTGGTGGAGCGGGGTGGTCTGGTTGCGCCTCGTTCTCACACGACGGATGTGGTCCTTGTCCTCGTCTTGACCTTGCTCGACGTCGTCGTCGGTCTCTCCAAATTCGTAGTCGGTATCTATGTATTCGTCAGGACGGACGTCGTGTGCTCCTTCTGGATTCCCTTCTGGTTCATCTTCAAGCATCCCGTGAGCCACTAGGACTTGATGGAACTGGATACCTGGCTGATCTCCCTCCATGACGACTGGGGGAAAGTATAAACTATCGTCACTCCCATGACTATGGTATATACTAAACAGACGTTCTCTTTTTGGTGATAAAGGGGTATAGTTTTAGGTTCCCTAGCTATCACGATCTCATCAGAACGTGTGTTAGTTATACTTTGGAGAGAATGTATTTGATCAGGCTACATCCACTCCTTGGTACCACTAAGAACAGTCCTGAATTAACCGAGATACTAGCATTATTTTGTTTGGTTCGGCGTTATGTTCCTTGTTCCTAATGCAAGCAAAGGTGTTTTATTGTTGTATTTTTACTTGTTTTGTTCAGAGTTAAGTTAGTCCCTCTTTTGGTTTATAGTTGCATATCAATGTATGGTTCGATATGCTAGTTCACTATAAACAGAGCTCTGATACCAACCTGTCACACCCCCGAACCAGACGGCGGAAACGTCCGAGGGTTGTTGTGACTTAATTGAATACCATCACAATGAATATACATGAAACATAACATCATACAATACCAAGCATTGGAATATTACAACTGGTAGCATTTACATTCGGTACATAGTTTCAAAACATTACATTCTCAAAAGTAGATTGTTCAATACTAGTTAAACAAACAACAAGTCATCACTGAGTACATGTTTCCCTTCAATTTACCTGTTACCTGAGAATACAAGTATTTTGAAAAACGTCAACATATGAAATGTTGGTGAGTTCATAAGTAATGTATGAAATATAGTGGTTTGTATTGTTTTGAAAATCACCAGAAAATTCGATATTTTCTGAAAAGAACTTAGTATAAAAAGTGTGAAGATCCGTAAGTATGCTTGTTTGTTTCTATAAATGTAAAAGAACGATTTGTAAAACTTGGTATGCAACTTGTAGATGCATTAATTGAAAACCCTAGGAAAACCCGATGTTTTCCTAATACTTTGCATCAAATAATTTATATCTTGTTATATAGTTACGATAGGTGTATTCGTTGAGTCCCGGTGACGTTGGATTAATTGTGGATTGTGAATTGTTATAAACACACATTAATGAAAATGACTAGTTTACAACCATACAAACGAGCCCTTAGGCGTCGCTCGCACTATTCACTTAATCCAAACACCCGGAATTCATGTACTCCCACGACCAAGGAGGAAAAGAGGGTGCGAAGCCCCGATATTTTCCGTAAGTCGTTGCGAGACTATCGTGAATGCGAAGGGCCCTTAGCCCGGCTCGCATTTGGTGAGTTCTCGACTTTACTAGCAGCACCAGGAGGCCCTTGGGGTCCAACAGCACAAAGCCTGTAAAAGTCCTTTTACACGAAATTAGGTCATATAAGACCCAACTACATGTAAGCGAGTTTCCTTCGGGCCTAAAGATCATGCCATTGGGCTAGCTAGGCCCAACAAACATGATTTGAAACTTTTGGGCCCAAAGACGGTGTATCGACGTCTGGTGTATTCTCGCGTGTGTATTGACTTCCCGAATTTTCCGCGTGTGTATTGAAGTTTCGTCGTGTTAGTAATTTCGGATTCATTATTGATTCGAGACTGAATCAATTCGTTTGATAACGATTGTTGGTGTTGAAGGTGTATTATGATTTGCCGATAGTCGAGATGCTAGAATTTCATCATGACGGATTTATTATTTAAAACTTTAGGATATTTCATTATTGCAGCCCCTTTTCTCTTGGATAGTTTACACATTTAACCCTTTATATAAAATAATTTCTATTTTAGTCCTCAAACTATTTTTCTTGACACTTTAGTATCAAAACTTGTAGAAAAGTTATTTTTCAGCCCAAAGTTATTTGAAAAACAGTTTTAGTCCATCACATGAAATTATTCTCGGCTAGAACCCTCAATTTCGCAGTTTTTACACTTTTGGCCCAAAATAGAAAATTTTTGCATTTTTGGTCCCTTTTAAATATGAAAAGCATTTTTAACCCTTGAAATGGACTTGGAGCACTAGTAGTCCCCTGTTTTACAGAAAATCACAGTTTCAGCCCCTCTAATTTGAAAATCTCGCATATTGGGCTTTATTGGGCCGAAAATTTCATTTTTGGCCCATTATGCTTAAAAATTTCACATTTAATCCTCCAAAGAGAATATTTCCAGAAAAATACCTTAATGAAACTGTTTTGACTCATTTCATCCATCAGAATTTGTATTTTTACATTTTGGCCCCTTTAACTTCATATTTTTAGCATTTTGAGCCCAAAAATGGGTTTTTTAGCCCAAAGAGTTCAATTTAACCAACTTGGTTATTTCTCTAGAAATGATTTGTGTATAATAATATGTTTGACACTTGTTTCATACATCCTAATGCAAATCTCGATTTTAAGGACTTTTTGACTAGTTTCAACACCATAATCACATATAAACATGTAAATAAGCATAAAAATCATACAAAGCATACATATACTCATAGATCTACACATTTGCTTGTATTCCCCCCCCCCCACAAAACTTATAAAAACCGAAAAATAGGGGGTATGAAGCTCACCTTTGGGTGTGGTTTTGGTTTTGGAGAAAAGATGGAAGAAAATGATGTGATTTTCGGCCCGAGCACACTTTGATGAAGATCTCGGCCTTGAGGTGATTCTAGGATGCAAGATCATGATTTTTGCATGGATTAGGAAGAGATTTTTGGTAAAACAAAGAATCTAGATCATAGATCCAAGCATAATCTTACCTTAGATGAAGAATTTGTGGAAATATCTTCTTGAAAAATCTTCTAAGATTCGAGATCTTGATGAAGAGTGGATGGAGTTTTCTTGAGAGAGTTGTGAGAGAATTGTGTGTGTGTGTGTTTGAAATCGGCCGAGAATGGGAGAGAGAGGAAGAAGTAGACCTTGAGGTGATATATGCATGGGTATATGAGATATGTTGCATGGATAACCAAGAGGTAATAGTGAGGTGGCACTTGAAAGTCAACCCTCTTCCATGTTGGGTTGTTTGGGCCGAGAAGTGAAGAAGGAAAGGGAGAATATTGGGCTTCTTTTGTTCAAGCCCATATTATGACTTAATTATGTAATTTTTCGGCCCAATTACATCAAGGTATAATTATTATGATCCATTAGGGCTAAATGAGTTTGTTGTGACCCAATAAGGTCCATTAGGGTGTTATATTTCATTCTAGGCCCATTATGGCCCAAAATATTGGATTAAATGGAATTGGGTCCAATTAGAGCCCATTTAAAGGTTCTAATCCCATGATAGTCAAATTGGGAGCTTATTGGCCCATTGAGTCCAATAAGGAAGTCCTAGTCCAAAATGGACCTAAACAAGAACTTCTAGAGTTTCCAATTGCTTATTGACTATTAGTAGTATTTGTATGGTGTATTGGATTGAAATTTTGTTGTCATAGAGTAAGTATCATACATGCTCTTAAGTTTTTGATTCTACATTTTTGCTTGAGTGTAGTGATTACAAGGCACAAAATTCCTAGTTGTGACATCATCCCCCCGTTAGAGGGAATTTCGTCCCGAAATTCTGTTTGAAAGCTAGATTTGAGAATGCTAGAATAAGTGAGGGTACTTTTGCTTAATTTGAGAACTCATAGTTTCCCGAGAACCCGAGAACTAAAAGTGGAACGTTAGATCATAATTTTTAATGGTTTAGATCAAATATGGCACATTTGTAAATATCAACCATTTAAATGGTAACTATGACTTTTTTAAACAAATAACGAGGGTATTTACGGTATAAAAAGTTAAGATGCCTATTAATTACTAATTAATCAAAATAAATTTATAAACACAGATTTCTATTTCTCCCCACATCAATGTTCTATATTTCTCTCTCTAACAACTTGATCCAGATCTAGATTTTCAATCGCCGGATCTCACATCTTGCAATCGTCGGAATGGAATCGATCCTCTAAGTAGAAGCCACCCTTAATCTCTTTCTGTTGTCACCATTAAAGTTTAACTCGTAATCAAATTGAAGACTGCAAAATTGCCTTGTTTATCTTCCATAAGACTATAGATCTTCGAATGCATATATCGTTCGTTGGTGGATCCTCGATAGACTAAGTATTCACCTCCTAAAGAACCAGATCGCGATTGAAGATTTCATGAGACTATCATTCAAACGATCGATATATTAGGCATAATTGAGATTAATTCATATTGAGAAAGGTCAATAGAGTGGATAGATCGACAAATCCTAGTGTTCAATCTCCATCTCGACTCGGGGTTTCATCTTATTGTGAAAGGTACCGTAAACCTCTGATTTATCTTTTTTTAGTCAATGATAATCCTACCTGGTTGGAAATTTTAGAGAAAATGCTCAGTGCTCTTATGATGGTTTTTTTTTTTTTTTTTTTTTTTTTGTATTTCATTAACAATTGTTTTTTTTTCATTCAGTATGATTCATTTCATTCATGTAATACATTTGTTTGACTGAATTTGCGTAAGAGTTTTTTTAATGTACATATTATTACAAATCAATGTTTATAACTTATGATATCTGGTATGTATTAACTGTATCATTTCACACTTGTTTATTATCCGAAAATCCATTTGTGTGTGCTGTGCAAATTAAGGCATCTTGAAAAATTCATGCTTCTAAATGTAGTTAATGTTGTACTTTATATGATTTAAAGCATCCTGAAAAATCCTCATTTTGAAAACATAGTTAATGGATTTCCCTGTTCAGGTACTGCTTTTCTATATTAATTAATAAAGTATTACCCACGACAAACAGGGAGTTGAAACTTGAAAGTAAAGTTAACATTATCATTTTTGATTCTATTTGCAGAGTGCAATATGCTCCTGAATATGAATAACTCAAAATAACAAGTGTTTTTATCTGATGTGTTTGCAAGTGCAATGGCTGAAGATTCACCTGTAATGAGTGTATTACCACAAGATGGAATGAATTTGAGCATGAACATTGCAAATCATGAACCTAAAAACTGGATACAGCAAATCATGTCTGTAGAGTAAGCTTTTCCCTAATTTCAATATAAATTCACAAAATTATCTAGTTTCAATCATGCGATTCATATGAATTACATGTAATTCACATGTAAATCACATATGAATTACATGTGATTCACATATAAATTACATGTGCTTCACATGTAAATCACATATGAATTACATGTGCTTCACATGTAAAAAACATGTAATTCACATATGAATTACATGTGCTTCACATGTAAATCGCATGTATTCACATATGAATTACATTTAATTCACATGTAAATCGCATGTAATTCACATGTAAATCGCATGTAATTCACATATGCATCACATGTAATTCATATGTGAATCGTCTATGATTCAAATGTTAATCACATGTAAATCAAATATGTATTTTTGTAAGTGTTTTTGCATCAATCAAATTTTTTTTTTTTTAATTTTCTTGTAGAGTTGGATGAAATTGTGATCAATATTGAAGAGGCGAAGATGATAAATTGAAGAAAATATGAAAATATTGACACAAATACATGAAAACGCTTTGGAATTTTATAGCATTTTTTTGTTTTTTATATTTTATTTTGTATCGAATAAAATACTTATTCTATTGTAGATGAGGACTATACACGTTACCTTGGGATGAATTTGCATCAAAAAATCTTCAAGACCTAAATAAAAATGAGTTTTTATTTTTTATGATTTACTTATGAATATTATACTACAAAGAATATGAATATATGCATTTGAAAAAAATATAAATATATGCACCTATAATATATATATATATATATATATATATATATATATATATATATATATATATATATATATACAATGCAGATTTTTTTTGAAAAAAATTTGACTTTCTTTAAAAAACTTGCAGTTTTCTTTAAAAAAAATTATAGTATTTTGAAAAAAAAAATGCAGTTTTTTTTTTTTTTTTTTTTTTTTTTTTTTTTTTTTTTTAAATTCTGCTTTTTAAAAGAATTTTTTTTTTCAAAAATACATGTTTTCTATAAAAAATTAAAAAATCTGCATTAAAAAAACGAAAAATACTATTTTTTTTAAAAATCTGAAAATTTGATTTATTATTTAAATTTTTAGACATTTATATTAATATGTTAAATAACGCAAAAAAATTAAACATTAAATGAGATTGGTAAGATGACAATCATGTCCTTAATGATTTACTTTTGTTCCAACGCTCATTTTTAGTTCTCGGCTTCTCGGAAAACTATGAGTTCTTAGCCGATCTCAACCATATATATATATCCCCTTTTCTTTACCAGTGGTACCATACCTCAATACATAAATTCATAGGCAAAGAATTGATTGCTGAGGAAGAAATCACATCAAGTAAAAAGTTTATCACACCGTTCAGCCTTATAGAAAAACTAGACGAATGCCCGCGCGTTGCGCAGAAACACCTATATAGTTGGTACTTTTTCTTTTTCACACAAACAATTAATGGCTTTAAATTTAATAATTTCTTTAGTATTCATGGGGAAAAGGACAATAGGTTTTTGTAATTTATATCACAACCTTAAAATTGATTTTATTTTAAAAAAATTCAAACACAAAGCTCATATATAATATCTAAGGTGTCGTTTGATAGTTGTTGTTTAGAAAAATGTTGTCTGGGTGACAAAGAAATAAAGTTGTTTGATTGTAGATGTGATTGATTGTGTTTAAAGATTAAAAATGACTATATTACCCTGGTGTTGTTCTATACTGTGATGAATGAAGTTGTTGAACAATTATAAAAAAAATATAAATTGCCATATAAAATCAAAATACACAATAATCATTTAGAAGTCCAATTACAAATTGTCATACAAAAAAATTAAATATAAAAAAAATTAAAATAAAAATACAATATCGATTATGATATTTTTAGCTTAGTGTTTTTCAATTAATGTTACCTTGTTATTATTTCTTAGCCATTTTAGTTTTTTTATAACCAATATGTGATTATTGATCTGGTTTATGTCCAATAATAGTGGGATGGATGAGACTTTTTAAAATAAATTTGGATTGTGGTGGTGTTGTAAAAAAAATTAATCAAATAAAAATGAATTTTAAAAAATTAACTAAAATAAATTATTAATCCAATAAAGTAAGATTTATTAATATATAAACATTATATATTATAGATAATATTTATTAATATATAATAATCCAGTAAAAAAGTAATAATCCAATAAAAAATATTTAAAAAAAAAAACTAATACTCCAAGAAAGAAATAGACGAAGTTCCAGACATATTGTCTTTGAGGTCTATTCAACCAGAAATATATAGTTTTGTAGCTTTCTAGGAAATACATATCTTATTGGGAAAAACCTATTTTTTTTTTATGCAAATCAAACAGTTTTTCCTGTCCATTCAGGCAGAAATATTTGTTTGGATCTGAAAAGACGTCTATCAAACGGGTCTAACTCTTACATATATATATATATATATATATATATATATATATATATATATATATATATATATATATATATATATATATATATATATATATATATTGGAATTCCTTTCTTTTTCCTTCTCGTGAGAGTCTAAAATGTCCAAGTTTGGTGATTGCTTTGAAAGTGCTCTAAACAACGAAAGAGATGAATATTTAAAGTGGATTAGTTCGATCAAAGTTTTGGTTGTTGACCACAAAGTAGACTTCCTTGCCTATGTTGCAGATATGCTACATTCTTGTTCATTTGAAGGTAACATTCTTCACAAACATTTTCTTTATCAACTTGAGTTAAAAAAATTAAAAAAAAAAACTTTCAACAATAGATTTCGAGCTCTTTTTTATATATGTTCATCGTTTCCTTGGTTGAAATAATGGCTTTCTGCATTTATTTATTTACAAACTTCATTTTATAATATTAGTTTTTGGTGTTTTTACACGTTAAATATTTTATGTTCATGTAACTAATAATAATGTGTCTTTATTTGTTTGTTGTAAGTTATGAACAATAAGTCGACCCTAAAATAACTATGTTGCGAATATAAGAAACATTACATATATGATATATATAGGAACTGTAACATAGTTTCTCATTCCTAATAAGGCCATGAATATAGTACGGGAATGGTTGTAGTATAGTTAAGGGGGAGGGGGAGGGGGAGGGGGGGGGGGGGGGGGGGGGGGGGGGACCTTTCTATGATGAAGTGAATGATGTATCGTTGCTTCTTTATAATCTTTGTTGATTAAGATCATTGATTCAAGGTTTCTATCTAGCAAACAATAAGTATATTCTACAATTATGAGAATCATGCATAAAAATATGAATACTCAAATAGAAAGCACTATGTATTACTTTATGAAACTAAAGATTAATCCGTTGTAAACGCATAGCTTGAGGCTTGAGCATTCTGTGAAAACTAGAGCATAAGCTTCACACTATGTAAAAGAATAGCAAAAAGAAAAAATATATATATGTTAAAAAAATAATAAAAGTAAATAAAAACTGAAAGTTTTATAGAAATATAACATATTAAAACTATACCTATTTTGTTAAATATTTTTTAAACTACATCTGTTTTATAAATATTTTTAAAAGTACACGTATTTAATAAATAGAATTTTAAAAAACACCGTCAAAAACTCCATCAACAACACAATATATTGCATCAAATACGTGGGCCCTCAATTATGTGGCATTGGTTTGGCTTTATTAGCTCGGTGTACTCATTTCACAAAAAAAAAAATAATAATAAAAATAAAAAAAAAATAAAAAAATAAAAAATAAAATAAAAAAACAGTGGTAAGATCCATTTATTAGCTCGGTGGTTCTTTGCAAGCGGTAAGATCCATTTATTCCTTATTTATAAAAAATGATCAATTTAATGAATACAATTTATTATTTTTATTATGGAACACTTTAACATTTCGTCAGTTCATATTACATCAAACACAAAATATATAGTAAAAATGTTTATCAATTACATATTCTCTAAGAATATGTTCATATTTTTAACAGTTGTATGCCATTTTAGATTGAGAATTAACCGTTATTAATAATTAATTTTGAGCTCATGAAAGGTCTTTATTTGGAAAGTATAGATTTTTGTATGGAATGTTTATAATTTCTTTGACATATATGTTTAAATAGAAATTAAATACTCTCATATTTTTCTTCCTACTTTATCTTGGTATCAATTTGAAATGATAACAAATGTTTTCAAATATTATTAATTTTATCAAAATATAACATTTATTATCATTTGATATGGAAGAAAAGTGTTGGAATATATTTAATTTCTCATGTTCAAATATTACAATTCAACCCAAAAATATGTCTCCCACAATCTTCTCATTTTATTCCCAAAGACCCTCTTATGACCCTCCTATTTACTTATCCCGTTTATTATTCTTATTCTCCCTACTCTCTCCCTTTCATATTCATATACACAGGGCCGGTCCAAAGATATTATGAGCCTAGGGCGAAAAGAAAAAATGGACCCCTAAAACTTATAAATTTAATAAAAATAATTCAAAATAGACAAATTGTTATAGAATTCACAAAATTCATTATTAATATTAAAAAAAACACAAATATGTCCACAACATTACAAAAACAAATAATTTAAAGAAAAATACTTCTTCTAGCTTTTTTAGATGCAAAATCACTAATAATACTATCAAGATCAATTGTATCTAGCATATCTTTCTCTATACATAATATTGTCAAACCTTTTAACCTTTCTTGCGACATCATCGATCTTAAATAATTGTTCAATAAAATCAACTTTGAAAAACTTCTCTCTGTAGATGCAACAGTGACAGATATGGTTAACAAAATACTATATGCAATAAATATATTTGGGTAACAATCAACAACTTTAACAAAATCCAAAATTTCAATAGCAAAAACTACATTATTAGGTAAAGTCATTTTCAACATTTTTAATTCTACAAAAAGTTCATTTGAATCCAAAATTGTGGAAACCTTATTGGTTATCATACTCAAATCAAATTGTAAAAAACAATTAACAAAAATTATAAATATAATAACTAAAAAAATCGCAAATTTAATAACCAATAAATCAGATACAATGTTACTTTCGAAATAGTGGAAGCCTTATCAGTTATTAAGCTCAAAACAAAATGTAAAAACAAGTAACAAAAATTATAAATATAATAACTAAAAAAATCGCAAATCTAATAACCAATAAATCAGATACAATGTTACTTTGTAGTGAGATATCTAATACTCTAGTAATACTTTGAAGGTTTGAACTTTGAAGCTAAAATTTTGTTATTCTAAAAGAAATAAGTCAGAACTCAGAATCAAAACATTATAAATCTAATATACATTCAAAGAAAAGAAACAAAAATCTGACATACAAAGCAATTTCTTACACAGAATTAGAATATACAAAATACCTAATTGAGTGAATTTTCTTTTTTCTGCAACAAAGAGCATTGATTTTCACTAACTCAAAACATACAACTTCAGAAATATGATATACAAAGAAAAGAAACAAAAATCAGAAACTAAAAATCTAATATAACCTAGAAGTCTAGAAATTAGAACGAGAAATAAAAATCAGAAACTAAAAATTGTATGCCTGATGTTGATTTATGTGTGCCTATGTCACAACATGCAAGTACCAGTGGCTGGCCCAATCTGTTTGCTTGACAATCGCCCATATGTGTCTACACTCCAGACTCAGAGACTCTCCACGTGGAAATTGTCCATCGTTCGAGACTAGAAACGAGACAACTCAGTGATATAGAGATTTGGATTTTGGAATCGTCAAATCGAGAAAGAAGCAGTCAAGCAGAAGAGGAACTTGTAATTACTAATTAGCTGTTAGCGATTAGGTAAAGTGTTGATTGTGAGACGAGAAAGAAGGACTAATAGAGATGATTATGTCGATGCAATTCTCAAGGCGTCAATTGATTATCTGGCGCCCTAATAGGATATTTCCCACATTCCCGCTTCCTTTCCTTAGACTTTTGTACTACACGTTCAACAATAGCAAACAAAGCATCCCATTATGTTAGTTTTTTGGGCTAATATGAGTTTATAACTTGGACTAATTTTGGGTCTTACACAGATATGCAGATAAATAAAAATTATATGTATATATATACTACATATTCTAAAAAATTTGGGCCCCCTAGAGTTGTAGGTCCTGGGCGGTCGCCCGGGTTGCCCACCGTCAGGACCGGCCCTGCATATACATCCCCATCTATTTCTCTCTAAGTCTAACACCATCTATATCTTTTTTATTAGAATCAAAACTTAAGAGTGATTCTAACAACATTTTTAAAGGTGGTTATTATCATATAAGGGAAGATAATATTGACTTGGATAAATAAAAACACTTCAAAATTTAGAAAACTAGTAAGATTTCTCGTTTTTATAAAATTTTGAGTATTTGGCCTCAACCTTCGGTCATGGCTCTCCACGGGGTTATATATGAATACTTTCATATCTTCGTTTCTAAGTCTTCCAAGGATTATGGGCACATTCCTTTAAAATTCCTCAACTCTTGGGTCAAGGATTATAATATTTCAAAGTTAATTCAACAATATACTAGAAAAATATTATGATCTTTCATTTTTTAACCCTATCATGGCCCTTAAAACTACTATTAATGAATAGAGATCCAATGGAAAATCTTATGAATCAGTCTTTAACAATTCCTTTTATAAATTTATCTCCATGAGAAACCCGATAGAGATTCCTCTTGTATGAATGATATCAATGATAGGTTTGCAACCTTAAAATTATATATCTATTTGGAAAGAGAAACTCGTATGGACCTAGACAAAAAGAAAAGATCAAATAGGCAGTAAAATTGGAGGAATGCATCTAAATTATTTCATGAAGTTCTTATGGGCAAGTAACATCGTTATAATTTCATGGTGTATCCTCAAACAAGAATTGAGTTCTTGATTATGTTTTAGTTAAAAATCACCCATTTCCTAAAAAAAATAAGGAATCCTTGATCATGAGACATACTCAACATAACCCCTTATGTAAGAAAGGATTAGTGATTCATTTTTTTCTCCTAGGTAGATTGTTTATAGTTTATAATATTAAACATGTGATTTGGCACTATAGGGTGAAAACCATATGTGGATCTATGGGTTTACATTTAAATTCCTTAAATACTATTGTGACATCATTGGACAAGATATCATTAGTTTTATTAAATCTTTTTAAGATTTATCTTTGTTTCCCAACACCCCGCTCCCGAGTTGTAACAAAGAAAAGAAGAGAAGAGAAAAGAAAGTAAGGAGAGAAAAGAAGAGAAAATAAAGGAAAACAAATTTGTCTTTTGTGTTCCCGAGTTGGAGAGAAATAGAAGGAAAGTTAAACATTTTGTTCTTTCTTTTCAATTCCTCCCAAATCGGAAGGAAAGTTACGAGGGAAAGTGATCCTTCCATTTCCTTCCACTTCTTTCCTTTAATGAAACTCGGAGCACTAAGCTCTCTTACTTTCCTCTCATTTCCACATATTTCATTTCTTTTCTCTCCTTAAGTTGAACTTGAGAGCGGAGTGCAAATGTATAACTAGTCTTTTATAGTTCTTACTTGTTAGGAAAATGATCCTATATATTCGTCATACTTAAAACCCATCAACATAATTAGATATCAATATAAAATCATTACAAATTTTATTTAGAATATGCATAGGTTTTTATAAGTATGTTGTTAGTAAAGGAAAACAAGCTTACCTTGTAATTAAAACTCTAGAAATGGCTTATACAACGAGACCATCTATCTATTTTTTTCATTATTATTGTGACAATAAGATACAACATTTCTCTTATAGAGGCTAAATATTAAAATACTTTCAAGGGATTCATGGGGGTTTGCGACCAAACCATTTATCTATTTTTCTCATTACTATTGTGACAATAAAACACAACATTTCTCTTATAGAGGCTAAATCTAAAAAAAATCAAGGGATTCATGGGGGTTGTGACAAGATTCATGTGTCTCATCCCCAATTCATGTATGATGCTCTAACTCTTGGTGATTGAGCTACTATGAATGTTTAAAATCACATCTACATTTTCATGTTCTTCTACAATAAAAGGAACGTCTCTCGAGAAAATAACTTTTTAATGTGAGTGTTGATTCTTTTAAGATTTGACGAGATGGCTTCCACCCTTTGTTATGAACGTGCCAAGCTTCCTTGTTTGTATATTCACAACTTGACATCCTCATCAGTTTGGTTTCCTGTTATTTTTTGATAAATTCCGTAATAAAGTATATTCTTAGAAAGACGAGTCAATGACAATGTATAAATATAAATAATAATATATTACAATAAAGAATAAGTAGATAAGGAATAAAACTCCCAAACACACGATCTTTCTGTATTATGATTACGTGATGGAGGCACTCACATACAAATGACCTAAACTCACTTACTATTTATAGAAGTAAATGAAATATGGTTTACATAAAAGGAATATTCTAACATAATATCACCCAACCACTTGGGTTGTGGTGACTTGGTAAGGCATGTGGAAAATCTATTGACCCATGTTCAAATCCTGACACCACTCAGCCCTTATGGTCATGGGTCAATATGATGGATAACCTATTGACCCATGTTCAAATCCTGACACCACTCAGTTCTTGTGGCCATGGAGGTTCGTTAGAGAAATTCCCTGTCCAAAAAAACATAATATCACCCGTTATTATATAACATTTCCTTAAACATTTGGAAAGACAATCCTCTGTCTTATAAGGGGCGACTCACTTTTATAAATTTAATTCTCGATGGTCTTAATATATGTTTTTCCTAATTAATCAAAGCTCGTCTTTTATTATAAACTAGGTTATAACCCGTTGAAACCACTTTTATAAATTTAATTCTCGATGGTCTTAATATATGTTTTTCCTAATTAATCAAAGCTCGTCTTTTATTATAAACTAGGTTATAACCCGTGGAAACCACGAGTTATATTAAAATTATTATATAGATAAAAAAAAGTTAATTGTTAAAAAAATATAGCATATTATAGATTGTAAGTAATCATGAATTAATGTGTTAAGTAAAATAAACATAATAAGTTATATTGTGAAATACTTTTTTTGTTTACAACATTTGAAGTTTTATTGATCAAATTATCATCTTTATCTAAATGGATATATACATAAAATTTCAACCAATTATTTATGTATATGTAGAAAAACTCTTATATTGTTTTTATATTCAGAAAAACCCTTATATTAGTAATTATCATCCAAAAAAAGACCAAAATACGGCTTTTTATGAGAAATTAATGACTAAAAATATTATGTTGTTTGAATTTTGTTTTTAATACGATATTAATGTTAATTTGGATAAAAACGATTATTTAAGGATAATAAAATCCACCGTGTAGTTCCATATAGAGAACACAATCGAGTAAAAATAATCGAAATAGATGTAGGTTTCGATATGTTTTCGCATACAATCGAGGAAATATAAAGGATATGTATGTCATATCATATTTTTAGCCGGTCATTCCTTTTAAAAATTTACAATTTAGTTTTATTTGAAACATAAAAAATAATATAAAAGTTTTTCTGAACATAAAAATAATATAATGACTTTTCTGTGTATACATAAATAATTGATTGTTTTTTTTTTTTTTTTTTTTTTTTTTTTTTTTTTTTTTTAATTTTCTAAAATTCATAACTTCAGACCTTTTATGTTATTATGTAAGTTTATGTAATAAAAAATGAAATGTAATAAAAAAAAATTATTGATGTGCTTATGTAAGTTTATGTAGTATTTTCTTTTCAATAAGATTATTTGCTTTCTATTTCTCTTGATAGCAAGTTAGTATTGATCATGTCCTCTAATTTCAATTCTTAATTTAATGTTTTAGCTAATGTCATATGACATTTGTTAAATTTTATATTTTGATGTCTGCATCCATTGATTCTAACTTCTAATTAAATATCAAGGAAATTGTGTTTTGTTGTGCACTTATTTACATAAATACCCATGTTAATTATTATATTGGTTTCTTTTCATAATTTGATATGTTCGTATAAGGTTCTGTCAAATTGATTGACTAAAATAGCATTTTGAGGGAATACAGTTTTATGCAATTTACATCTGTGTTAATGTTTTTCTAGAATTGGTTCTTTTCATAAGATTGATATAAAAAATTGTGCTATCATCACAATTGATGAAATTGCAAAATGTTAAAAAGTTATAGAAATTAAAAAATCGGATTGAATATTTAATAATCCCGATTTATATTGGTAAATTTTATATTTGGCAAACATATATGAAAATTTTAAATTAATAATTTTAATAATTAGTAATATATAAAAAAATTCTTTCCTAATGTTAGAAAAATATGGAAATAATATAATCTTTAAATGTTTTTCTTCAAATTGTAACCAATAATTCCGACCTAATTTTAGGATATAATATTTTATTACTATATATATAATGCAAAACCGTAATTATGGCTATATATACCGAATGAAATAAAAATGAAAAAATTTAAAATTGAAAAATACTAATAAAATGACATGTGGCAACTTGGTGTTTAAAATAATGACAAGTGTTATTTTTAGGTTTTGTTTATGAGAAGAGGTAGATAACTTAAAGAGTTTTAGAACACACATTTTAGGAAGACATGATTGATTACAATACTTATCTTAAATATTGTGGTATATGTGTACTTTCTCCCTTGTGTAGGGCATTTAAAGCTTGTTGGATCTTAATCAAATCCTCTTACCGAAATGGTGGTGCATATTTCATATAGGAAATTGAATTGTTTCTAGGTTTAGGTAATCAAAATTTTTCATCATCCTTATGCTTTTATAAGTTCTATCTCAAAAGATCATTTTGTTTTAATCATTTATTAAAATATGGTTAAGACCCACATTTCTTTTAAACTGATTCATAACATTATCTTATGCTTATGGTAGAGAAAAATGGAAACATCTCTCTTACATATATTTGAAGGGATTTATAGTTTTTTGCTGAGTAATTTGGTACTCATTTCTCTTGTCTTTTTTCACTTGATATCAACCAAAACTATAATTTTATGATGGATATAAATTGATGGAGACGGTTCAATACTTAAAAGATGTCTAACTTTCTATAGCTAATGACTCTTAATTGTAGTAATACCATGTATACATCTAGTTATTTTATGGATAAATATATTATGCTATGTATCAACTTAAATTCTCTTGGCATAATAAAAAGTAAGTTGTGGTAGCTAGAGTTATCTTGTTAGCATTACAAACAATATTTTATTTTTGAGAACCACCAATAATTGGCTATCCACCAGAATAAATATTGATGTTCGTGAAAATGAATTTTCTTCAACTAGGATAGTGAGATTGAATCAAACAATAGTTACACATCATGTATCTCACATATATCTCCTTCTAGGATAATAATCCTTCATACATTAATTATCTTTGAAGTTTGGTTAAATTACAAGAATCACTTCCTCTTATTATTCATCAATATGGTTATGCAAGTTTCATTAAGAAACATTTAGAGTTACCAAAAAACATAATGTTTCAAGCTAAAAGACCTCGGAACGACAACTTAAATGATGACGTAAAATAGTTCTTATTTTTATGTAGATATATTAGAAAGTACTAAAAGTCATACTTAAATTGCTTTGTTTGATCATTGATGCCTTTTATGGTGTCTTCCTCCACCCATTAGCTTTTTATCATGTTTTGCTTTCTAGCTTCTTTCTAGTTGTATAATATTTCCATACACACATACACACACATATATATATATATATATATATATATATATATATATATATATATATGTGTGTGTGTGTTTGTAGAAAAATGAATATAAGACTGTTATATACCAAGCTTGGGTGGAGAACATCTAAAACAACGTTGTTTTGTATCAAAATATATCTACCATCCTCTAATTTGATTAACGTTTTGCCAAACATTTGATTCTGTGGATTGTTTCTTTACTCATTTAATTCCCTTCTTTGATAAATCATCTTTATCAATATGTGTTTTCAATTTATTTTCAGAGAGGTTAGTATTCATTAATTTTTAAGTAGATATTATATTTATTCTAATAAGGAAATTATAACAACCTATTTACAATGCCTTTTTAGTGATATGGTATTAAGATCATTTCCCGACGTTAAGTCATGTTTTATTAAAAACTAGGTGTGAGACTCATGTATTACATGAATTTATTTAAAAAAAAGAATAAATATAAAATTTTAACAATTTGAAAATTTTGAATTTATAAGAAAAATGAGAATTTTTTTGAATTATTAAAATTAATGAGGCTTTAATGTATTGAATACATTACATATATAAACTCTTTCTAATAAATACCTTACATATATATTACCATATATATTAAATGTGGAATTTTAATTTAATAAAATGAAAAATACAATAAAATGACAAGTGAAAAATAGAAAAATTAAAAATTCTAGAAAATAACATGTGTCTAAATGAATGAGAAGATGACATGTGGCAAAAAAACATTCATTTATTATAGTAGATTAGACCAAGAAAAACCATTTTTAAAATGTTTACATGGTGACTATTGTCAAATTCATATCACAAAAAAACTATAAAAATTACCAAAGTTCATAAGTAGAAGTCTATACGAGCTTCATCCCATCTATCTTTCAAAAACATTTCTCACAAATCCATTATTCTAAGTCCTTACTTTCGAAGATGAGATACATGACATTTTAAAACATATAATATGTAAATCAAAGTGTTTTGTGAGCTATATGGGTTTCTAGACACAACAAGACAATAAAAAAAACTTGATAATTCTTTGACATATTTTTAAATACCTATATTGAAATATAAGTACAAAATCTTCTTCAAAACTTATGAATTGTTCTGCAAACTAACTTTATGCAAAGGTAAACAAAGTTCCATACAAAATCGAAACTTCCAATATAACTTTACTCAAATAAAACTTGATGCAAAGACAACAAAATATGATGCATAATCACAAAACCAAAACAACTACAATTTTATGGGTTTTCCCGTAACTATCTCCATATAAATATGCAATCTATAAGTCAAAGACCTAATCTAATGAACTTATGGATTTTTCCGTATTCAGCTTAACAAAGTTAATAGAACAAATTAAGTCACTATGGTATCAATAGTCAAGGCATCTACTTTGCGACGTGATGTACTATCCTAGTAAAACCTTATTGATTATTCTGCTATAGGGATATTTATTATATAATTTTAAACAATGAATGCATTCATGTAACACAACTTTATCATACTTTATCAAGATACCAATTCATGAAACTTGATGCAAATAAACTAGCATGATATGTACTTGAAATAATAGTTCATAGTAACGCTTATGAATATAATACCAAACCAACATGTTTCAAAGTTGCAAATAATCATTTATCACGATTCCAAGAATCATCCATAATAATAAATACACTCACACTATAGTTCACATTAATATCAAAACTTTGATCTATAAAGGTAAGTCTTGTTTTAAATATCAACTAACATGTTATGCCTCTTATATCTTTATACTTATAACAAGCTTTTGTTTATACTTATAATATGATATGTCAATATCCATTTGAACACTTAGTAATTTTCATCAAGTCTTTTGTCGTTCTTTTCTTTAAAATTTAAATATACATAAATCTTTCATATAAACTTAGTTTTTAGTGATACTTTTTATCTACATAAATCTTGTCACAAGCACTACAAATTTCATGGATTGAGACTTCGGTAAATCTTTCTAGATTTTGAGTTATATAGTTGTCAACATAGCGGTTCACTCCATTTCATCATTTTATATGTGTTGAACATGATGGATTTGTCTATCCAACTGAGCTAAAAAAAATTACTATATACAATTTTTTTTGTATAAACTACAACTTTTATTAATGAATTTATCTTTTATTCATGAAATATTTTCCCATCAGCTTGGCACAACTTTTCTTCCAACTTTGAAGGTCATAACTTAGCCATCTTTGTTTAGAATTGATTGATTTTTTCATTTTTTTGTCACATATGTCTTCTAGACATTCTAATTCTCTCTTTTAACATAACGGATGTATATATCTTTTTTATCACCTCAAAGATGGTACTTCCATCATTTTAAGTTAATTTCAAATTTTCCTATCTTTTTTTTCCTTATAAATGGTACACTTGTAACATATACGCTTAAAATTAATTATAGTTTATATATATGGTATTTTTATTATTAACTTTTTTATTGGTTATATAAAATGACTAGTTTACCTTTTTGATCGTTTTATGTTTTTTCTATGCCTTAAAGTTTCTCATGGACTTTTCTCTCTCTCTCTCTCTCTCTCTCTCTCTCTCTATATATATATATATATATATATATATATATATATATATATATATATATATATATATATATATATATATATATACTAGCTGTTTACCCGCGCAAAGCGGCAGACGACAAATAGTTTGTTTCGACAATTAATTTCTTTTTTATGGAGAATGATTATTTTCAATTCAGTCATTAGTTTGTTTTAGGAAACATGTCATATTAAAAATAAAGAAAATTCATAAAATGACTAAATTATAGGGTGTTAAGTATTTATTTGGATGAAAAAAAATCTGGTCAAAACCTTGGAAGAGAAGATTTATAGGAGTTTGTTTAAATTTTAATATTATTTTATTAGTGATTAGTTGTACAATTAGCTTAATGATTTGGACGTCTTAAAAAAATATTATTATTTTATTCAATCTATTTTTAAAAATAGTGGGATTTGTTTTATAAGATAGTAAATATATATATATATATATATATATATATATATATATATATATATATATATATATATATATATATATATACTAGTTTATAACCCGTGAGAACTATGGTTATAAAATTAATTAAACTTTCATATTAAAAAAATCAAAATAAATAATAAATTATTGTTTAACATATATTTTTTAGTTATATAAAATTATAATCGTTGATTTAAATAAACATGTGACGTTATATCACCTTATCATCTGTATTAATTTTATTTTAGTTTTTTAATCTAATGTTATTAATTTAATATAATTAAAATAAAAAATTTTAAAATTTGAAACTTAAAATGGAAAATCAATTATTAATTTAAGGAAATTAGAATGGGAAATTTAAATTTTAAAAAATTAAAATGAATAATTGATAGGTTGACAAGTGACATAATAGGTGAAATATAATATTAATGAGAAGTTCTAATATTATGACATTTGTCAATAGAAAAATAGATCTATTTATTTATTAAAATAGGAAGATATAAGGAAAATATTCAGAAAATCCCAATCTTTTGGTCAAGTTTATGAAAAAGTTCTAAATTTTATTTTGTGAACAAAAAGGTCCTCATTACCAGATAAAAAAATTCAGATTAGTGTTTTTTTACCGGTAAAATATTTTTTTACCTGGTTATCTCCATAAAAGTCTCATTATTTAGCATACTTTATAAAAATGTCTCATTTTCTACTTCAACTATTTTACCTTTTCACTAAAAATCTAGGAATTTCTTGTTTGAAATTATGAATAGAAATAAACGTCATTAAGATCCATAAAACTAAGTATCAAAGTCCTTTATAACCAATTATTTACGAGAAAACAATGATGTTAGCATTATTTTGAACTCATCATCGTCCGTATAATCCATTACCCACACAAATTTATGTTACAAGTATTATAAGATATTCAAATTATATGTTGAACACCTTATTGATTGCAATACACCTGAAAATAGGTTAAAGGAAAACCAACTCTTATGTTCATATAAAAAACCATTGACTAATGACAAACCAATTAATATAATAGTAGGTTAGGTGAGCTTGTATAGATTCTAACGAGTAATAAGCCTTAAATCTTAAGCACAACTTTATTTTAAGCATTTATGTATCAAACTAAAAGTGATCATAGAAGTGAATCTTTAGAAGATCCAACACCACATTTTATTACGGTCTTGGTGTTTTGGAGCTCTATAATTTAAATTTATTAACATGTGAAGTACTTGATCCATGGATGAATTGTTCATATATCCTTAAGATTTAAAAATAAACTTATATTGTTCTTTAGAATCATTACAACTTCATCTAACCTTCTATGATTGGTTTGTCATCAGTTATTAGTTTCTTATATGAACATAACAATTGGTTTTCTTTAACATACTTTTAAATGGATTGTAATAAAGTGTTTAACGTATAATTTGAATATCTTATAATACTTGTAAAATAAATTTGTGTGAGAAATAGATTATATGGATGATGATGAGTTCAAAATGATGCTAACATAATTGTTTTGTGGCAAATAATTAATTATAAAAGACTTTGATCTTTAGTTTTATAGAGGTTAATGATGTTAATTTATTCTTATTCATAATTTCAACCAAGGAATTTCTAAACTTTTAGTAAAATACAAAAAGTGTTGAAGTAAAAGAAAATTGAGATTTTTTCAAATATTAGGCCAAATAATAAGACTTTTTTTTGGAGGTAAACGGATAAAAAATAATATACCGAAAAAAATGGTTAATTTTTTTTTTATCTTGTAATCGACATTTTTTGTTAACAAAATAACATTTATGACTTCTTAATAAACTTGACCAAAATATTAAAACTTTCATGAATATTTTTCTATATATAATGCTAATTTAAACAAATTAAGATACTATAATTTATATTTCTAACTATTTAATTCCTAAAAAATGGATGCACATAAACAACTTATTATTGATTATTTTAATTGAATAAAGGGTAAATTATACAAATCGTCCCTTGTGCAGGTGCCAAAAAGCGTCTTTAGTCCTTATTTCAAAAAATTAACTTGGACCGTCCCTAATTTGCTTAAAACTTGCACACTTCGTCCTTGATATGTGTTTTTGTTGCAAATGTAGTCCACACCATATTTGAAATGACCATTATACCCTTGGATATTTATTTTTAATTAATCTAATATTATTTACTAATAAAAAATAAAATAAAAACAAATCTCTCAAATCTCTATCTCTCTCATACGCCAGAAAATACCACAACCACTGATCTCTCTCTCTCCCTCTCTCTCTCTCTCTCTCTCTCTCCTACACTCATCCTCCTCCATAATTTCACTCTCTTCTCCATTTTCACACGAAGGTAGTGATGGGTATTTCATTCTGGAATCTCGACCTTCTCTTCCATGATGAACAACCTCCCGTCGTCTGTGTAATATCGTTTCATCACCATCGACGTTTGAACTGGTGACGATAGACGAAGTTCCTTTGTTTATTTCCGGTCACTGATGATCTAGTACTTACCCCCAATCGTTTTTGATTCTCTGATTGGTGATCACCGCCTGATGACAGTGCCGCAGTCTTCGTCTCCAAATCAACACAACTCTCCACGACTAGGTTTTTGACATATCCCATCAACGGCGGCTAGGGTTTCGACATATGTGTCGAGCTCCATAACTGCCACCGACGGCGGCTAGGGTTTCAATCTTTTTCTGCATCATTGCAAATTGGCAGAGATATGGAGATCATCAAGCTCCACAATTGCAATCGAATCTAGCGTGAAGGTGACCGGTGGATCGATCGCAGATGTATGTTTTTCTATCACCCACCTTTCGCCCATGTATCTCTCAATCAGAGATTCTTATTCACCATTCTTCTTTCTTTTGAGTTACAAGTTTGATCATGTAAAGATCAACAGATAAAGTAAGGTAGGTGATGGTCCCGATGGTAGTTTTTATGGAGATTAGTGGCTGTGATTGGTGATAATGGTGGTTTTCTGTGAAATCGATGGTCGTTTTTGTAAGATTAGGGTTATGGATAAGGCGCTAAACAGGGGAATAGCTAGCGATGATAGGTGGTGGTGTCGGAAGAGCTGGTGGTGATAGGTGGTGGTGGGTCCGGAGAATCTTGTTGTAGGAAATGAAAAGGAGAGGGGCGGGGATATTTGCAGTGTTCTAAAAGGCGCGCCATGGCGTGAGGCGCGGCGTCGCCGTTACGAAAAGCTTCATAACGTTGCTGTTAGGCGTGGCGCGTGGCAAGGCGCGATATGGCGTGACATGGCGCGTTATGGCGTGTTATGGCGCGTGTTTTTTCGTTTGAGACACGTTTTTTTGCTCTTTTTTATACCTTTTCTAATCGGACATACAAGTATTGTGTTTTTTATTAACTTTCTGTTATTAGTTGTTGATATAACACTTCTAAAAACTAGATATATTTGATATAAATTTATATTTATGCGGTAATATAATTATAAATTAATACAAAATCGCCGCCTTACATCACGCCTTGAAAAACGCCATGGCTCGCCATAACTCGTTAAGCTTGAGGCTTGGCCTTGCCGCCACGCCACGCCTCACGTCTTTTAAAACCTTGGATATTTGTTTTCTTATTTTTTATATTTAAAACTAATAAATAAATAAAACAAAATAAAAAAAGAAATTATTAAGGGTAAAATAGTCATTTTATGGTAATAGGGACTAAACATGCAAGTTTTAAACAAACGAGGGACTATTCGAGTTAATTATTTAAAATAGGGACTAAACACGCTTTTTGGCACCTCCACGAGGGACGACTGGTGTAATTTACCCTTGAATAAATTATGAAGTACGCAAATGTTTACAATGGGGACATGATTAACTCAATCATATATCTTGGGTAATATATTGAAAAGACAAAACTGCACAAATGGTCCCTGTGGTTAGCTGAAAATTATCACTTTGGTTCAAAAAAGTTTGGAGTAGCACCAGAGGTCCAAACTTTTTATTTTGTTGCGAGTTTGGTCCAGTTTTCTATAAACTTTTTCATAATGACTATTTTTCCCTTATTTTTTTCTTTTTCATTTTTTTTATTATTTAAATACTTTTTTTTGATCAAAACAAAAAATAAAATTTGCATTTTCTATTTTCTATTTATATTTTTTATAACAAAATAAAAAAATAAAAATGAAATATCTCTCCCCCCCTCTCTCTCTCTCTCTCTCTCTCTCTCTCTTATTTCCAACACTACACAACCCTCCAACCTGCTGCCTTACCTCTTCCCTCTTGCCCTCCGATGACCGCTGCCGACATAAGCAAAAAAGAATCAGCCACTAGGCTGTCAGGCAGCCTCCTGCCACCGTAGAGTTGCTCTTGGTCACCATCATCGACCATCTATGTTATGTTGTTGCTGCTACTACGTAAGTCCTCATTGCCATTTTTTTGTGTGAATCGCAAAGGGCCATACCGAGGAATCAAATGACCCGTCTTTTTTTTTTTCTTTCATCATCTTCACCGAAGAGGATGTTCAGTGGCGATGATAGCGAAGAAGGGCAGGTTGCAGGTACGCTATCATTGTTGCTCCAATTGAGGGTTTTTGAGCCCTAATCACACCTAAATCAAAGTTTTCGGGGGCAAGCTTCAATATCTGGTAAAATCACACCACAAAGAGAGAGTAATTCGAACCCTAGAATGTAGAATGCTTTAATGGAGAAACTCGGAGGGCACGTTGCTTCTATATGTTTGTTGAATATAGTCCTAAACCCTGAAGATTCTTGCGGTAGGAGTGGAATTAGAGAAAATCAAAAGAATAGAAGCTGGAGATGGTGGTTGTGACTGGTGATGGCGGAGTTGAATTGGAGAAAATCAAAAGAACAGAAGCTGGAAAATCAAACCCTGAAGATTCTATATGTCCGACCGTTTACGACGAGTGGGAAGGTAGCATATCAATACAAGCTTCATTTGATAGAAGAAGAGAGAGAGAACGAGGGTGGTGATGGAGTTGTGGTGGCCACACAGTCGACGGTTTTTAGTGGAGTGTGATGGCAGGTGAATGTTGGAATGGAGGCAACAGGTGGAAGGCAGCAACAATGTTGGGGTGTTTGATAGCAATGGGTCACGATATATATATATATATATATATATATATATATATATATATATATATATATATATATATATATATATATATATATATATTCTTTGTTATTTTTCTTTTAATCATAAAAAACATTTAAATAAATAAAAAGAAAAAAAAATACCAAGGATAATTCCATCATTTAAAAATATTTCTAAATCAAATTGGACCAAAGTCGCAACAAAATGAAAACTTTGACCGGTGGTGCTAGTCAAAACTTTTTTTGACCAAAGTGACATTTTTGAGCAAACCACAGAGACCATTTGTAAAGTTTAGTTTATTGAAAATTATTCATCCTCCCGCCCTTTTGTTTCTCCTTTATTACAATTTACAATCAATGCGATTTTTATTTCTTAGTTGGTTTTTTGCTTTTTTGACCCGAGCATTTAATAGCTTTAAATTTAATAATCTGTTTAGAATTTAGTGAAAAAACGATAACTGACTTTTGTAATTTATCTCGGTACCTTAAAGCAGATTTTTTTATTTTGGATATAAGACTTGGAGCTTCTAACTCTTATTTATATCGCGCTCGTAGCTTATATTAGATTTTCTTTCTTTTATTAATCTCTCCTCCATCTGTATGTTCAAAATGTTGAAGCTTGGTGATTGTTTCCAAAATGCTTTAAACACCGAAATGAATGAACATTTAAATTTGGTTACTTCAATCAAAGTTTTGGTTGTTGATCGTAAGATGGACTTCCTTGGTTATGTTGCGGACATGCTACATTCATGTTCATTTGAAGGTAACATTCCTCATAAAAAAATTTAGTTATCAACTTGAGTTTTATTAAAAATCATTCAACTTGAAATTGCGATATTATAATGTTTATTTCAGTTGCTTAATTGAAATTAATTATATTTTATAATAAAATAAGTTTGTTTTGGTTGAATTTATTTGTTGTCAATTTATTTACGAGACTGAATTAATTAACACTACATTCTTTGTTAGTGTGTTCATGATATAAATATTTTCTTACTAAGATACTAGTCATATTTTGCTTTTATTTGTTTATTGTATCTCATGTCCAATAAATCAATGCCTTGTATAATAAAGCTGATCTGACTATACCATACTAAATCGGTTTAAATGTTCATGTCAAAATATAAGAAATATTGAGATTATAACGTAGTTAATGACTTAATGGCTCCTGAGTATGGGACATTGGTTTAGCTTTGTTAGTTTGGACTGCTACTTTTGCGAGTAACGGTTAGTGGTACGTGGTGATATCTATATATTTGTTGTTATAAAAAATTATTATGAAGTACGTAAAAAGAAGATATTACTTTTATTGTGAACCATTCATAATTTACAATTTTTAATCTTCTATTTATTTATATTTGAAAAGATTTCACTGTATAACAATAATTTAATTTGTTTTCATTTACAAATTACATATCGTGCTTAGATATTAAAGTAACTAGGTGTGAAACCCATGTGATTCATGAGTTTGGTTTTGAAAAAATAAAAATAAATATAAAGGTCTAAATATTTGAAAAAGTTTGAATTTATAAAAAATTTGAAAAAAAATATTAAATTAAAGTGTTTTTTTTTCTATTTTAAATTTAAACAAATAATTTAGATAAATAAACAAAACAAATAATGAGGTTTTAATTTAAGAATTTTGAAACTACAAGGTAAGTTCTTTAATGAAATATATATTCATTAATTTAATGATATATATATATATATATATATATATATATATATATATATATATATATATATATATATATATATATTGCACTTATTAGTTTTAAATATTATATGAAATTCAATAAAATAAAAAAAACCATAAAATTACATGTAGAAAAAATAATAATTTAAAATAACCACAAAATTACATGGAGCAAATTAAATAAAATTATGACATGTGACAAAAAGATCTTTATTTATTAAAGTAGATTAATTTTATATATTTTTTATTTATTTAGTAATTCTAGTAAGGTAGTTTTAAAAATTTATAAAAAATGACATAATAAAGACAAATAATATTAAACAATTAGTTTTTGTATTAAATAAATCTATTTCCATACAAATAATAGACATTATATATATATATATATATATATATATATATATATATATATATATATATATATATATATATATATATATATATATATATATCATAGTTTCAAAAACTGCTAATCGTTAGCTAGTCGGTGGACAGAGGATTATCAATTAATCGGTTAGGCGTGGATTCATCGGCTGATTAATTCGGAACCATTAATTATTAAGAAAATTAGTTAAAATTTTATAAATCTAACTTTAATCCCAAGTAAACAAACATAAAAGTTTAATAATAACTTAATAAGTTTAACAAACACACAACATCATCATCCAACAAGTCTACTATAAGATTAAATATCTCAATAATAAACGCACGGACTTAAAATGTTTTGAATGTTCTTTGACCAAGTTTGACCGATTAGGATCGATTAGCTCCGATTAGGCCTGTCTTTGACCTGCGTTGATCAAACCCGATTATTGTGACCAAATAGCAAAAAAATCTCATCAGGTTTATCATGTAACATCATTTATCGAATACCATCATAAAGGTGATGAAGTCATGCTAGCAGCAATTGGTATGTTTTGAAATATGTATTTGTGTTTAAGAGTTATGAGTGGTATGGTCTTTGTGAAAGTGGTGACAACAATTGTGGTGTTGCGGTGGTGGTGACTAGTGATGATAATGGTGGTTGGAGATGGTGGTGTTTGGTGATGCTGGTGTAGTTGATGGTAATTGATTGTGGTGGGGCTAATGGTGGTAGGTGGGTGGTGGTGGTAGTGGAAGAAATGGTAGAATGACTTTTTTGTATTTTTAAAATGTTTAAGAGTCCATACATGAGGCCGGGTAGAAGGGAAGGTCTCTGGTGTTATCAAAACCCTCCATAGGTCATTACTCATATATATATATATATATATATATATATATATATATATAGAGAGAGAGAGAGAGAGAGAGAGAGAGAGAGAGAGAGAGAGAGAGAGAGAGAGAGAGAGAGAGAGAGAGAGAGAGAGAGAGAGAGAGAGAGAGAGAGAGAGAGAGAGAGAGAGAGAGAGAGAGACTTGTATTCGTTTTGGATTTGATTATTTTCAATTCAAATCTCGATTGTTTGATTTGTGAATTGAATAAAATATCAAACAAAGGAACCTTAACAAAAGCCCTTCAACAGAATTGATGAATCATGTTTTAAATTGTATAAAATATTTTGCATTCCCACATTTCTTGTTATTACTACTCTATTCTTTTATAATTAAATATTTTGTGTTTCTCTTATATAGTTACATGTGTTGATCATTCTGGTGCGGCTTTGAAATTGCTCGCCAAAAAGAAGATCAAATTTGATCTCCTTCTGATAGACAGCGAGATGACTGATGTTGACGTCCATACATTTCTTAGTTTAACAAAGAACATGGACGTACTACCCATTGGTGAGTTCTAAATCCCACTACGTTGCCTTAATATTCTCTTACAACATAATTGATTACCATTGTAATCTTTTTTCATCTTTAATATTCATTCATCCCTAATTTGTTATACTCAAGTGATGTCTGAGCAAGAGGATGATGCATTCCTATTTGAAGCTTTAAAGAATGGTGCTTTTCTTGTCCTCAAGAGGCCACTTACTATCGATGCAGTTAGGCATATGCGTCAAGACATTATCAGAGAGAGAATTCATAAGCATGAAAAATGTAAAAAAAAGAATATGGTTGTTAAGGCGACAACACAAGCAACACCGATACAGGAAAATATAAGATCTGGTCGTAAAAGGAAGGAAACATGTGGCCCAATGAAGCAAGTGATCAACAAAACTAATATCGACAATAATCTACTCTACCAATCATCCGAAGAAGAAGAAGAAGAAGAAGAAGAAGATGATGATGATGATGATGATGATGATAGCACGCAGAAAAGGGTATGCTTGGAGTGGACCCCAGAGCTTCACAAGAAATTCCTTGATGCTATCAGTGAGCTTGGTGAAGGAAGTATAAATTCATCTTTCACCTTTTTTATTTTGTATTGATTTATTTTTTTTTTCTATTTGTGTAAGATAAAAGAAAGTTTGGGTATTTCCATATCAGGATGTTTTCCAAAGGAGATACTTAATCTTATGGATGTCCCTGGTCTTACGAGAATGCAGGTTGCTAGTCATCTCCAGGTTAGTTTTTCACACTTAATATTGCATCGATTTAATATATATATTTTTTATATGTCTTCTTGTAAGAAGTACAAGAGTCCATCTTCTTATTATTAAGTGAGATGATGCATTGCATTTGCAGACTTTCCTTTTATATTATGTTTTTATTTAACTTGCGACAGATTCAAACACCCCTACTAGGATGTCAAAAAGTCCCGTGGGACCCCGTTCCCGTGGGGGCCCCGTCCCGTTTGGGGGATTTTTTTTAAAAAAGTCGGGGGCGGGGGCAAGGTTAACCCCCGTTTTAATTTCGGGGGCGGGGGCGGGGGTAGGCAATCCCGTCCCGAAATTCCCATGGGGACCCCGTTAAAAAATTACACATATATTTTCATATATTAATTATATAAATATAATAAACAATAACATGATTTTGAGTTTCCAAAATTCATCAAAAAATATGTTTTTAAGTTGTTAGTATAATTTTTTTAAATGACATAACTTTTTTTATTTTTAACATATAAAATTCTACTATAAATAATTATTTATTACCTAAAAAATAGCTTTTTTTAGTATAAATAACAACTTCTTATAGCCCAAAAAAAAAGTAGCCCAAAGTCAATCGGGGGCGGGGGCAGGGGTAATAAAGGGGATTCGGGGGCAGGGGTGGGGGTAGGAAGGTTGAACATTCCGGGGGCGGGGGCAGGGGTGGGGGAACGGGAAAACTTCGGGGGCGGGGGCGGGAGATGCACTCCCCGTCCCGTTTACCCCCGTTGACATCCCTAACCCCTACCTCTCTTGGGATAACTTTGGATAGACGTCATGTTGTAATAACAGAACAACCAAAATACAATTTTTAACTTTGAATGATTTAATTAATATGGAATGAAAATCATCATCATTATCCTCCTTAATAAATGAAAGTTTTTTTTTTCTATATGTGAATCTCTCATGAGTTTTGACACTTGTCATTTTATGGTATTTTGAAATAAATATTATCTACTTGTCAATTTTTGGTTTATTTCAATTTTTAAAATTAAAGTCATATAATTATATGTAAAGTATTAAATATCATATATATGATATTAAGTTGTAATAAATATGTTTCTTTTTTTTTTTCTTATTTTAAAGTTGTATATTAAAAAATATTTTTTGTTTACACTTTAATGTTTAATATTTTTTTAAATCAATCCCTGTAATACACGGGTTTCACACCTAGTTGCTAATAAATAAAGAACTTTTTGCCAAATGTCATTTTCTCTTTCATTTAGACACATAACATTTTCTAGAATTTTTGAATTTTTTATTTTCACTTGTCATTTTATTGTATTTTTATTTTATTAAATTAAAATTTCACATTTAATATGTATGGTAATATATATGTAAGGTATTTATTAGAAAATGTTTATATATGTGATGTATACAATACATTAAAGTCTCATTAGTTTTAATAATTCAATTTTTTTTATTTTTCTTATAAATTCAAAATTTTCATATATATATATATATATATATATATATATATATATATATATATATATATATTAAATAAAGTCATGTAATACATGAGTTTCACACCTAATATTCAAACATAGGAACACCGATATACAACTAAAATAATTAAAAAGAAGTAAAAAGATAAATATAGACACACTAACACCATAATTTAAAAGCAAAATATGATTTGGAAAAGAAGCCATGGACTAATGAGACCACTGAAGATATGCACTAGTCAATAGTGTAGTTAATAGTTGTTTACAACGAATTAATAGGAGATTGATGATGTAAGTATTGCTAAGTTATGTTTATCGTTACTTCTTAACCTCATTTATGCTACAAAGGGTATTGGAGTCCATCCCCCACCCGTACAGACCTTTTTTCCATATCAACTTTTCTTTCTCCATATATCCTACACCCCTACCGACCTTTTTTCCATATCAACTTTTCTTTCTCCACATATCCCACAGTATATGGAAACACATCCCTCCCAAACCACATAATTTTTAATTTTAATATAAATACTAACTAATTAAATCATACAAAATTAATATAAGTACTAACTAATAAAAGACATACAAAATTAACTCAAAAAATATAAAATTAATTCAAAGTGAAACAAAAGACTAATTAGGTTGATAGTAATTTATTACTTTTTTTGTTTTTTGTTTTTTGTTTTTTTTTTTAATTCAAACGGTTTTCAATACCACAATATTTTAATGAAACAAAAGACTAATTAGGTTGATAGTAATTTAATGATATAGATAAGACAATCCACCACATCATGTCGATTCTCACATATTGATCCAATACAATGATCTTATGAGAATTATGATGGATCACTGTAAGCAATAAGTTGACTATACAGCTTCGGGGATTCCTTGGCAATATGCATAAGTCAATAAAGGCAACCATGGGGGGAGGGATATAGTACCCGAATAAACATACAATCATGTTCTATGGATAAGTATAATTCATTAACACCTACAAACTATGAATCTGAAAACGTTCCACAAGACAATTAGTTTGTGGTTTTCATCTTACTCCAGCAGATGACCAGACATACCCACCGGTTGTCTGATACATACACGCCATTTCTGGTTGTCTAGAAAGAGGAGGAATACTAGTATATTACACCGATACGTAACCCGAATACTGACACATAATAATGTCATAGATTAGAGCTCTACTCTCAGCTCCGATCTCACACACACCTGGTATAAAACTACCCACTTATTCAACTTACTTTAAACTAGGTATCATTGACAAGCCTTAGTTCATAACTACACCAAGTTTCAATAACTGAAACTCAGTTTCAATATAGTCCACCTGTTCATGAAATACTATTGCAATACATGGTATAACTACACACTTAATCAACTTACTTGGCACTAAGCATCCTTTATATGTCTTAGTTTAAAATTAGACAAACTACAATCCATGTAATCAACTTCCAATTTAGTGCATATATTTAACACAAAGTATTAGGTATTTAATATACATTTATCTTTTAAGTGATATTACTTCCAATAGGATTGTCATGTAGTAATACCATATATACACTTAACACATACATAACTTTATCCGGCTCGCACAATGTATGTGAAACATCCCAAATAAATGGTCCAAAAATTGCATTTTTAAATCATTAAACAAACCACAATTGTCAAAACATTTCCTTCATAAAAATAAGCTGCTTTATCAAAACAGAGTATTAATTCAACATGCTTATTTTATCATAGTAAAACATCTCAGGCTAAACTTCTTGGTGTGTGTCATGTAGTCATCCCGAGATCTTCCCTCCGCTACTGGAAGTACCTGAAACCAAAACTGAAAACTGTAAGCACGAAGCTTAGTGAGTTCCCCATACTACCACATACCATACATATAACCACATATTGGGCCCCTGCCCTTTGCATCGAGACTTGCCCGACATTGGACTCACTCCGGCATCAGGTCCCGCCTAGCATCAAGCCCCGCTCGGTATACAAATCTATCTCTCTTAGGCCCCGCCTGTCTCTGGGCCTCGCTCGCTATACACATACAACCATATAACATACTAGCACATAAAGAAAACATACATTACTGTACTCCTATACCAAGGCCTCGCCTATCTTGGGCCCCGCCCCTGGTCTACTATTGATGAGCTATGGAATCCCGTCCACACTCCTATTGTTAGTAAGATACGACCCCCCGCCCACACTCACTTCTCTCCTATTACGGGCCTCGCCCTTACTCTGCTAATATTAAGATGAGGAACCCCATCCATAATCAACTACTGATGAGATACGAGACCTCGCCCACACTCACCTCCCTACCAGGCACATACAAGTATCACAAAGACAACAAGTATAATCAAACATGCACATATAAATCTTCCTCGGGCTTGCCCTGACATCAAACCTTGCTCTGGAACCTATCGTACCGACACATGAAAGAATCACAAAGACCTCTAGCATACTAACATTCCTCAGGCCTCGCCTGACATCAGATCGTGATCCAAAACATATAACATACAGTGCCTAGGGCTAACCCCCAGGTCTTCCTACTATACACAAACATAGTGGGCCGACATTGTGGCCTTACACCCATGCATACAGTGATGAGACTCACCATGCACTGTTGAAGTCCTGCTGATATCCCTCTGGCTGCTATTTGGCAATTCCCGAACTGCGGATCCTTTGGCTCCTCGAGCTACTAATATCAAATCAAAATATACTCATAAGTCTAACTAGGTCAACCTTGGCCAAAGTCAAAGTCAATGGTTAACGGTCAAAGTCAACACTCTAAGTTGACTCAACTCACCAAGTTGCTCCATCAACTCGTCGAGTTCTATGAATCAGAACCCTGAAATCGTGAACCAACTCGTCGAGTCAACCCCAGACTCGCCGAGTTACTTAGCTACTCAAACTCGTGATAAACCGAGTCAAATCGTCGAGTCATCCTCCGACTCGTCGAGTTCTACCTTAAAGAAACGGAACAATCCACCCTAACTCGTTGAGTCCCTCCCTGGACTCGCCGATTCCCTCAGTCTGTTGGGCTATCTTAATCGATTAGTTCCCTACACTCCAGATCCAAGCTTCAAACTTTGCATACCTTCTGGAAATGGCCTTATAAGGGTGAAGTTTCCAACTTTACCTATTAATACCCTCACTTAATGGTTTTCCACTCAAACCCTAAATCTTAAGGACATAGATCTTGGTCCACAAGTCACCATACACCTAACCAAAGCATCCATAAACAGATATGGACTCAAACGTCCCACCACCATGCAAAGCTCTCGCCTTTTTCCTTCTATATATGGCCTTTGAGCTAAAAAGGCAAAAAGAACACTCTAATGCTTGCATGGGGATTCCTATGGCATAAAGCTTTCACCTTTATGACATACAATCCTTAATGGTTCTAAATCAGAAAATATAAGCCTTTGGGACGCACATTCCTCCCATTTTAGGGTTCTTGGACCCTAAACCCCCAAAAAGTGACAAAGAAGGGATCTAAGTGCATAATGATCAAGGTTGAAGCTTTCTTACCAGAAAATGGAGAAAAATGCAAGAGGTTTCTTGATCTACTAGTCTCTTCTTGTATCTCCAAGGATTCACCTTCTTCTTCAAGCGCCGAAGCACTCAAGAATGCTCATAAATGGCTCACAAGCTCATGGAAGGCACTAGGGTTTCATTCTGGACTGGGGAGAGCATTAAGGAGGCTAAGGGAGGGTTATAATGTTCCTTAAATAGGGTACAAGGCCCGAATTTAGGGTTTCCCAAACCCTGGCCAACTCGCTGAGTAGGTCACTTAACCCACGTCCCAGAAACCGCTCCGACTCGTCGAGTTCCTCCCTGCACTCGACAAGTTGCCTTCATGATTTAGGGTTTTCTTTCCTTCATTGATTTTCTAGGTTTCGGGTGTTACAGTATGTTATGTAATATTACCAAATATACATTTAACACATATTCCAGATAATAAGCATTTAATTCGCATATAATATTTCAGCATATATTCAATATTTTAAGTAAAAGATACTTGTATTAAATCATGCTCATGAAAGTGACCATGCACTTACCTGATTGAAGGTGGAAGATTTTCGGGAAACTTAACTCCTCGTCTAACTTCTTCTCTTCCCTTTAAACGACCTAAATATGAATATTATTAAGTATCAATATTTGTTCGTATCTATAAGTTTATATTAACTATTTCTCATATTTTTCATTAATTCAAAGAAATATTGAGTTCTATCAAATAAGGAATGACCAGGTAAGATCATACTGGAGGTAGGATCTATCGACATTGAATGCTTCATTTTGTCGGGCCTTCTTTCATTGTAGCTCCTCGTTGTGAATACTCCGGAATTCAGAATGTAAGATTTATAGAGAAAGTAAAAGGTTTCTAGAGAGAGATACATGAAAATGGGCAAAAAAATATGGAGAAATGGCTTGCTATTTATAAAGAGCAATCTACTTGAAAAGCACGTCCCGCTTTTGTGTAGGGTACGTTGCGACTACACTTCATTCTTCTGCTAAATCCGTGTCAACTTCGGTTAGATGGGGGGGGAAGAGTCTTTGTCCAGTGCCACGTGTCACACGTTGAGAGGTGTCACGTCACTTTTATAGGTAAATCTTCACAATCTTCAAAAAATTGTATCTCTCGCATATAAGCTTCATTTTCGTTGTTCTTTATATTTCCATATTTATATCGACAAGTACTATAAGTTTCTTTAGATCTCAATATCTAATTCACATTCTGTTTTTATTTTAAAGCCTGTAAGGATTACATTGTAAAAAAATTTGCAAAATTCATAACTTCTTCATACGAGGACATCAAATTTCCATTAGAGTTCGACGTTCATTATATCGACGATTCGTATTTACAAGGACATCAACTCTTCTTTACATCATTTTTGCTAAGAAGCAACCTATTTTCGTTTCATATTTTATGACACACACACGATTATATTGTGATGAACGTGAAACTTCAAAAAATCATAACTTTTTTCATACGAAGTTAGATTTTTGTGTTCTTTATACTCACAACTATTGTTTATGCACTGTTCCCTCACAATAATAAATCAATCGACTCTTTTGTCTTATAATAAAATAATATCTTTGGTTCTTTTACGACAACTTATCAGCCTATCTACTTAGCCCCATTATCGAAGCTTCAACTCTGTTGATTAAAATTTCACTATCAGTATGTGACCTTATTAGGCTAAATTCCCCCACACTCTTATTTCATAAGGATTATATAACAAAGTTCACAAACTCTATTGTTTCATGTCCCTTTCAGGTTTTGACTTTGTCGGTCTACAACTATTTTCACATTATCAATAACATAAGTATTTTCAAGATAATCAGAGA
Organism: Lactuca serriola; assembly: GCF_051521515.1. NCBI lineage: Eukaryota > Viridiplantae > Streptophyta > Magnoliopsida > Asterales > Asteraceae > Lactuca > Lactuca serriola. The sequence continues at coordinate 36,908,963 of NC_136409.1, forward strand.
ATAATATTGAATAAAAAATCTTTACTTATTCATGATAATGAGTCTATGGAAACATTCTCTATAGACTAATTTTCTACATATGTGATGCCCAAAAAGGCACACTTTTACCAACTAGTCAACTATAACCCATAACACATCATGGTTTTATAAAATACTGGGAACCTTGATGATAAGATCGCCCCATTTACCCATAGGTGCATGTAAATGTTTCAAGTTTCCTTCACGATATCTGATGTCGTTTTTGCACTTGTCAATCAAAACACTCATTCTATCATCTACATAAAAAAAACTGAAAAAATTACCTTCCCGTAACTTCTTGTGCTACAACTCTCCTGGAACTTGTTGTTGAAACCGAAGTCGAGTTTTTCTTCACACTTTTTCCTTAATGGTTGGTTCTCCTCCATTTGGGTTTGAACCCTCACTAACTATTACTCACAAGTGATCAAAGCCCAAGATGGCTCTGCCTATGTGATTCGTAGCTACCTTTCTTCTTGGAAGAAAATCCTAATTGTCATATCAATGACTTTGACGTCCCCCAATGTAGTATTACTGCTTGTGCCCACAACGAGCGATCTTCATGCATAACATGACCACATACCGATCAAGGCCATGACAAGCGCAAAGTTGTCCACCAATGCATATGTATATGAAATGGTATAAGAGGATATTACTAATGTAATGGAAATTACTAGAAACAACGACGATTGCTGAACTTAATACTCTCTCTTCCTCTTCTTTTAGACAATTAAACTTGTCGTGCTCCAATTAATACTCTTGTAACGATCCTCCCGACCATATCTGATTAACTTGGGTGCAAGCGCACAAAATACACCCGCATGCACTTTTGTATACCAAATACAATGACCACCACTCCCCTTGCCTCCAGAATTATAATAATTAGGTGCGAACCTATTTTTTGATGGTGGTTCGTAAACCTGTAGATGTTCTTTCATCCATTGATGGACCTTCAATCCCCACTCTTGAGTTAAAAACTTGACTTTCATTGGAGACTCCCGTTCCTTCCTAAATTGGATAGTAGACTCTGCCTAAAATAAGGTCTTTTCTTTGGCTACAGTAACTGACTGAATAGTCATATTCTAAAAAACCTCTTATTCATGATGCAACAGATACATAACGAACTAGACACTTGCCTCCATGAGTCAAAAACTAACTTGCAAGACATTTTTCATCTTGTGCTAACAACATGATCCTTCCTCCTTTGAACATGGGAGGTCGACATACAACTGCATCACATCAGGTAGTAGCTCTAGGTACTAGTTGCTGAACCCCAACGAAGGCTATAATACTTTTATCATTCACCTCGATCACAACCTTATTAAATCTCACGACTAAAGCCGGCTACTACATCGAAAAAGGTTCTTAGACTCAATCAACTCACTTATGCATATCTACACTACCCAGACTCAATCCTTCATGTTCGCTTGGGCCTAAACCAGAACCACTCTCCTAGACATTACCATACCACATGTAATGTCAAAAATAGGAAAAACGAATTTGTAGTGCTATTTGCACTCCACTCAACTATCAATGTCTTAGTAACTTATGATGCCTCTTGATCCAAGTATGTATCCTATGCTTCCTGTAGTACATGTCTATACTACCTTTCACACCTATACATACTCGTTCCAAGAATTTTCTCAAAGTTTCCTAAGTCACTATACATAATAATCACAAAGCAATTTAACATATATGTATGTGTACAAAATAAGCACATAAAATAAATCTTCCTAGACTCCATTAGGGTTTTTGCGTCTCTATCAGGTGCCCTAACAGCAATTATATGCTTAGGGAAGCACATACTAAATTTCCTAGATTCTCCTTCTATGATCCAACCTACGTATATGCCTTTTCTAGCATATTCTCGTGCTTTTCCTAGGTTGTTAGGAATTCCATTTCAATTTATTTGTATAAATTCATTCCAATGTAGCATCCACTTTGTAGGGCACACTATACCTAACTTTACTCAATGGCCTGAATAATATGGATACAAGACTCTCCCTACATTATTTGTACCACCTTTTTGAAATATGCAAGTTCGATCATTCCATCCTTTCATAACATCGTCATTCCCGACATCATTATATCTCATCGTGCAACACTATAGATGTCTCACCGCTTTAACTAAGTATTCTAAGTTACTAAACACGTAAGTTACTCAATAATTTATTTTCTTCACAACACAATGAATATTTTCACCATCCAAGTCCTATATGTTTAAGCCAGCCTAACATACTATGGAATTCACACAAGGATATGATAGAAATCAATTATCACTTAGTGTTGACAGGCAATAACTTGGTTTATTGAGACTAGAACCTATGTCAACTTTATTCTTTTCTTCATTTCTTGAATTCCTCTAAATTATGCATATCATCTTCTGTAACTTTAATTTTGATATTGTTAAAGTATTTATCACCATCTTCAATACTTCTAAATCCGTAAGGAGTCACTGTTTCAATCTAAACATATCTACAACTTATGGACTTTTATGGTTCTCGGTTGTATATGATCACGACAATGGTCTGTTATCTCACCAAAAGTGAAAGTACTTCAAATGTACAACAACACTCCAAAGGTTTATTACATCATTAAGAAGTTACTGATGTTAAGTGTTAACTATCGTAAATCTCCTTATCACCCCAAAAAAGTTACATGTATGTTCTAATATAGTAATTATACATTTAGAATCATGTACACATAAAATTTCCTTTTCTAGATCAAGGTATACAATACATCTTAAATCTTTTCAGGTATTAGCAATATATTTATACAACCTAAGGCGACCTATAATACATATCATTTAGCACATATTAGCATATAAGGCATCTTTCCTAAAGTAGGTTACTGCACATTTTTAAAGAATAACAAGTAAAGTACACAACCGAAATCATATTATAAAATAAATCTATTAGCACGTAATAACGACTAAGGCTTATAACCTAAAGTATTCTATTGTTTTTGTTTATAATATATCAATTTAGGTATACAACCTAAAATATACTAGTCACACACCTCATCATTCTCACTTAGCCTCTCAATTTAAGTCTATAAATAATCATTATTTATAGTTCGCTTAAACTAATGTTTTGATACCAACTGTGACATCCCCTATTTTCCATAACCGAAAAAACTTTTCTTTACGTTTTCAAAATCATGTTATCTTTATCTACAGAAAATTCCAGTATATTAAAATTTTTTGCAAAAACTGTCCCACTCTATTTAAAATATCTTGGGTACAGATGTTGTTTCAAAATACAAAAAAACCCTAAGGATGTCATAATCAATACACAACATAAGTTACAATGTAAAGACTTAACGATCTTGAATACTATTGCTGGTTGCCTCTTTATCACTTAAGATCCTAATCAAGTTCTACCTACTTTAGTCCTGGTACATGTGATGCATATAGTTTGAGTAAGTGAGGTTTGGGAAAACCAAGTGAGAAACATATGGTTTTCAACCCCACAACATTTTTATGATAATAAATCATTTTTATTAATCCTTCAAAACCAACTTTTATCAAGCAATATATCATATGACATAGATATCTATAGGACAATATACCCCATCCCATCGATTCTCACAGACTGATGTGATATAATGATTTATGAGATCTATCGTTAGATCACTATAAGTAGAAACTTGACTATACTGCTTTGGGGATTCTTTGGCAGCAAATGTAAGTCAATAAAGTCAAACATATGTGATAGAGTACCTGAATGAACATACAATCTTTTAACCTGGATAAGTATAATTCATTAACACCTACATACTATGAGCTTGCAAGCGTTCCACAAGACAATTAGTTAATGGTTGTCATCTTACTCTAATAGATGACCGGACATACCCACTGGCGATGAGATACAAACACACCATTTCTAACTGTTTGGAAAGAGGAAGAATACTAGTACAGTACTCTGGTACATAACAAGTACACTAACACGTAATAGTGTCATAGAACTAAGATATACTATCCGTTACGATCTCACACACCCCCAATATAAAAATACCCATTTATTCAACTTACTTTAAAGTAGGTATCCTTGACAAGCCTTAGTTTATAGCAACACTATATTTCAGTACATGTAACTCACTTTCAAAACAGCCTTCCTGTTCATGCAATACTATCACAATAAAGGGTATAACTACACACTCATTCAACTTACTTGGTACTAAACATCCTTTATACGTCTTAATTTAAATGTAAACAAGACTACAATCCATGTAATCAACTTCCAATGCAAATCCTTGTATATGAAATACCATAGTATCACTAGCAGATCTACTTGGATGCCTGGGGTAACCAGGAATCCCTCAATTTTTTTGTATAATGTACGTTTTTTGAAATCTTTTTCCGCGTAGTGTAAATTTTATGATATGCTACCCTTGAGGTTTTTTCTTGGCTCTACCACTATATATATATATATATATATATATATATATATATATATATATATATATATATATATATAACACAAAGTATCGGGTATTTAGTTTACATTAATCCTTTAAGTGATAATACTTCCATTAAGATTGTCATGTAGTATATATACACTTAACACATTAATCTTTGAAGTGATAATACTTCAATTAAGATTGTCATGTAGTAATATCGTATATACACTTAACACATATATAACTATATATGGATCGCATAGTGTATGGTATGTAATATTACCAAATATACATTTAAAACATATTCCAGATAATAAGCATTTAATTCACAAATAAGCTTTCAAAATATATTCAATATTTTAAGTAAGAGATACTTTTATTAAATCATGCTCATGAAAGTGACCATGCACTCACTTGATTGAAGGTGGAAGATTTCTGGGAAAGTTAACTCCTCGCCTAACTCCTGTTTTTCCCATCAAACGACCTAAATACAAATATTACTAAGTCTTAGTATTCATTCATATTTATAAGGTTATATTAATAATTTATCAGATTCTTCATTAATCCCAAGAAATATCGTGTTCTATCAAATAAGGAATGATCAGGTAAGATAATATAAGATGTAGGATTCTTTTGGTATATAAATATATATAATGTTTGGAAATCCACTTGAAACACATCACCAAGATCTTTCCTAAACATCACTAAATTGTGTAGGCAGAACTTCGACGCTAAATGCTTCATTTCATCGGGCCTTCTGTCGCTGCACGCCTCACTGCGAACACTTTGGAACCCAGAATGTCAGATTTTTGGAGAGAGGGAAAGGTTTCTAGAGAGAGAAAATCGGAAATGGGCAATGAAATACGGAAAAATGACTTGCTATTTGTAGGGAGAAATATGTTAGAAAAGTGCGTCGTGCTTTTGTGTAGGGCACATTGGGCCGATACATCTTCCTTTTGTTGGATCCACTTCAGCTTCGCATATGAGCTCTGTTTTCGACGTCCTTTATATCTTCGGATTTATATCGACGAGTACTACAGGTTTCCTTTAGATCTCAACACCTAATTCACATCATATTTTTATTTTAGAAGCTCATAATATTTGTTCGTAAAACATGTACACAATAATTAAATATAATTACCTTTTATATAACCCATATCGTGTACAAAAGATTCTTATTTAGTTACGATTATCCTATTCGAGGATTTTAATTATTCAATAAAACGAATAGTCATGACTCTAATCCATTTAAATGTCTAGCCCGAATTCAAGGTTGTTACACAGTGACAAGAGTAACCCGTAAATTCTCGCCTCTGGGAGTACCTCATTTGCTCGAATATGTAATTTCGGGGGTACCCGTCAGTGATGCCCCCTGACTATGGTTGAAGTCGTTCAACTCCTTCTACCCTAAGACTTAGCAATCCGGTCGTAGGGATAAATTATGACTTAGTTTGTGAAGTATTCCAAATAATGATCTCTAGAAACCTAAATGATAAGAAGGTGGTCTCAAGAAGGAAGAATCCACAAGACATTTTTTAGAGATAATATATAGATTCAAGTCGGAGATGCTAGAATTACAAAATACAAAGTTTACGTGGAAAAATGTAATTGTAAGCGAATAGTCTAGAATATTTAATGTTTTAAGAAGGACTCTAGATGTATTTAACACCTTTTGGTAGAGATCATTTATGGGATGTTCATGGGCTTAGTATGGTTATAATATTGATGCCACATGTCTCCCTATATATTGTATTTGTTCACCATAAGAATTTATTGTTATCAAATCAACAAGAAACCTCTATTGTTTACATGTATATACATTACACGATTATCCCGATCATGTGAACCACATGAAATTCTTATGTCCGTTATTTTTTTTTTTGACATCTACACTAGTTGTTTGTCTATTCCCGAACATAACAAATATGAGAGAGAAATGGTAAAACAATTTTTGTTAAAATAAAATATAGAGTCGTCATTTGGGTTTAAAACACATGAAGCGCTATATGTTGGTAGAGAGAAAGGTGACATAAATATCACTTAGTTTTTCTCTTAATCAAAAGGACTTCACATATATGACTTTTAGCCTTCCTTTGACGTTTCATTCATGTATAGAAATATTTCCTAGTTCCATGATATGTTAGAAGTGAGATGCAAAGCAACGAGGGTGTCACATATGACAATGCATGTTTGAGACGTTTAATGTTGCGTTTTATCTAGGATTTGATGGAAACAGTTTACAAATATCCACATTTTCTTTAAAATACCATCACCAAAATAACATATATCAACAAAAAGATCATTTCACTAGCTAAAATATATTGTATCAAAACAAAATAAAAAACTAATCTAGTACCCTTCACAAAATATGAAACACTCCTCTGAAATTTAGAAATAACCATAAATTAAACCCTAAAATACCAAATCAATAATTAAAGGATAACGGAACATCCCAAAAATACTATATAAACAACAACACAAAACAATATTATGAATACCCAATCATAATACAATTCATACCACAACATTTTAAGCCATATGAACCTTTATTAGTTAGATAGGGTTATTTAGGATTATGTAGTTGTATATTCGAAAAAATTATTGGTAACCTTTCAATGAGAAATGTTAATTATTCAAACCCAACTTCTTACCATACAATCATGTATTAGGTTAAAGAGCCTAGTAAGATCATATCATAATTAGAAAGAAATACATAATTAAATATTTTGATGCAATGTATTAGCCACCCACCATAAGTAAAGATGTCATGCTCAAACTAGATATCGACTTTCTCTGTCTCAAAAGATGATTCAATAACCACATGATGAAACCCAAGACCACTCCAATGTGATACATACAAAATAATTCATTTGTGTTGGTATCCTTAAACTGTTCAAAGACGTGACACCTCACTTTTTGTACTAAAGCACCCATAATTTCCATGTTTATAAAAACCAAGGTTAACTAATGCATACTACCACTACCAAATAGGAAGAACACAAGTTTATATAAATACATGCTAAAATTATGAATACATAGAAAATAAACGTGGCATGATTTGGATCCTACACTAATAATTAACACAAATTATCTTCTAAACATGCTCTTTAATGTCGAGTTAATCCTCTAAATAGATACTACTTTATTTTAATTTATCATGAATACATGAACATAAAAAATAAGTCACAAAACAAGGTAACGTATACATCTTGTAAGTAACATATTCCCATGTCTTGCATATCAAGACACATACATATACATCTCAACATAAAAATTATATCCGGTAAAAAATATTTTATACAACATAAATAAGGAAACTAGTATGTATGTATTGCTACTTATCCATAAGCATTATATAATTATCCTAGGTATAATCCACTTATAGATAAAAGTACCCCATAAGTCTAATTTAACTTTAACTTGTACACGCCATGCATATATATCATTACCCATTTATATGTCATCCACTACACCATCTACCTTCTAATTACCTAGAAGTAAAATATGTTCATCACTAGATAGTAACTTTCCATGAACAACCAAGTTAATGCTAACTAAATTGTCCTCACCACTAGATAGTAACTTCACATTCACACACAAATTATCCCCAAGCGAACTATCCTCAACACTAGATAATCACTTCTACAAACACCCCATGTCACACAAGTCAACTAGCATCCACATTAGATAGTTACGTCTAATAAATATTCTAATTCATTTAAAATAAAATATTTGCATCACTATATAGTCACTTCTTATATGTAACAAATTAATTCCATGTAATCTTCACCATTAGATACTCATTTATTGAATTTAAATCAACACTGCCCTCATCAATAGGTAGTCTCTATTAACACCTTTAAACTAAACTATATAAATAGTCCATGTGAGCACTATCAATTTTACTATGTAGTCTATTTTAACTTTTACATAAGTAATACCCTCATCACTATATAGACTCTTTTTACAACCACTCTTTGAGTACCACTATCAACATTTGTACTTATAAAATTAAATATCTATAATACATTGATAGTTCTGCACCCATATTTTATATGTAACATCTATAAATGTAATGTTATAAGTATTAATATCTCATATACACTTCATAAAATACACACATATAAGTGCTACCTATTTTTATTGCTAGTTATCTTTCATTTTTCTCTTCTAAAATATTTTCATTATTAAACTACATTTATGTATATGACCTTTCTTTCACATTACACATGTGTAATAATGTATATTATATATGAGATCATACACATAAATGTTACTCACCTTGATTATATGAAGAAATCATTGTTAAATGCATTTAAAAATTATGTTTGTTCCTTACCCAAGGAATCATTCATATTAAACTATAATTCAATAAATTTATAAACACAGCTCTTAATCACAATCTACATATAAGGGGCGGGTCCCTTTTACTTGATTTACTATAAACATGGGTTATATCTCATCTAGTCATTACGTCCATACCCTTTTAAACTAATTGTTATCATCTCCAAGGTTACATTAATTCATCATGTATGTTCCATTATAAGCTAACCTTTATCAATTTAAAGTTATATATACTTCCTATGTGTTCCCCCAAAACACCACCTCCATAAACCCTAACCTTTTTAATTTCTCCTACATTTGAGATATAATGAATACAATATTAAATAGTATCATTTTAAAGTTAATTTAGACACATATTACCAAGTTATTCATTGTTAATCATCAAATTAGGTTTTTTCCATCAAGGGTTAAAAAAACTCGAACTCCAAACCACATAACCTATAACAAAATTTTCATAATTATAAAGAACATTAAAGAATTACCATTTTTGATGTTATCTTTCAATCAATAACTTTAATCCATTTTAATTGAGTGTTCGAACTCTTTCTTCCTTAAAACATCCTTTGAGAAGCTCTCCTTAAGTTTTCTATCAAAGCCTAGTGAAAGAAATATGAAACAGTCCTTAAATTGCAACCACATGTATATGAAAACGTAGGCGTTATAATGTACCCACTCGTGAAAGAATATTATGCCACTAGAATCATACATTTACAAGATAAGACCACACCACCTTACACTTTTCTTCCCATTTCTAATTATATCAATCCCCTAATGATATCATGAATGAGCTTTAATTATTGTTATTTCTTTATTTAAAATTTCTTAAATACTTTCATACATTACCCTTCATCATTAATATTTATGCTTGATTCTAATACATTGGATGCATTATTCTAAAAAAATATGATACATAAATCACATTTTATACTATTACCAATTCACATTTACAATTTCCATTTTATACATAATTTTCGTCATAACATATTCAATTCTTATAAACAGTTATATATCTCAAATCCTAAAAGCTCTGATTCATATTGTTAGATTCCTATCACATAAGTTATTACTAATAAATCATCTTCCCCTTTTGACTTTCAATAATTGACTAGAGTTGACTATCTAGTTTACAACAATTTATGCTAACTCACATATTGAAACATAATTTGCTAAGGACTACTGGTTTCCATGGTATTATATTTAACATTTCTATCAAAATTAATTTCGTCATGACCTATCTGAAATTTCAACTTATCCAAACTTTTACATGCCAATATTTCAAACTAAATCCCAACCACGACTATGGTAAATATCTATCTAACGTATAAACTCTTAGATGTACTTTACAAATGGAATACTAATTGTTGCCACCAACCATCTATCCTAGTACCTTCAAGATAACACGACATATCACATAATATAGTTCATACGATTTATCATATTGTATTATCTCTCAAGAACAAACTTGTAATATTCAACTCAACTAATATTTAAATGTGTAACTATAATAAATAGAGTAAATTACTAAAATGGTCCCTATGGTTTGGTCAAAATTACACATTTGGTCCCTAACTTTTTTTTTGCACTCGGATCGTCCCTGTGGTTTGATTTTGTTGTTTTTTCGTCCCTTACATACATAAAGTTAAGGACCACATGTGTAATCTCGACCAAACCATAGGGACGAAAAACACAATAAAATCAAACCACAGAGACGATCCAGAGTGCAAAAAAAAAAGTTAGGGACCAAACATGCAATTTTAACCGACGATTTCAGTAATTTACTCTAATAAATATCATCCGCAATGGCTAAGATTTATGCTTAGTGAGTATTGAGTAACTAGGTATCAACTCGTCCAACAATACACCAAGAAAATTAAATACATCATATAAGTATGAAACAATGTAAAGGTACTATGAAATTATAAACAATACATATGATGTAATGAAATTCAATGTAATGCTCATGAGGCGTCATATGCAACTATAGATAATTTCGTTCTAACTTTTTCCTAATATATGGACTCCACTCAAGTCACTAAGTAAAAACAAATGGTTCCACTTATGGTTTTTTTTTTTTCATTTCTCGAACTCCATTTAAGCTTGCGCTTGATCTAGAAGGACTTTAACCAAGCTTTCCTAACAACCTTGCTCCACTAAGTTCTACTCAAACTACTAAGTTTTACTCAAGCTATACCTAGAGGTCATAGCCTTATTAAACACATAATTCTAGTAAAATTATGGATGCCAATATGTATTAAGCTACTTAGATATACAAACATACATACATATACATACACATATAAACTCACAAACTTACTCACATTGATGGCCTTCGTGGATGACACCCATGTTTTGGAATTTCATACTATATTCTTGATATCTCCATCAATATCACCAAATAAATGAAGTTCGAATGTGTTTGTGTGACAATGAAAGCATCCAATAACCATAAAACCACCACCACTACTACCTCATGCCTTTGTAGCTCCTCTCAGTGCTAACATTAATGCTTCTCCCTCCTCATATTTAGATTCTTATTTAATACAATTTCAAGTGAGAAGACACATCAACACTAGAACTATATATAGAAAATTACATGAATGGCCCCTCTAGTTTTGGGTAACTTGCATGCTTGATCCCTAATTTTTAACTTAGACGGTTCTTATAGTGTGTTTGTTGCGTATTTAGTCCCCGATGAATGTAAAAAGGCTATTACCTTCAGTAGTTTCCTTTTTGATCAACTAATTAATTAAACATTAATTTGTTACTTATTTAAACAATAAAATAATTTTTTATTTACTAGAGAGCACCAACTAGACTTCGCTATATAGTAGGGTTAGCAATAGAAGGTCCCGATGCATCTACTTTGCGAACTTGTTCGGCAAGCATGCAACATCGATTGTAGTTCATCATTTTTTCTTGATTCAAGATGTCGATGGCATACTTTTGTTGAGAAAGAAAGAGATCGTTTGCAGACCGGACAACAGAGATGCCAAGGAAGTAATTTAGTACTCCAAGATTGGACATAAAAAATTTGTGGCTGAGCTGAGATATGATCTATCTGAGGAGGTTTGTGGTAGAAGTTGTTAAAATGATGTCATCAATATAGAGAAGAAGACATGTTGTGGTCATCGCAGCCTACAAAATAAAAAGATATGGATATGATATTGAGCAAATCAATGGTACCAACCTCTAGGATCCTGTTTAAGGCCATATAGAGATCTTTGCAATCAACAAACATGGTCGGTAAATTGAGAATCCCGAAAACCAGGTGGATGATGCATGTATACTGTCTATTAGAGATGGACATGAAGGAAAACATTTTTCACGTCAAGCTGATGTATGGGCCAATAACATGAAACCACTATGATGAGAACAATACAAATGGTTTCAAGTTTAACAATCGAAGTAAAAATCTCGTTACAACTCACCTCATGTTATTGACTCCTCCCATTTGCTACAAGTCTTGAGTTATAACGAGAGAGAATACCATTTACATGAAATTTGTGATGAAAGAGGCACATGGACCTAACAATGTTGAACCATTGAGGTCTTGGAACAAGCTTCGATGTTACATTAGTCATAAGAGTATTAAATTCATCATTCATAGCTCTTAGCCAGTTAGCGAACAGAGGTGGTATGAAGGTTGAGTTGGTTGAGGGTTGAGTGTTACAGATGGAGCTATATGAGAGGTAAGGGCCGATATGGATAAGTGAGATGAAGAGGAGGGGTGATCAGAGGTCAGAGAATCCTCAGGTAGAGGGGAGGCCAAGGAGTGAGATGAAGAGGTTGAAGGATTAATGATGTTGTGAAAGAGAGGGAGTGGTAAAACGAATCATCAAGAAAAATATATGAAGGTTGTTCGCTTGGTGTAACAGATTTTAATGGGATGTGGTCTCATCGAATATGACATGATGAGGCATAATTATTTTTCGAGATGACAAGTCTAAGCCATAATAATCTTTATGATTTGATGGATAACCCAAGAAAACACATAGGGAAGATCGAGGTGCGAGTTTGTGAGGAGTGGTGAGGTGAGGGTAGGATAAAGACCAAAATACGTGGGTATAGGCAGAGTGAGTTTGAAAGACACGGAAGTGAGGAGTGTCATTTTGAATTATGGTGGAGGGAAGATATTTAATAAATGAGTGGCCATGTGAAGGAATTTCACCTAATATGTGGGTGACATGTGATCTTTAAATAGGAGTGATCGAATGGATTTCTTAATTGTTCGTAATATGTGTTATGATTTTCCATTTTATTGAGAGGTGTGGAGGCAAGATAAACAAAATTGAATGTCATGGGTAGAAAAATGGTCATGAAATTGTTTATTATTATATTCACCCCCATTTTTACATTATAAATGTTTGATGATTTTGTTGAATTGGTTTTTGATGTAATCGAAGAAAATCAAAATTAAGAAAATACATCTTATTTTTGTTTGAGTAGGTTAACCCAAAGATAATGAGAGTAGTGGTTGAGAAACATAACGTAATATCATAAACCGCCAGTACTAGCAATTGGAGAAGTCCGTATATTCGAATGAATGATATCAAATACACGTGTAACATAAGTTGATGATAAACCAAAAGGAAGTTTAACGTATTTTCCAGGTTGACATGGTTGACAAATAGCACTCAACTTTGTCTTATTACAAGATATGGAATTATTACAAATTAAAGATTGCAAAATTTTATCTCCGGGATGGCGAAGACTTGGTTCAAGTCGAAGGACTTGTGGAAATGTGAGATTGAGGTGTGGAAGGTAGAACCAAGTAGAGAGGGCCATCATTATCACATCGAATTAGAGGTTGGTCTGTAATCCTTGACAATAAAACCAAACTCACCAAATTCAATAGAAAATTTATTTTGACATGTAAATCTATGAGCACAAATAAGGTTTTTTAATTACGGTGGGTGCGATAAGAATATTATGAAGGTGAAGGGGACGATGCAGTGTACATAATGGGCAAAAAGAGTGACCGGTCTTAGTTATAGGTATACGAGATCCGTTACCAACTAAAATAGAATGAGAAATTTTATTATGACTAATAGAGTCGAGGATACCTTCATTTGCATTGGCATGGTTGGTGGCGCCAGTGCCCATAATCCAATCATTGGTGCTCGGTTCTTGAAGAGACATAGAAAAAAAACATTTATGGGAAGGTTGTTGCTTGATTGTGTCCAAACCAATCCTGAGAGATTGCATTTTGTTTAATTGTCCAGAGGGTGAATCGGAGGTATCAACAAACATGGTTAGCCCCTCTTCTGTTTTGGCTTGTCAGTCTACTGATAAGTACTCTCTCTTCGGCATCAGCATGTGAAGAAAATAATGTGGAGGGGGATGGGGGTAGTGGCCTCGAAACTATCTCAGTTGCTTTAACTGTGTTATAATATTAAACATCAAAAATCTTTGTTATACATAATAGAAGAACAATGATATTTTGCATCGCTACACATTCGTTAAGATCACTCAAGGTAAAAGAAATATTGGTGCCTAAATTATGACAAAATTTTGTTTTCGGAACACTAGGAATTTGTACTCAACATCTTTAATTGGAGGAGATGGTTTTAAGAGAAAATAAATACGAACCTACGATAGTAACCAAGCATACAAATATTATTTGCTACGAAATTAATTTAATGTATATTGGTTATGACTTCCTTACCAATTTACTTTATTTCTTCGTCACAACATGAACTAGACACCAAACGTTCATTAAAACCAAAAAATAGCACATATTATTGTCATTAGTAATTATAATACGAACAATATATAAGTATATGTTCAACATGTCCCTAACCAAACGTCAAGTATATTAAAATATTTAGTTACTGCCACAGTCATTTACTCTCTTCTTAGTGGTGTCGTATATCTTTTATCAATGTGTAAAAAATGAATTATTAATAGTTTCCAGAGATGATACAACAGTTGTATATATATATATATATATATATATATATATATATATATATATATATATATATATATATATATATATATATATATATATATATATATATATATATATTTTCATCTAGTATTAATTTTTGCTATTGCTTTATTTATTTTAAATTGTTCACTTGCATACCAGAAATGTCGCAAGGAAAAATGGAAAGTTAATGAAAGAGGGAGAACGCCCACTTCATCAAATAGTTCTACGTTGTCTAGTAATGTTTCACCACTAGAGGTTAGCGGTAGAAAGTTTGGTTGTATGCCCTTGATACAAACCGATAAAAACGTTAAAGAAGATCATAGTAGTGTTATTGGCATTAACTTGTCAATCAATGGATGGCAGATAGATGAGAAACACAAGAATGAACAAACCCCCAGAGTTTTGCCAATAATGAACGAATTTATTCAAAAAAACATTGTCCAACCTACACCTGATATCCTATTTCCATTAGGAAATGGCTTTGATTCAAATCAAGATGAAGGCATTGGTAGTAAAATCACTAAATCAACCAATAATTATTTTCTACAAGCAATATCTGGTTCACATGATGTTGGTGAAGGAGTCTCGGATCCATATAACCTTTCATCAATCCCAAGACAAACATCTGATGATTTTCCTGATTACCTGAAAGACATGGATGGTAACGGTCCGAATGATGACTTGATATCCTAAATTTATATATTCTCTTGGCTAGAATCAAGTCATGCACAATAAGGTTAGTTTTTATCTTTATAAAAATATTAATTTACAAGCATAATTTTATCACTTACTCAAATGGTATTATGTTGTCTGATGTGGAGTTATATATTGTATATATGTAGCAGGATACTGGAGGATGGAAAGACTGCATCTAACATTGACTCAAGGCACTTTAATTTAATCTGCTTGTGATTCACATCTATATGCACACAAATTTTTATAGTAGAATAAAGCAAGGATTTAATGTTGTTCATAAGCGATGGGATAAGTTATTATTTGTGCCAAAGTACAATGTTGTATCCCAATGATTTAGATCCCAAAACAACCTTTATGGAACTTTTCTTTTGCGTGAATGGTCCCTTTGCAAAAATTTCTCACCATCAGTCCTCATGACTAAGACCGTTAGTTTTTATGTCAAATATAAATAAAAATACTATAATGCCCTTCTCTTATTTCATTTTTAGCCGGTGGGGCCCTCTCTCTCTCTCTCTCTCCCTCCTACATGAAGTCATGAACTGATGGGTTTTATAGGAAAAAATTGTACAATGCGGAAAACAATTAACAATTAATAGTAGTGTAATTTGAAATTACCAAGTATAGAGTTACATACTTTTTGATTTATTGTAGTAGGCATATCACTTCAATCTCCTTGTAGTGTTGGTCTTGGAAAGATTAGCACCAAAATGATGATGCCTCTAATGGCTCACACCAAAACCCTAGAACTAGAAGACAAGAGGAGAGAGGAGATTTTCGGCCAAGGTATCTTCCAAGGAAGAGTATGAACGAATTTGAGGTCCCAATGGATCCTATTTATAGTTTAAGTAACATAGGGACAAAACAAGATTTGAATGATTAAATAATACATTTAATCTCAATTCAAATCATTTCCTTATTTATAACCATGAAGCTTCTGGAAACCTTAAAAAAACTCGTAATTCC
Organism: Lactuca serriola; assembly: GCF_051521515.1. NCBI lineage: Eukaryota > Viridiplantae > Streptophyta > Magnoliopsida > Asterales > Asteraceae > Lactuca > Lactuca serriola. The sequence goes on from NC_136409.1 coordinate 36,925,314, forward strand.
GTTCACCCCTATATGGGTTCTAGAATTTTCTTTCCTTGCTCAATTATGAAAAAATACAATTCAAGCATTGGACCTTTAATTAATTCCAGTTAGTCCCGAATTAATTCTAGATTAATTCTGATTAATAATTAATCAATTCTAATTGTCCACCAAGACAACCCCTACTTCATCTTATTTGGCCATATTACATCTTGGTGAACCATATGTTAGGTCTTGCATTTCGTAGGTGTTGTGTTCCAGTTTGTATGTGAAAGGTTTCACAATATTGTATTTTTAGTCTTCAACTTGTATCTGTAAAAGGATATTTTGTTTCATAGTTTTTGCACTAAGCTTTGTACTTTTTTTTAGTTAGTTTGGTGGGCTATCTTAACTTATGTGTCATGACCAGATTGGTCATTTCCTAATCGACTCCCTTGTTGTGTCTTATATATAAGGTATGTTAGTAAGATAGATAGAGTATATTTTGCAAGGTTCTTACTATCAACATTGTAATCGAACTTTTTACTCTCTAATTGAAAACAAACCATAGTTACCCTCTGGTGTTCATTTAATTTCTTGTTTACAAACATGACTTTTGTCTTCTAGAATATGATTGATCCTACAAGTGGTATCAGAGAAAGGATTTCTTTGATTTGTTTCTCAAATCATCAAAATTCATTCATTTTTTTCATGTTCATTATTTGTTACCTTGTTTTTTATATTTATTCCACATTTTACGATCTAATTACAATTTTGATTTGGAATTCCTTGTTTCATTATCCGTTTTGATTTGAATTCTAAATTTGCTCATTGATTTGATTCTTACTCAAATTTTTCATTTGAAATCATGTCAAAAGAAGATTTTCATGTTGTTTCTTTCAATTTGTCAAGTAGTATCAGATATCTACTCGTATTCCAATTTTGTTTTCTAAAGATTATGAAGTTTAAGTGTCACACTTTGAACATCACATCTCAGGAATTGAAAGATATGGATCATATATTTGTGTATCAATCAGTAAAGGTTCTCATAAATGTGCTAAGACAGTGGAATCTGCTAAAACAGTTGCTGATTATATTGATATTTGTGAGAGGTTTAAGGATCTGACAACTAAAGAAAAGGAAAAAGATCGAAGGTGATTTAAGAGATAAGAGAGATTTACGTTTTGCACTTCCACCATACACATTTATACTTGTAAGTTATTTTGATATGACTCATGTATTTTGGGGAGACTGAAGGAACTTTACTCCGATGATGCCAATCAAACTCATTTTGTGCAAAAAATATTACTTTCAAAGTTTGGATCTTTCCAATAGAAGATTGGTGAGACAATTGATCAAGTTAGGAGTAGGTTTAATCACTTAGCAGAATGTTGAAGTACAAATTAAAGAGAGAAACGATTAAAGAAAAGGTTGCTTTCATGAATAGTTTACATTCAGAATGGAAGATGATTAACTTAACTATGAAGACACATAAACAGTTTAAAAATTACTCATTAGCACAAGTTTTAAGTATTTTAAAATCTCATGAAGATGAGGTCATGGAAAATGCAAAATCAAGTGTAGATGCATGTCCTTTGTCTTTAGTCGTGAAAGGAGAAGTTGTAAAAGAAAGAAAATCCAAGGAAATGGTAGTTGTTAATGATTCTAAATCAGATGCGACAGATGATATATTTACTAGTGAAGAAAAAACGCTCATGTTCAGTAATCCAAAAAAAAATGTCACAACTAGCATCTTAGCTAGGAAATTCTATTCCTATGTAACCATTCAACTATTGTAAATCATATACTCTAAGTAAATCTCACTCAATACTCATTTAGATTCACCATTTATGTTCATCAAAGAGTCTGAAGCCCTAAGAACCATAGTTTAAGTCCATAAGGGACTAGGATTTCCTTATTGGGCCTAATGGACCAATAATCATCCAATTCAACCATTTTGGGCTTGGAAACCCTAATTGAAGTCTAATTGGACCCAATTCCATAAAACTTATCATTTTAGGCCATTTTGGGTCCATAATAAATTTGTTTACCCTTAATGGGCCTTATTGGGCCATTAATGAATTAATTTGCCCTAATGGGCCATAAACTCCCATTTTCTTTCAAAATAGGTCGTGAGTTATCCAATGAGCCCATTGGGCCGAAAAGTAATCATTGGGCCTCATGATCTCGAGTAAGGGTAAGATAAGGCCCAAACTGCTCCACCCTGCCCCCTAGCCCAAGAACCCTCGGCTCATCATCAATAAAAAAAAATGAAAATTGAAATGGAAGGGGGGAGGTGACTTGGAGGTGTCACCTCCAATTTGTTCAACAAATATCCATGCAAGGACCCCCATACATCCATGCTAGTCACCTCACTACCTCTCTCCCCTCTCTTCTTCTACTCTCAGCCGAGAGCCACACACACACACACACTACACCAAATTCTCTCTATTACTCTCAAGAATCATTCACCTTATTCCTCCAAAAATCTCAAAACTTTGCTTAGATTTCAAGAGGATTTTCACAAGAATATCATCATTTCTTGGTAAGTTGTACATATCCAAAGTATATAACTCCTTTCTCATATTAGATCACTTCTCTTAAACATTTTTGGTGATCATACTCTTAGAAAATCCCCATAAGCTCGAGATCTACATCAATGGTGTGCTAAGACCAAAAATCTCTTCCACTCCTTCTTCAAAAACCGAATCATCAAGCAAAGGTGAGTTCATAACCCCCATTGTTTTTTTGGTTTTCATATGATTTTTGGGGAAGAATGCAAGTAAAATGTGTAGATCTATGTGATATATGCATGTTTTGTGCGAATTCTTAGTTTATTTGGTAAAAATGTGCTAGATCTTAGCAAATCTCGAAATTTTAAGTACTATTTAGTAAAGATTTAAGAACTATGACATTAGATACATCAAACTAACAAGTTAAAAGTGTTACATGTTTAGGATACAAAAGATTTCTACAAAAACCTTGTTAAATGTCAAATATTGTCAAGAAAATAGAAGATAAGGGCAAAAAGTGACAATTATGTTTTTATAGGGACCAAACAGGTCCTACTTGTATAAAAAGGGATTTTTATGATAAACATACTTTCCAAAGGGCCAAAAATATAAATTTTAGCTTAATGGGCCAAAACTTTTGGGCCTCACGTTTTTTGGCCCAACTTGCAAAAAAAATGAGGTTTTGGGGATTAAAAATGTAAGTTGCCCAAAGTTCGAATCATAAATGTAAAAAAAACAAATTTAGGGGTGAAAATAACATTTATTTTCAAATTGGACAAAAAATGTAAATTTTTCCAAAATTGGGCCGAAAGTGTGACAATCCAAAAATTTCCGTTAGTTTTAACGTCAAAGTTAACGTCGCAGTTAACGTCGAAATTAGTTACGTCAAAAATTACCCAAATTTATCCTGAAAATATTGTTGACCAGATTTAAACCCGTTGGAATATTTTAAATAATATTCGTCAAGCGAACAAAAATTAAGGCGGTATACTTTTAAAATTTGCCGTGATTAAGGAAGTGGTGAAAACCCGTTCGCGGCTGGTGTCAGAAAACCCCAGCCAGGCCATAAGCTCCACCCTATATAAGGGAGGAGTGGGATTCACTCCCACCTTTTTACCACCTTAGACTCTCTCTCTCTCTACAAACGGGTTTTGGTCAAAAATCACCCATTCAAGCTCCAAATCGGTAAGTAAACCTTCCTAGCTTGTTATCTAACGTACCTAGCTTGAAAATTCATGACTTAATCATCCGGAAACCCCGAGAACATGAGTTTATAGCCCATGAACACCTTCATGGACCGTAAACACTCATAAAGAGGTTTTAAAGCTCAAAAACCCTTCCAAAACACTTCTCATGCTTAGCAATGGCTTAGAGACTTACACGAAAGGACTTAGAACACCAAAATCGGACCACATGGGGAGTAAACATGAGTTTACGGTCTAACAATGTTCTTGGACCGTAAACCCATGTTCATGGACCATAAACACCTTTTAAGGTGTCAAGCTACCCCTCAAACACCTCCAAGGGCTTCCATGAACTTCCTAGAGTGCATAGAACCTTATTTTCCTTCATTTTATGCACCAAAGCATACAAAATGATGTAAAACTTGAGTTTACGGTCCGAGAAGGTTCTTAGACCGTAAAATCCCATTCCTAGACCATAAACACCCCCAAAGGGTGTTAAAGTGCCCATAACACTTTGTATGGCTTGGAATTGGACCTAGAACTCCGTATGCTTAACCTACAACCACAAAAACGCATGATTCATGGGCTAACATGAGTTTACTGCCGTAAACTCATGTGTTTATGGTAGTAAACTTCCCAAGTGTATCTCCTTAGACCGTAAACACCTTTCCAAGGTGTTTAAGTGCCTTAAACACCTTCCTATGCCTCTAAAAGCCACTAGGACCTTACATACATGAGTTAGAACCACCAAACAACAAAGGAAACGGCCAAACATGAGTTTAAGACCGTAAACTCATGTGTTTACGGCCGTAAACTCCTCAAGTAGTAAACTCTGGACCGTAAACTCATGGGGGAAAGGGTCTTCAAACCGTAAACACCCATAAGGGACTTCAATTGAAGAGTAAACTCCAATGTGAGTCCATACACACCTTCTATGCTACCCGGGACACTTCTAGCACTTTTAGCAAAGTGTTTTTATGTCGTAAGACATCCTTACTTGCTTAATTAGTTGTTAAATGACTAATTAGATACTTAAATGTATCATTACATGTTAAATAGGATTTGCGTGTGTGGTCAAGTCCTCACTTGACACTTAGCATCCTATACCGGCACCTTCACCCAATCCACTTGCAACAGGTGAGTTCATACCCCTTAATGAACCTTTTCAACTGTTTTTACATGTTTTAGGGGGGGAATACAAGTTAAACATGTCAGTTATCATATCAATCACATGTGATTGATAACCCGCATGCACAAGGATTTATTACACTGATAACTGTTTTGCCAAGTATGATACTGTAAATAGTTTTCCAAAGCGACTTTACTTGTTCAAATCTTTACTTTTATTGTTTTATCAAAGCTATAACCAAAATGTGTTTATGAAAGGTTTTCAAAGGATTTCTAATGGCTTTCAAACTTATTTTACAAAATAATACCAAGTCGTGATTTTCTTAAGTATAAAGGTTTTCTAAAGTTTTCATCAAAGTTTTCTTCCATATTTTTATACTCTTACTTGGTTAAGATACTACTGCTTCACTTCTACTTAGTTAATGCTCCCACTTGATAACGCTTTTACTTCGTGATATGCTTCCACCTCATGATACGCTTATACTTGTTAACGCTTCTACTTCACTTATACTTATTAACGCTCCTACTTCACGATACGCTTCTACTTCACGATACGCTTTTACTTCACGATACGCTTCTACTTCACGATACGCTTTTACTTCACGATACGCTTCTACTTCACGATACACTTCTGCTTCACGATACGCTTCCACTTAGTTAAATGTATGCATGTACATGTATAGTTATATAAATAATGATTAAAGGACTTAGTAAGGCTAGTTCGCCCTATTTCCTTTTCTTCGTTGAGATGTGGTCTGGTGGGATCGGATATCCATCCGAAGGTCGTTTGATCATTAATTATATATCATGTATACATGTATAGACATATGGGTTTACATCGATCGGTTCAGTTATGAGTCTCTACTGCTAGTCCAACACTTACATCAGAATCCACTATTCGGGATACATCTTCAGGACACAGCCTTCTCCGTTGTCTAGTTGGTAACCAGAGTCTCTTGTAGGGAGAGCGGACATTGTGTGTATAGATCTATACGAGATTGACACCCCCGCACCCTGACTGCTAGCTACAGTCCACGACCTACCAAGCCAAGGGGTGACAAATGTCACATCTTTATTTTGACGCTTGCAGGGCGTCGAGTTCTCTAGTGTCTATCAGTATGGTTACGAGTATCTCGGGGTTACCTTATAATTCATGGCCTTAAGGTAACGATGTTTAACACTGCTGGGAATACACACTTGAAAATACACACCTCGGATATACACACCTAGAAAATGCACACCTCGAGTATACACACCTAGAATTATACTGTTTTAGACCTTGCTAGCTGTATCTTTCATTTGATACTGTCTGGGGTCTGTCTCCACTGTTTTAGACCTTGCTAGCTGTATCTTTCATTTGATACTGTCTGGGGTCTGTCTCCACTGTTTTAGACCTTGTTAGCTGTATCTTTCATTTGATACTGTCTGAGGTCTGTCTTCACTATTTTGGACCTTGTTAGTTGTATCTTTCATTTGATACTGACTAGGGTCTGTATCCACTGTTTTTAGACCTTACTAGATGAATCATTCAATTGATACTGTCTGGGGTCTGTGTCTCTCTGTTTTAGACCTTACTAGATGTATCATTCATTCAATACCGTCTGGGGTCTATATCTCCTCTTGTTAGACTGAGCCAGGCATGTCGTTCGTTCGATACTCTCCTGGAGTCTATGATCTCTTTCGCCTTAGTCAGCAGTACTCACTGCTGAGGCATATGTTATTTTCCCTGATATTCTCCTACTTTATTTAAAATCAAGCACCGTATTTTGTAATGATTGTGTTTAAGGGAAAAATTACTTTTACAACATAACTCAGTCGGGTCTTGGTAGAAGACTACTTTTATTTAAGAAAATATAGGATTTTCTGGAAAGGACTCTAATACACTGTAGACTCTAAAACTATCACTTTTATAAAGTTATTTTGAACTTACACAAATGACACTAAAGACTTATGAACTCACCAGCATTTATAAAAATGTTGATACTCGCTTTCAAAATAACTTGTATTCCCATGTCAGCAATAGACAGGTACATCGCAGGCGCTTTTGGTGAAGACCGTTTAGTACCGAGCTGCACGTACATTATTACTTGTATTATTTTAATGATTCTATACAATGTAAACAATGTAAAACTATTACTATTAATTCAATGGTTGTTGTACTTTGATTACTATATTGCATATGTTGTGATACTTGACATGACGTCATCCACCCCAGAACGTTTCCGCCGTTCCAGTTTTGGGGTGTGACAGATTGGTATCAGAGCATTGTTTATAGTGAGCTAAGTATATCAATTCATAAAAGATATACAGCCTATAAATACATAGGGATAAAACACTCTGAGCAAGTATTATACTTTAAAATATAACCATATTTTATCAAAGTATAAGAACATCCAGAATCTGAACACTCGGACACAAGTATCACAAGAAGAACAAGAATAAGTCTTCGGATGTTGAGCATTACCGTCAAACCTGGGCAGTTATGTAATCGTAAGCTGGAATAAATGTAACCTGATCAACTACATTTATTCAAGATGCGATGGACGTGTGCTTGGGAGTGGTAGTGGTGTTGCAACAGGTCTGAAACTTACCAACTAGGAATGATAGAGCCAAATAAGTTTAAAATACTATGGGAGTATTTTGGAATACTAAAAAGACTCACATTAATCCCAGAATCGCATTCAGAAGATAAGAACAAACAAGAAATTAAAATACCATAGGGGTATTTTAGGATACATAGACAACCATGTGTGAAGAACTAAAAAGATCCTTATTGATATACCTACAATTACAAAGGGTATACTCCCAAGGTTATATAATAAGGATCCCATAGGCTAAGAATGTGTGGTTTCTCTCTACTTCCTTTTCCTTGTTTGGATGTGGATACAGAGTAGTATCACATATTCGAAGGCCTATCGGATCTAAGCTATATATGATTTGTATACCCTATGTAATCGTAGCAAGACTCGATATGGATCACCCAGTGAAATGTTAATAATCTCTTAGGATTCTTTAGACATTTCCATTCTCGCACGAACCCTATAGAAAACCCTATCCACTTCAGTGCGCGACATAAGAGTTGATTCAGAGTCAGAAGAAGTTCATTGAGAAGATTTCCGGTTCAGAAATAAATGAACTAGGTCGAGACTATTGAAATCACCAAGTGCCTATATCTTTTAGGGACATCGGTGAGAAATTCGCCTAAAAACTTCCGAGATTCCCAGTCATCCATCATGAAGTGATGACACCCAGAGTCAGATTCGGAAGTAAGGCGGAGTAGAAATTCAATATGTCTTCACGAGAAAAGAACCCTAGGTAACTATCCGAAGAAAACCAACGCCGGTCCCAGTCAGGAATACGAGGTAGACAGAGGGAGCCAGTACATGGAACCCGAGAAGTGTCTTTTCCTCATGTTCGTCACGCTAATACACCCATAAAATAATACAATTTAGTGAGTTAGTGATCACACTACTCACGCTATGTGTTAGGTAAAACGCCTTTTCCCGTTGCAAGTAATACGATTAGAGCGGATCCCCACACCTCTATTGAGGATGTTTAGCCATAAGTCTTCATGAGCCTTTCTTCCTACGGTCTTCGTTCTGAACTGTTCTCAAATCTTTCCAGGTCGGAGAGTGAAACCTTTCCCAGTATAAAGGTAACTTAGTAGGAACGACTCCCATCTTATGGATTTTTCCGATACTCACACTCCTACCTTGCATACCAGGACTACGTCATAGGGATGTAGGTCGACACTCAGGCAACCAATATCCAAAGCACGGGAAAAATTTATGCCTAATACAGTAAGGACAGGTATGTCCAGGGTTAACCATCGTCTCTCATCTACTTGAGTTCTTTTCCGTAAAGAAAAATCATGCCTCCGAAGAAGCATAACCCATCCACTGACAAGAAACCGACTCTCCTACTCGATGAAGCTACGTTGCGGCTGCAGCCGTTGCGGCTGTCATGGCTCAGTTGAATGCTAACAATGCCAATGTTAGCAAGAGCCCTATCGGGAATTCCGATCCTAGTAGTGGACAGCAGCAGCCAACCTCTGTGTACCCAGCCACCCAAGAACCTCTGTCAACTCCACTAAAGAGAAACTTCCAGAATGAGGAAGGAAGTACCTCGGCTCAAGGACCTTCCGAAGGGCTACGAGCTTAGACAGTCAATACCCTTGCCAGGCTTCCCATCCATGCTTCAAGAAGACCATGCCTAGGAAGCCTTCAGCGCTGCGGCAAGTGTAGCTACCATCATTATGGTATGTGCCAGGAACTCTTATGTGCTAGGTGCAACATGAAGGGGTATACTGCTCGCGTCCGCAGAACCCCGGTTGAGGGTATTACATCAACCACCAATGTGACGACCAACCCAGTTTGTCGTCTATGTGGTGAGATTAGACACTTCAGAAGGGACTGGCCAACCGAAGGAAACAACAAAGACTCAGGAGGAGTCTAACCCTAATGCTTAGTGAGAAGCATCGAGGAACCCGGTAGATTTTGGTACGTCTCTCAATCTCAGATAACTAACCGAAAACATTAAAAGACTAATTCTAAATGTAATTACTTCCCCATTAAGGCGAAAGTCGCAGCACTGTTATAAAATTAAAAAAATGCATCAGGTAAAACTATAATGGATAGACATATACGTTACGGCCATGTATAATTAATATGGATAGACCTAGAGTGAGTGAATGTCGCCTCATTTCCTGTTCCTCGTTTAGTTGTGGATTTAGGGCGGATTCGGTCAGTCAACAGTCCTCCCCACCTTAATTATACATGACTAGTATATGTTAGGCGATTATAGAAATGCCTCGTGAGAATCCATTCATGAAAAGGTACTCTACTACATTCAGGACCCTTTATAGTTCCGCGTCGACTCTATCGGTCCAAGTATTCGCGGCAGTGATACACGGGACGAAACTCGAGATGCCTAGAACTTGTGTGCCCGTTCGGCACATGACTCTATCGACTCTCATTATGTATCATGTTGAAGTGTGCCAACTTCGACGCCTCTATCAATCATGGTTCGACTTAGTGCAACCATGTGTAAATCCCTAGTGTTGTGTAAAAAGAACTTTCTCCATAGCCATTTCGGCAATTAGAGGTTCTTCCGAACCTAAACATAATAAATATAATAAAACCTAATGCGATCCATCAGTCGTCTCTTATTTCAAACCTTCTGAAGTACCCAGGAGAAGGGTACCGCGCGCTGTTAACCAACCCTCGTTAGACAAAAAGAAACCGAAGCAAAGACACTACAGGCATTCCCGAAGACGCTAACATGCTCCGTAGATCCCCCAGAAAGACCCTTCGTACCTCGCAATCAAGTTCGTGAATCAAGAGAATAGAACGCAAGGGACTGACCACTGTAACTGAGTATATGTCTAAGGGTGATATATAATTGAGATCAAAGTTCCGAGTGATGGAACCCTATACCCACTAGATTTGACCTAGACTGTGAAGAACTCAGAATCTTCGGAAGAGTAGTTGCAGAAGATGTTCGCACTACTCAGGCACTTAGTCCACCCCCGTTACCGACAAGTAGTGCCTAGGACCCTCCGCCCTCTCGCATGGAGGAAGTCACCGTCGCCCCGTGGATGATAGACTGTATTCTCCGAAGTGAACACTAGAATGCCAAGAACCACAGGATAACCTCTGCAGCGAGGAATGTGTGAATAAAGTGCGAAAGTAGGCTGCGTTAAGCCTTATAACCCAGATCCCGGAGAGATTATAGACGTGACACCATTCTAGGTGTTAGTCGATGGGTTATACAAGAGCACGCGCTTTCTGCAACTGAAATAAACCAAAGCCTTAGAGATTAGGACATGTCTTTCAAAGATTCATTGGACTACTAGGTGTTCCACAAATACTATCTCGCGCAGAAATAGTAGAACCACCTCCCGAGATAGTCCAACACTCGTCTGGTGAAACCCTATCTCCCCGACCCTGAGGGTTTCCGTTAGAAATATCTCAAGAATCAGAAGTGCAGACCCATTTTGCACAATATCGAGATAGACACACTGCAGCAAACAGGTACCCGTAGACATGCAATCCATCCGATGATCCGGAAAACCTTTGAAAGTCAAACAGTAGAAACACGAATCCAAGGACAACTCGAGCTTTCTAAGAACCAACCAGAAGGACTACACTCCCAGTATGAGAGAACGTTTGGAACTTCGGAATGGCGATCACGCCAGTGATGATCTCGCCATAGAAGTACACTATGTTCTAAATACTGAAAAGCTCTACCCTTCCGAGAGCTAAGGACCATCCGAGAGTCTTTACAAAGATTGGTCCAACCCTCGTCAGACCACTACTACTTCCGGATATTCCACAAGTCTCTAGACTTGATAAGTGTTTGCCCGACACCACTCCTTGTACCCCACTCATCTTGATAGAAACCATCGGGAACCCTAACTTCGTAGACGAACCAAACAGGAAGTATCCTCATACCTCTACTCGATCATTCATACCTACTTCCTTGCCTAAACCTGAATTTCGAGACGAAATTCCCTCTAACGGGGGCTGATGTGACAACCCAAAAATTTCCGTTACTTTTAACGTCAAAGTTAACGTCGCAGTTAACGTCGAAATTAGTTACGTCAAAAACTACCCAAATTTATCCCGAAAATATTTTTGACTGGATTTAAACCCGTTGGAATATTTTAAATAATATTCGTCAAGCGAACAAAAATTAAGGCGGTATAATTTTAAAATTTGTTGTGATTAAGGAAGTGGTGAAAAACCCGTTCGCGACTAGTGTCTGGAAAACCCCAGCCAGGCCACAAGCTCCACCCTATATAAGGGAGGAGTGGGATTCACTCCCACCTTTTTACCACCTTAGACTCTCTCTCTCTCTCTACTTTCTCTCTCTACAAATGGTTTTTGGTCAAAAATCACCCATTCAAGCTCCAAATCGGTAAGTAAACCTTCCTAGCTTGTTATCTAACGTACCTAGCTTGAAAATTCATGACTTAATCATCCGGAAACCCCGAGAACATGAGTTTATAGCCCATGAACACCTTCATGGACCGTAAACACTCATAAAGAGGTTTTAAAGCTCAAAAACCCTTCCAAAACACTTCTCATGCTTAGCAATGGCTTAGAGACTTACACGAAAGGACTTAGAACACCAAAATCGGACCACATGGGGAGTAAACATGAGTTTACGGTCTAACAATGTTCTTGGACCGTAAACCCATGTTCATGGACCATAAACACCTTTTAAGGTGTCAAGCTACCCCTCAAACACCTCCAAGGGCTTCCATGAACTTCCTAGAGTGCATAGAACCTTATTTTCCTTCATTTTATGCACCAAAGCATACAAAATGATGTAAAACTTGAGTTTACGGTCCGAGAAGGTTCTTAGACCGTAAAATCCCATTCCTAGACCATAAACACCCCCAAAGGGTGTTAAAGTGCCCATAACACTTTGTATGGCTTGGAATTGGACCTAGAACTCCGTATGCTTAACCTACAACCACAAAAACGCATGATTCATGGGCTAACATGAGTTTACTGCCGTAAACTCATGTGTTTATGGTAGTAAACTTCCCAAGTGTATCTCCTTAGACCGTAAACACCTTTCCAAGGTGTTTAAGTGCCTTAAACACCTTCCTATGCCTCTAAAAGCCACTAGGACCTTACATACATGAGTTAGAACCACCAAACAACAAAGGAAACGGCCAAACATGAGTTTAAGACCGTAAACTCATGTGTTTACGGCCGTAAACTCCTCAAGTAGTAAACTCTGGACCGTAAACTCATGGGGGAAAGGGTCTTCAAACCGTAAACACCCATAAGGGCCTTCAATTGAAGAGTAAACTCCAATGTGAGTCCATACACACCTTCTATGCTACCCGGGACACTTCTAGCACTTTTAGCAAAGTGTTTTTATGTCGTAAGACATCCTTACTTGCTTAATTAGTTGTTAAATGACTAATTAGATACTTAAATGTATCATTACATGTTAAATAGGATTTGCGTGTGTGGTCAAGTCCTCACTTGACACTTAGCATCCTATACCGGCACCTTCACCCAATCCACTTGCAACAGGTGAGTTCATACCCCTTAATGAACCTTTTCAACTGTTTTTACATGTTTTAGGGGGGGAATACAAGTTAAACATGCCAGTTATCATATCAATCACATGTGATTGATAACCCGCATGCACAAGGATTTATTACACTGATAACTGTTTTGCCAAGTATGATACTGTAAATAGTTTTCCAAAGCGACTTTACTTGTTCAAATCTTTACTTTTATTGTTTTATCAAAGCTATAACCAAAATGTGTTTATGAAAGGTTTTCAAAGGATTTCTAATGGCTTTCAAACTTATTTTACAAAATAATACCAAGTCGTGATTTTCTTAAGTATAAAGGTTTTCTAAAGTTTTCATCAAAGTTTTCTTCCATATTTTTATACTCTTACTTGGTTAAGATACTACTGCTTCACTTCTACTTAGTTAATGCTCCCACTTGATAACGCTTTTACTTCGTGATATGCTTCCACCTCATGATACGCTTATACTTGTTAACGCTTCTACTTCACTTATACTTATTAACGCTCCTACTTCACGATACGCTTCTACTTCACGATACGCTTTTACTTCACGATACGCTTTTACTTCACGATACACTTCTACTTCACGATACACTTCTACTTCACGATACGATTTTACTTCACGATACGCTTCTACTTCATGATACGCTTCTACTTCACGATACGCTTCTACTTCACAATGTTTTCCATGACGTGTTTATTGGGCCTTGCGGCCTACTTACATGTTAATTTGGGCCTAAGTTATTGGGTTACAAGTTTATTGGGCTTTTGTGGCCCATTTACATGCCTATTGGGCCCAAATTACCCTCTTACATGTTATTGGGCCTTGTGGTCCATTTACATGCTAATTGGGCTTGGAATGGAATTCATATGCTAGTGGATTGTAACTTTACCTTTGCGTAATCATTAAACTTCGGAAACTTATATATATATATATATATATATATATATATATATATATATATACTATTTGAATTCGAAAAGATATAACATTTACGTAAACATTAGACATAGTAAAAAGGGGTTGAGAATCTAGTGAGACGTGTCGGTTGGCACCCCTGAGTGTACAATCGTAGTCTATAGTTATAATCAGAGTTTCCTGGTAGGAAAGCGGGAGTTTGTGTGTAGATCTATACGGGGTGACCCCCCACGCCTTAGCTGTTCGCTACAACTAGACTAGGCCAGTTTAGGGTGACAAAATCTTTAGCAATACCAGCATTTGGAAAATGCCAAGACGGGCAACCTAGTCATTATCATGCATGGTTATAACAGCTCATATAGGGATTCAATACCAAAAATTTAACCTTTCGAAGATAAACTCTTCGATTGTATCAATGCAAAACGATTTATTTAATAAAACAAAATTCTAAACGTTGTTATAAAACAGAAAATATTGGATTTTCTCGGAGATTAGTCATATCACTACTAGAAAAACAGCATTTTACGACACGCAATCAATGACACGCGCTGATTGAGAACATGCATTTGTGCGTGCCCTAAAAATTGATGTTAGTTTTCCAAAATATGAAGTATAGAGGACACGCATTTTTGCATGCCCTAAAATTAGTGTCTAATAAAAAATAAAAATAAAAACACGTAGGGCACCTTAAATAAAATGTGTGTCGTCTAACCATGGCGCTTTATAAATTTTAATGAAACGCGTGTTTCATTGAGGGGGGAATGAAATCAAAAAATTAAAAAGGCCGCTTTGTTTCCACCGGCTAAAAATCCTAGCTCATCCCCGCCGAAAACCCCCTTCCTTTCTTTCTTTCTTCTCTCTCGATTCTCAAACCTCCATTCACCTTTCGCCATCTGTTGCTTCTTCAACCCTTCCGAGTGTCTCCCACCGTTGTCGACTTCCAATGAAAGACGATCGTTCTTCCCCATCACCATCTACCTTCCAAATTACTAGGATCGACACTCTGTTAACCTAATCACGGAGTCGTGCGTCGGCGGGGAGCTATTTGATCGTATTATAGATAAGGGATATTATTCAAAGCGTGCGGCAGCTGGCCTCTGCCAGCAGATGGTGACAGTGATGCACGATTGTCATACGATGGAAGTGTTCCATTGAGACTTAAAACCTGAGAACTTTTTGTTCTTGAGTACTGATGAAGACTCGTTAGTGAAAGCTACTAACTTTGGTCTCTCGGTGTTTTTCAAACTAGGGCTTCTAAGCTCAGTTGTAACGCTCTAAAAATTCAACCCAATTTAAACTTTTCAAAAACAACCCACTTTCATTAACTCATTACAAAAAGGTTTTTAATACTTTTATTATCAGAGTATTTCCCAGAACCATATCATAAAACATAAACATGAGGAGCGCTATGATCACGCCTTTGCCTTGCCATGGTCTCCTGAAGTACCTGAAACATTAAACCACAACTGTAAGCCCGAAAGCTTAGTGAGATGTCCCCAAAATACCAACCACAGTACCATACATATATCATACCATAAACAGAACAGAACAGCCATGCATATCGAGTCTACAGTGTGGCTGGTCCGCCTGCACCAGGCCTTCAATCCACCCGGTCTACTCTCTCTCCCAGTCTACAATGTGACTGGTCCGCCCGCACCGGGCCTTCAATCCACCTGGTCCACTCTCTGAGTCTACGGTATGACTAGTCCGCTCGCAGCGGGCCTTCAGTCTATCTGGTTCACTCTTCAAGCCTCGGCACGTCTGGTCCGCCCTCTTGGGGCCTTCAGCCTATCCGGACCGCTCGCCGGGCCTTCGGTCTAACCGGTACGCCCTGGGTATGTTGGCCTACAGCACAAAGCAGGACCCGCCTCAACCCAACCCGCCGATTCCATACGTAATACCTTCATTCAGACGATCACAGGCCAATCCATTGCTTCCAATACATAGATCTGGACTCCTAGGGCCAGATCCACATGTAAAGTTTCCAACTTTACGTGCATGCAAGGCTCAACAAGCTCTAATCAAGCTAAAATGAAGGTTTAAGGCAAGGACACTCTCAATCAAGCCCCAAAGCTATCACTTTCCAGATTCATGAGTCAAGACCACTCTAGATTTGTAGTGGCAACCACATATCTGAACCCAATACTTGAAAAGAGACTCATATATTGATAATTTGGCCCTAAAACTTCATTCATGAACAATCTAAGCACAACAAAGACAAGGCAACAACTTTTTACCTTTAATCTGATGCCAACAAGCAAGGAAATCAGATCCACTTCGCTCCTCTATGATCCAACCAACTCTTGCTTCAAGTATCCTTCTTCTCCAAGCTCCATAACACACTTAAATCCCTCTCACTCTCAAATTAGGGTTTGGAAACAATGGGGAAAGCTTCTGGACATCAAAGGGGTGCTAAAGAGGCTGGGGTGGGGCTTAAGGTTCCTTATATAGGGTGCAAACCCCAGGAATTAGGGTTTCTCATTCCAGCAAGGAGTCGTCAAGTCCAGCCTCCGACTCGGCGAGTCCGGTCACTTAACATGTGTCCGGCACACGCTTAGACTCGATGAGTTGCAGATCCTACTTGCCGAGTTCCTCTCTTCCAAACTTACACTTTTACCCCATGAACTCTTGATTCTGACTTTGGGATGTTACACCAGCAAGGTTTCCTCTTCTCCTTGAATTCACTTTTTTGTTCAATTTTGCAATATCACTTGTTTTATCTAGCTTTCTGTTTCTGGATAAGCTTAGTACCAATTGTATTTAGGATCAATGTAGACCTTACTCTTCCATGGGTGAATGAGTCAAGATCAGCAATATGGTTGAAGTTTTTGTTGATTATGTTTTTCCTATTGGGATGATATACAATACTTTTGTCATCTTTAAGATTAATTTCATTAGCCACACATAGTGATATACTATTTTGTCTCAATTAGTCCGCTTGTACTAACCCTAAATTTGTCGCAAGTGTAAATAAATCATTACTCTAAATTAGAAAGCTAACTAGTTTTCATGTCTGTATTTTAGCACTTACATATTTCACTTTTATGGGTTAAACTTTTTATCCTTACACTTTGTTTCCTCCTGTTTTAGAATACATGCTGATCAAGGTTTGAATTTTATGGGAGTTCTTATGTTAGTTTGTTATTCATTTTCATTTAGGTGAATGTTTTCTTCTTTCTTTCTTTCTTTTTGAGCAAGTAGTTGAATTTTCTACCAGTCTCTCTATATAAGCAGACTATCACTATACATACTTCCAGGGCATTAGACTATGCATGTGTGTCTTCTATTGCACAAGAACTGGAATAAATTGTTTTTCTTAGAAGTCCAACAAGATATGCAGTGTTTCCATTTTTGAGAATTTGTTCAAGTGATTTAATATATAGTCGTATATTAAAGCAGTTATGGTTCATTTTGGTCCACAAGA